>NC_056727.1:331962514-332212377 GCF_019279795.1 Protopterus annectens
AAATGTTTTTTACAATGACGATAAGTGACTTTTACAGTAGAGTAATTGCAAGAGTATTACAGTGCCCAAGAGTCGTATTTCACAATGTTTCTTACACTGATGACAGGTGATTTCTTACAGTACAGTAATTTCAAGAGTATTACAGTGCTCTGGAGACTCATTTCACAGAGTTCAGTTACTGAAAGGCTGGCTGTGCTAGTAGGCATAGTTACAAATACTGACATAAATATCTGGCATATATATGTGTGTGTATACTCGTGCATACTTGCAAAAGGCTTCACTGGTATGTGATAATATGGCAGATAGATTTCGAAAACCCTCACCATTGGTGTTTGATCAGAATATTGCAGAGAACTGGAGAATATTTGAGCAAGAGTATGATACTTTTATACAAGCAGCTTATCCTGACATTGATGCATGCACCAGGGCATTCATTTTGCTAAAACTAGTTGTGTCAGAGGCCATTGAAAGAGAGCATCCATTTGTGTATGCACCAGCAGTATATGAGGGAGAAGGTGAGAACCATCATAATGTTCTATAGGCTGAATCAAGGGAAGACCCCGAGTGTTTAAAGTGCAAATTCAGGGAAATGTGTAACCCTCAGATAAATATTACATTAGAGAGGTATTTGTTTTACACAAGAAATCAAAAACCTGGGAAAACTTTTGCAGCTTATATAAATGACTCGAGAAACAAAGCTAAACTGTGTCGGTTTGGTGACTTAAAAGATGAATTGATAAAGGACAGGCTTGTGTGTGGTATTAATAGTGCTGCAGTGAGAAAGATTTTGCTTCATTATAGTGATTTAATGCTGAACAAAGCTATTGAGATTTGTCAAATCCATGAAGTTACAGAAAGGCACACAAGTATGCTTGCAAGTGGTAAAAGCATGGTTTCAGCAGGCTACAGAGCAAACACAGACAGCATGCAACACATGGCTAGCAGAAGCAGGCCTAAGCATATGGCAGTTGCCACCCCTACAGGTTTACCTGGGAAACCCCGTAGTTTTCCAGCAAATTCTAAGAAAAGGACATGCACAGTGCAGTACAAGGGTAAGTTAGCAAAACCCAAATTCAGCTTTATTGTTAACTCTAGCAATTGTGGTGCCAGTCATGAGTCTAAAAAAGAAAAATGCTTAGCATTTGGTCAGCAATGCCACAAGTGTAAAAAATGGAACCATTTTCAAAGTTTTGCAAATCAAGTAAACTTCACACAGTTATAAAGAAGGGTCACTCGAAAAAGCAAGTTGATCATACAGATAACTGCAATTCTACTTTCTATGTAGATGGTGTATTAGTAATTGGTGAAAAGGTTGATGCAGTTAATTTATTGGCGAAGAATGAAGTGTTTTGTACTGTCCAGATCAATGGTAAATCCACCAAGCTTATAGTAGAACTGGTTCAAAGTGTAATGTTATGTCAGCAGACACATTTGCTAAGTGAGAACTGGTGAACAACTCAATGTGGCTAGTTGTAAGAAACTTGTTGCTTAAGGAGGTGAAGAAATTCAAACTGAAGATTTATGTTATTTGGCTAGGAAAACAGCTTGTTATTCCATGTAGTCCGAAGACCTGTGCAGTCATTATTGAGTCTCAGAGACAGTTTGAAAATGAATTGCTTTCTTTTACCAAAGAAGTTCATCATATAAGCACATATCCTAGCTCCAATTTTACTGAAGCTATTTTCTCAGAGTATACTGATGTTTATGATGACAAGTTGGGCAAATTTCCAGTTGTGTATTCTATGAAGTTAGACCCAGAGGTTAGTCCACTAGGCAGACCAGCAAGAAAAGTTCCAGTATCTATGCAGGATTACATCAAAGCTCAGTTGGATAAAATGGTGCAGTAAAGTGTAATTTGTCCAGTTACAGAACCAACTAAATGGGTGCTATCTATGGTAGCACCTCACAAAAAACACTCAGATGAAATCAGAATATGTATTGACTCAAGAGATTTGAACAAAGTATTAAAGAGACATCATCCAATGCATACAGTTGAGGAAGTCGCAGCCCTAACACTAAATGCCACTGTTGTTTCTGTCTTGCATGCAATGGAGCAAATTTTTTCAGGATATCCTTGTGCCATAATAGTAGATGATTTATTGGTTGGAGGCAATGGTGAAGCAGAGCATGACAGAAACCTTAAGAAAGTTCTAGACAGAGAATGTGAAGTGAACTTAAAGCTCAATCATCTGAAGTGCAAATTCAGACTACCAGAAGTCACATATGTAGGTCATTTATTTACTAGCACTGGCTTGAGACCAGACCCGTCCAATCAAGCAGCCATTCTTCGGATGCCAGCACCAGATAATGTTCAGTCTCTACAACGATTTGTTGGTATGGTCAACTATTTAGACAAGTTTATACCAGATTTCAGTGAGTTAATATCACCTTTGAGAGAGCTGACAAGCAAAATGTTATACAGTCTTGGTTGAAACAGCAACAGAGAGCATCTGAAGACCTTAAGCAGAAAATTGCCACCCCACCTACATTAAGATACTATGATGTCAATAAACCAGTAACTCTTTCCTGTGATACTTCAAAATTTGGTTGTGGTGCAGTTATTCTTTAGGAAGGCAGACCAGTACCCTATGCATCTAGAACTCTTACCCAAACTGAATTGCAATATGCTCAAATTGAGAAAGAATTTTTGGCAATAATATTTGCATGTTCAAAGTTTCTTGATTGTAGCTATGGTAGAGCTATTCAGATTGAAATAGATCACCAACCTCTAGTTACTATGTTAAAGAAGCCTATGTATTCCGCTCTAGCAAGATTACAAAGAATGATGCACAAATTGCAAAAGTACATCTTCAAAATTTTCTATACCCAAAAGGAAAACTTCTTTTGCCTAGCTGATACCTTATCCAGGTCACCTAGAAATACAACAGAACAGCTTTAAGCAGAGAATTTTGACTTTGACGTCATGGAAGTGCATACTTTGTCTGCCACGAGACTTGATGAGCTGAGAGATCATACAAACACTGATCCAATTTTGCAAAAGCTCAACCACTACATTAATGTTGGATGGCCACCAAAGCAATCTAGTGTAGCACTGGAAATGCAAACTTATTTTCCTTACAGAGATGAGATTTTGATGGAAGATGGCATTATTTTCAAATGTCCTAAAATTGTTGTTCTTGTTTCCTTACAACACAAATATATCCAGATTTTGCAGCGTGGCCACCCAGGTTCCGAATCTACCAAAAGAAAGGAAAGAGAACGAGTATTTTGACCTTCTCTAGTAAAAGACATTGATAAAGTGCTTTCTTCTTGTAAAGTATGCAATAGTACTAAACTGCATTTGCAAAAAGAATCACTTCAGCTTAGTCAAGATCCTGAACTACCTTGATCAACAGTAGCCATTGATATATTCGAGTGGAGCAATCAGCATTACTTAGTGTTGGCAGACTCTTATTCAAAATGGTTTGAGATTGAATTACTACCAAATCTAATGTCCACTGCTGTTATCACCAAACTGAAACATCATTTCTCAGTCCATGGTAGTCCACACAAAGTTATTTCTGAGAATAGTGTCAATTTAACAGTCAGTTGTTTCAGAAATTTGCAAAAGAATAGGACTTTGTACAAATTACTAGTAGTCCAGAATATCCACAGTCAAATGGACTAGCTGAACATGCAGTACAGAGTGCAAAGCAATTACTTGAAAGGTCAAAGCGTGATAATACTGATGTCTTTTTGAATTTACATAATCTCAGAAACATACCCTGTGATGATATACTTGGTTCGCCTACTCAGAGAATTCTATCCAGGCAAACCAGAACAGCATTGCCTATTAGTTACAGTTTGTTGAGGCCTAAAGCTAAGAACAACAGGACAATTACAGCTCAACTATTCAGAAAGTGTTCTTTCCAGAAGTCCAGTTATGATAAATCAAGCAGATTTCTTCATCCATTGAAAGCAGGAGAGACAGTGAGGATACAAATGACAAAACATTTCGAACAGATTGATCAAGTAACAGTATATGTACTGAGCTGAGATCCTACTTTGTAGAATTTGTGGGTGTGGAGTACAGGAGAAATCAAAGACATCTTCTTCCTGTACCGGAATCAATATCACACCATTGTTCCTGTAATACAGGCTCTAGATCTCAGAGCACTCCGGACAATGTTCCTGTTGCAGAACATGTCTTAACTTCTTCTTCTATTCCTAAGTACCATGTTCAATCATAGCCTCACCTCAGGCTATGTACCTACTGAATGGAGCACAGTGACAGTTATCCCACTCCAAAAAGGGGGTGCCACCAAAGACCCTGGAATCTACCGCCCCCATTAGCCTGATGAGCCTGGTCTGCAAGGCCAATGAATGTATCATTTCGGAGCTTATAAACAAAGACATAGGTAACCTCCAAACCCTGGACCCCACTCAGTTTGGGTTTGTAAAAGGTAGATCATGTCTACTAAACCTGATTGATATCTTTGAAGCAGTCACTAGAGGCATAGACAAGGGCAAGGTAGTGCACACAGCCTATCTTGACCTTGCCAATGCTTTCGTTACCATCTCCCACTCTGGAATTATAGATAAACTCACTAAACTGGGCATAAATCCCTATGTCACAAGATGGGTGGCCAACTGGTTCACTGACAGAACCCACACAGTAAAAGTAGCCGACTCCAACTCCAACCTCAGACCAGTGACAAGTGGAGTACCACAGGGTTTGGTCCTGGGTCCTCTCCTGTCCGGCATCTACTTCTCTGAAGTGCAGACCAACACAGAAGGCCTTTGGCTAACAAAGTTTGTAGATGAATGCAAACTGGGAGCCATAACAGAATCACCTAATGATGTAGACATTCTACAAAAGGCCCTCACAGAGACAGATGCTTGGTGTCAAAGTCATGGCTTCAAGCTCAATGCCAAGAAGTGGTACCCATGAACTACCACATAGGCAGTAGCTCACTAAATACTGAAAGTGTGATAAGACACCTCGGGACACAGGTGGACAGTAGTCTCTCCTTTGATAACCACATCGCCACAGTAGTCAGGAAATCCTTCCACATGGCACACCTCATCACAAAAGGGTTCTCCTCTAGAAAAAAGGAGGTCATTGTTCCTCTCTACTCATCCCTCATCAGACCCATTATAGAGTACAATGCCCTGTTTGGCATGTATCTCACAAGACACCTACAACAATTGGAAAGGCCACAGAAATACCTCACCAAGGATTACTGGCCTCAAAAAGATGCCATATGCAGACCGTCTCAAAAAACTCTAGCTCTACTCCATCGCATATCGCCTACTCACAGACAATCTCTGCCTAACATACAAAGCTATGTCAAATCCAGGGCTGTTGGACATGCTACACTTAAAGAAATCCCAATCTCTCCGAACCACATGCTTCAGGGACCTAAACCTTGTCACTACAATAAACAGAACATGCTGGAGGGATAGATTCCTGTCCCACAGACTTCCATAGTCTGGAACAAACTACCCATTCATGTCAAGCAAAGCTCCTCATTGGCCCTCTTTAAGAAAAACCTTGATGACTGGATGAGAAATAGAAAATTCACCCCGGGGATCACTTCTGTGGCACTGCTTGAGAGGGGCACAGGAAAATAATTTTCTTGAGTGCCGAAAGCCAGAGAACCTTTTGGGCTAAGCTTATATAGGCCCCAGAGCCAATAGTCTAGTACCTACCTATGAACCTATGAACCTATGATGATGTTCTTGGTGTCCATAAAGTTGAACATTCAGCAGGGACCGTCCCAGTTGCTAGACCTGATTCTAATTTCTATGTCACACGATTTGGTCATATTTCCAGACCTGGTGTGAAATACACAGCAACCTAGACATAATTGTTTATATGTATTTAGTTTTGTATAATTGTATGACAAAGAATTATTTGTATTGATTGTATGTCAATTAATGTTGTCAACATTGCATAACTTATTTCTCAAAGAGGAAGGCTGTAGAATAGTGGGTGGATGTTGTAGCTTTAAGAAGCGTTTGAAGGACGGCACGTGCATATATATAGCCAGCACATGCTAGCTTCAATGCCATTTTGTAAGTGCAGCCAGAGAGTGGGCATGTCTGAGTGTAATAGCTAGTTTATTTATAAGTTTATCTAAGTTAAAGTTATTAAGCCTCAATTCTGATGTGTTTGTACATAACAGAGCTGCTTGAACAGAATCCACAAAGGCTTATCTCTTTTGTCCTGTCTTGACAAGTGACAGACCTGAACCAATGAGATGGATTCATCTATACAGATTTAAATCTGGGCACATCTATTTCTGCTGTTAAGAGTAGCCCTGCTTCCATGACAGAATTTACCTGTGTTTAACCATCATTGGAATGTGGTAGTCTAGGTGGTTTGATCTCAGCAGACACAGCCATGTATTTTATGCTCAGAAATGTGCTACTGATAGGGTACAACTATTTTTTTAACAACAGTGACAATGATCCATTAACAAATCATTTGTTTTCATTTCTAACATTGCATCACTTCTTCTACCAGGGTAACAAATAGATAAGTAAGTGAATAAACAATGTGCAACAAAAGACTGTTGCAATTATTTATGAATTTAAGAAAGTAAAAAAAATGCAATACACTTCAAGGAATTTTCTTTTATGCCATTATTAATGGAGAATCAGTGAACACAGAAGACTGAACAATTGGACCAGTTAGTTTAACAATTATTAAAATAGATCATGGCAGAGAGGTGTCATTGTCCTGAGAAATGCAGAAATGTGTTTTACTATAACTGGAATTTTTACCTAGAGTTACGCAGTATAGGATGCATAGTTTAAAGTGACATGCTCTGTTTGTTAAACAGGTCATGTAATGAGTAACCTGTGTGAATTTTATGTAGGAACATTTCCTAGTTTATATATTCTTTAGTAATGCAATTTAAGCAAATATGTGATGTAAGTAAAATAACTGAATGGGGAAAAAATCACAGGAAATCAGAATACATTGTACTGTCAATCTTCACAAAGGCATTTAATATATACAATGATATGCAACTCATGCAGTCTCAGTAAAGAGTGCCGGTATCTGTGAAAGGAAAAAGCCTCTGGATATAGCTACAGTACTGGTTATGAAGCTTCAAACTAACAATGTATAACAGAGTTACTATAATGATTTAAGATTAGACACATGCACAATTAAACCACTTTCATCAACACTACATAAGTACAGAGTACAGCATGCAAAAACCTATATGCATGTCACATCATTTTATTTTATAGTTGCAGTGTAAGTCGTATCAGTAAAACTATAGCAATAAGAAGTGTTGGTCTGAGCATATTTGTTTGTTATTTATTTATTTATTTTTATTTGTTTACCGGGATGGTTCACTGGGCCAAAAAATGCCCATTTTCAGTCGAGGCCCGGGGAGAAATGCTCCACATACAAAAGAAATTTAAATACAGTTACATTTTCTACATACATAGAGAGATAACAACTTAAAGCAGACATACGATCTTATCATAAATTTCTAGCTAGAATAACAAATGCAGTATACATTGTATACAAAATATACAAAGTACTATGTATCATCTGCTTTGGATACTGTAGACTGAAGACAGAAAGAGGGGATAAAAAGTTAATGAGATCAGGTGGGGGAAGATGCTCTGTAGTTGTAGCCACATGTACATTACCATAGGGATAAGCGATGCTGTTGCAGATACTTTTTGAAGGATATGTGATTGGAAATAGTTTTTATAGGGCTGAGTAGGGAATTCCAAGTTTTAGCAATGGTATATGAGTAGAGAGATCGACCAACTGCTAGACTGGGTTTTTACACTTTTAAAAGGAATTGATTTTCAGATCTGAGTTGTTGGGATGGCTTATGGAGAGTAAACAGGGAGGTGAGGGATGAGCAATTGGAAGGTTTGGTAATGATATGACCTAAATTACAGTACCAAAAATTTTGTATTACTCATTTTTATGGAAACAATCTGCAAGAGGGCTAGAAAAAATGATATGACTGAAATGGTAATGATTCATTATTAACCAAAGACCTTATATTTTGATCTATCTTCTAATTATTCATAAAAGACCAACATTAGAATTTGAAAATAAGGTTTGGTACCCTAGCAACATGAATCTGAACTACAGAAATTTAGATAACACAAAAGCACTTCACAAACAAAATCATACAAGTAAAGACTGGACAAAAAGTAAGATAGTACTTCTCGCTATTTAGAAAACTGAGAAGGGACATGCTGTTATTTTATTTTAAGTTAGATAAGGACACGTTCTTGTATGACTGTATCGGGCTACAATAATCTGAGTATTCCTTGAATGTAAGAGATGTAGTCTGCATTCATTCTACTAAAAAAAAGACTTGCATCAAAGTGGGAATCATTAGATTATTTCACAAGATTTCTGTTTTGGTAAAAGTGTGAGTGTGTGTGTGAGTGCAAGATTGCTGGTTGCAAGCTTGTCTGTGGATGAATACTAAATCACTGAATGTGTGTGTGTGTGTGTGTGTGTGTGTGTGTGTGTGTGTGTGTGTGTGTGTGTGTGTGTGTGTGTGTGTGTGTGTGTGTGTGTGTGTGTGTGTGTGTGTGTGTGTGTGTGTTTGTGTGTGTGTGTGTGTGTGTGTGTGTGTGTGTGTTTGTGTGTGTCTGTCTGTGTGTATAAGTACAAGATCAGTGGGTCAGTATGTACGCACGCGCGCATGAGTGTATCAATGCCAGATCCTTTATCCCACTCTTCTGTGCTCTTGCAAATATATATTAAGTTGCAGGGGTGTGGGAGGTTGGGCTTCACCTCCTGAAAAAGAACACGTTTTCTTAATTTTTATTTGAGAAGTTTGTGGAATGTGCCATCAGTGAATGGAGTTCAATTATGATGTTATTTCTCAAGAAAGTTTACTTTGTTGAACTCATATAAACTCAAAATATGTGCAATATTATATGAGGGTAAATATTTCATTTCAGGTCATTCATACAGCTAGATAAAAGTGTCAGTGGCAGAAAAACATGAAATAACAACTAAATACAGGAAAGCATAAACACTGGAATTTACAAAAACTGTTTCTGTAAATAGTTTGTTTGTGTCTTTCGGCTTTTCCCCGGTTAGGGGTCGCCACAGCAGAACTCCGGTCCACTAATAATTGGCAGTAGATTTTTACGTACTGGCTTGCCAGGCCTAACACACAACCTTCAACGAAGGAACGCCCATTCAAGCATGTCACTACACAGAAGATGCTCTAACTGAGAATCGAACGGGCAACATCTGTGAGGCTAAAAGAGATTACCTGAGATTAAAAATTAACATTGTCCTGTACAATATATGTACATTGTTTATGACATCAAGTTAATACAACTGGCATCACATGTGACTATGGATCAGAATACAGTTTGTGCTTCTTTATGTATGTTGTTTGTAATTCATAAACCCTGGGTGCCATGACGTAAGACAGGAATAGAAGAATAGCATACCAAAGCTCAACTCAATTCACAAAAAGTAGTACACAATGGGGTAAGACTGTGCAAATCATTTACAAACAGTGGGTGCCATGGAGTAAAACTCATATTCAGTAGAGCATTGTACTAAAGCCGTATGCAGTTGACAGAAGTTAGTCAATTTTGGCACAACCCTGTATGTAGTCATTCTTCATTGCAAAGTCACAGTATTCTGTGCACAGAGTAACATGAAATTGGCCCCTCTTGGACTGCATATGATTCAGATGCTCTACACCATCTGGGCCTGGATTGGCCCAAATTCAATACCTTACAGGACTCAATATGCTTTACTTACATAGATACCTTGGTTGTGAATGGACCAGTCCCTCTTACCTGACTGAGAAGCACATCGGCATTGAATTAAAATTAATAACTTTCTTCTGTAAATGTACTGGAAAAAGAGATCCTTGTGGTGCAAGTAATTCTACCTTCACAACCAGCTCCTTTACTACTCTGCATGCATTGATGCTGCCAAGTTCCTACCAATGGAACTTGTAAGAGCTGCAGATCACCTCTTCACCAGAATATATTAATCACCCTAGTTCTGCCATCATGCCCAATGAGTGAAATATTTTCATGAATCACATTTAAGCTTTACTAAGGAGTACAGCATAGCAGGAACGGATACTGAATAAGGTATGGTATATCTTCGTAACTAGATATTGTTCCTCATTAAATAGCTACTAAGTAGTACAATGTACATTACTAAGCTGCTGAACTTGTTGCTGTGTGTGGTAATGCCATTTTACACAGTGATTATCATATCTGGAGCACGAGTACATGCAGTAAATCATTGTATAGTCTGTGTACCTGGTTGATATTCACAGAACCTGACCATCTTTTGTATGTCTATGAATCACAGTATGCAGAATTCATTTATACAACTGTCCATTGTGTTTATAAATATCCAGGCTTGTACTCTGCATTACCACATTGTGTATCCACAATAATCTGTGCATGGATGATGCAAATAATATATTCCCCTCCCCCCTGCCTCACAAGGATTGATTGTGATTTACAAATACTGTATCATTGCTGTACAGCTGATCGAAACAGGGTAGCATATGGGACTTACACAGCATGACTACTGATGGTGTACAGCTTGTGACCTCACTGATGCCCTTTACCTACTGATATGTTACTCAGCTATCAAGAGCATGGTAAGGAAATCACTACTAGCAATGAAGTCCCTTGTAGTACAGGCAACCCTGCTATCGCAACAAACTCTTTCTCCACCCTGACATAGTGACATTGCTAAGCTACAACCAATGGGAGCACCCATAGCACCAGATCTTCCCTATTACCATAATATGATAATGATCCTAGCTCTACTGACATACCGTCTGAAAGATAAATCTTTATTAATCATGTTTAGGCATGATAGCAGAGTACAGTTCAACAAGGAACAGTTGATTTGTAAGGCAGATAAATCATATCTTGCTAAATAGCTTTTCCCTGCTGTGCTGTTTGTGCTTTAATACAACTGATTGGGAATTTATTTAACAGTGGAGTGCATATTACACCACTGTACACTCTGCTCCCTATCTGCCATTCATAAAAAAGTCATTCTTTTGTAAGCTACATGCCAGTACCACAATCCATGTCTATGAATTGTGGTACTAGCAGATGGCTTACCAAGCACAGACAACAGAATGCAGTTATGCAACTGTGCATCATATTTATGAACCCTGAGTTCAGGTGTCTGCACAGATGAAAAGGCTGCTGCAACCAGAAAACAAACTCTCTGAAAGGTTTCTAGAGAAAGACCTGTGATTTATCCATCATCAACAGTAATACTCTGTATATGTATATCCTACTGTTCATGAATTTAGCTACTCTAGATTGTAATAATAGCCCCCAATTGAAGGCATATGAAATGAAGCAATGCAGTTTGTAATGAAGGAATGATATATATATTTTTTCTTGAATGCAATAAGAACTGTTCTTTAGAACAGGTACACTTGCATCATTTAAGTTAAAGTAAGCTTATCATAACGATAATAATTCCTGGCATTTTCTTTTACACTTATTTCAAAATAAGCTATACTTTAAATGTTGCAGATTTTTTTTTTATAAAAAAGAAAAAAAATCCTGCTGCATGTTTTGGCATTTATGTGCTATTTATATTATAGTCACATGCACAAAATGGTGCTTTGGGAAGTATCTGTCAATGTTTATTGTGGTTTGAATGCATTCAGGGTAAATAGACAGAATTATTTTTTTTTTACATACAGAGTCATTTATTATTTCATTAATAATAGGATATCGTATGTTAGTTTCGGAAAGCAAAGCTCATTTGTTGAAATACATCTATTAATTAATATGTTTTATATGGAAGAAGTACAATAGCTGCTCAACTTAGCATAGAAACATTGCAACATGCATGAAACATTTATTGTTTGCTTGGAAAAATTATGCTTTGTCTGTTTTTTTTTTCTTTTTGTAGTCCAGCATCTTGACTATGTTCTAAGCCCTTCTCTTTCAACTCTAATAGCCCATTCATTTCTGGAGAGGCAACAGGGAGCTGGTGTAATTGTTCTTGGTTCCCCTGTGACAGCCCTCTAGCCCATATGGAGAGGGCCTACTGGCCGATTCATCTCCTTCTAATGCAATAGTTACACATACAAAAATAACATACTGATCAAGGTGACCTCTACCTAACAATCAGTTTTACCTATGTGGCAGTTATTGGGCATGCTAAGTGCCACTAAGCAAGGGAAGTTCCTACAAGCAGACGTTTGACCCTCCCCCTGGATTGTGTGGCATGCACTACTTGTTCCATAGCTTATTCCATAGCTGCTACCTGCAGTACCTCAACCATTCTGCTGTGATCAGTGGTCCAATACACACAATGCCTTCCTCTCCCCATGTCCCTTCCAGCACCTAGGCCATTAGTCAAACCTGAATTGTCTGCATCATAGTCAGGCTTTTATCCCTGTATACCACAGCTGAGCAGCCAAGTGCATTGGATTATGTGGAACTCTCCGCATTTGTGATCAGTTTAGCCCACTGTTCCATTGTTCTGCATTGAACAGCTGCGGGTCTGCTTTGCAATTTCTGACTGGCTCGTATAGTGCAGTAATAGCCAAACTGCATCACAATATACAAGATAATCAAGAAAACAGCAATTTGTATAAAGATATTGGAGAAAAACAAAAATGGCAATGGTGACTACAGGAAAGCGATGATTAAGAAAATCCTCCCAAATTCATACCCAGATTTAATTTTACGGAAAAGGACTTGGCACGATATGTGGATATTCACATCAAAGTTGATGATGTAATTGTATGTTTGTACATACAGATTACTGGTTGCACCATGTTCAGGATACACCTGGTAAGGAATATACAACTAAAGCAGCCATGTGACTGCAAAACTGTTCAGAAGAAAAGCACCTGTCACCACCCTGGTAAGAAGGAGATCTGGCTTTCTCTCAGTTCTCTACTGGCTGGAGTTGTGGACTGCATGCAGACTGGACTGAACTAACTAACTGTGTCCCTTGCATAATGGAACACAAAGACAGTCAAAGGAGCAGCAGGTGAGTAACTTGTGGTCATTGATGGAGGGGTCCTTGTATCTGGAGCTAGATTTTGGGAAGTGTAGGTATTTATTTAGGCTAAGTGGGTCTTTTGAACTGTGACTGTACTTGAGGATAGGGGACAGGAGTTGTGAGAGATGGCACTTGCTATTGCAGTCAGAAAAAGTTCTTTAGTTATTAGATTTATCTTCTTGAAGGGTTATCAAGATAACAAAGTAAAACTGTGTCATGGTTAACTTCTTGGGCATGTGATTGTTAAACCTTGCATTGCTGCTGTTTTATCCAGTCCCTGATATTCAAGTGTATAGCTAGGCATACTCAATGTACTCAAATGAATACATTTTTTTGAGCATTTTGATGAAAACTTCATCACTAAAGGGGTGCAGTATATTTAGAATTGTCTAGACCAATGTTTACAGAATAATCATATAAAACATGCTTTTGCAATCAGAAATGCTATTTATGGTTATATAAGTGGCAACAGTTGAAAATAACATGCCTCTTTTCTATGTGTGGGGGCAACATTTTGAAATTTGAGTATGTATGATAGGTAGATGGTGGGGCCAGCAACATTAGATCTGATTGTAAAATATAAAATTTTGGCTATATCGTGCTTTCGTTTGCCTACAAATTTTGGAACTAGACCAGTTGCTCTGGTTTTACTTGCTATTAAATAAAATGCACTAATTGTAAAATAAAATGCACTAATTGTAAAATGAAATGCAGAAAATGTATTGACAATAACTCCTTAAATATCTGCAGAAAGAGTACTCATACAGCTAGCACACAATTAGATGAACTGCAGACTTGCAGACACACTGTTGGAATCCATTGACAATAAGATGGTTGAGTTAACAGATTTAGTTGGGAGAAATGTGGAGAGTTTGGAAAAGCAGGTGCTGAAGAACATTTTTTTAATAGTTGCACTTGAATAATGTTATGTAACTGCTTGCTACTGAGTATATTCTATTTTATCAATGGTTTCTGCTGACTTTGTTTTATTTGATATGTGTCCATTATACTAAAGAAGTCGTATTTTCATGAACATCAAAGAGTAAAACACAGCCATTTGCTATTCTAATGAAAATGTGAAGAACACATTCAAGTTAAAATTGTTTTATTCTGTCACTGTATTTTTCTTATCCTGTATCATAAACCATATGTTTGCCAGTATTTTACACAAAGTTAAGCACAACTCAATTAACTGTACTTAACTCAGTATATGTTTTGCACACAATGCTTTTAAAGGGCTAACTCAAGAATAGCTCTTGAGAAAAATGTATGTTCTTGTAAATTAAAGTGATTAGTTCAGCATAATGACAAATTATGCCAGGGGTATGCTGGCTGACCTCCTGCTCTTATACACTGCTTTTTCACATGAAATATGTAAAAATGCAAAGTAGTTTCAAAAATATTTCCAAGTGATTACAGGTACAAATTCCATCAGATTTATTACACATAACATAACACCTTCACCTTTGGTTCTGTAAAATCTTGATGGCAATTACCACCCTGCAGTAACATCATGTCCCAGCAATTCTGTTACGGTTTTCCAGTTTCAATAAGTCAGTGAAGGTTATTCATCATTTTGGAATTATAATATTTTCTCTCATAGCTATGACTTACAGAAATTCCAGTCCATTTTCTAAAGAAGAAAGGCTTCTTCTTCTTAAGCTTTAACCTAAAATGAATTAATTATACCATCTGTCTTGTCAAAACATCCACATGGCAAATCATTGTCTGGACAAATTATGAGGGTTCCAGCATAGCCAAATGGTATCAAAGTGGGAATTTAGTTTTATTTGCTGAAATATTCTAACTACTCACTGTAAAAACTTAACAACTAGGGTAGTGAATCTTATGGATAAGGCCTCTATCACTGACTGGCTCTGTCTCTGACCCTGCATGTTAAGAAACACCATGTATCATTTATTTTATGGTGACTGATGTTGAAACATGACCTCTAGTGTCAGTCACACTGTACTGAATTGTGTTGTAATGGTCACATACTTCAGAGTCACAAAGCTATATTTCTTGCAGTCCACTTCAATGTTATAATACATCTTCTGTCTACAATAGTCTGTGAGACCTAACTCAGACATTTGTTCCTTCTTTATACTACAGTCTTTGTGTAGGTGGAGCTATCTTTTCATTTCAGAGGTTGCTGGCTAAAAGAGACCTCATATTGTGTAAAAAATAGTTTTCTTTTTTGACAATTTACTAACTTTAAATAGCAGAACTTATTATGCAACTCCATCTTACTAATTAGAACAAATACTAGCACAGAATATTATCTCATCCATCTGACATAGTTAGTAATTATATAATAATCAGTGTATATTAATTAGTCAACATATATAAATATTCTAATCACTTATAACAATAGCATTTTTAATGAAGTGGCTTATTGTATAATTTTGGCAGCAAGTGCATTTTCATTCTTAAAATGTGTTTAAGGATTTATTAGATATTTCAACTCTGCTCAGAAATATCACTGTAAAAATAACATAATCAAAGTCATGACACTTTTCAAATGACAGCGCCCTCAAGTAAAAATAAAGGTCCCCAAAGATCTAACATATTGGCTCTGATTCCAAAAAAAACTTGCTCTCACTCTAAGTGACCACTTACACAGACAGCAGGCTGTGAGCAAGTCTTTTGGAATCTGACCCCCCCCCCCAGGTAAGTCTGTTTACAGTTAAGCCTTATACCAAATTAAGTCACTAACACTGAGAGTAGGTCTTTTCGAATCAGGGCAGACTTACACTGAGATTAACACTTTTGGAAACTAGCCCATTGTCTATATGGTACAGTACCACTTCACATCAAGCAGAACTTAAGTACTGAATTATGATTCAGAAATGATAAACTGTGATTTACTTCATCATATCTGAAAACAAATGGCAGCCACAGTTAGTTGACCTATTAATGAGATCTGCAATTGTATGCTTAACACTACCACCTCCTTATATAAATATAAATTATTTATCGGAACAGTGACTGCTATAATTTTATGATAGCACAACAATCTTGACAGCACAGTGTGGTTACCGGAGTGTATCTGAATGTTTTAAACCATAACAATTCTGCAAATATTAATAATATTTTTGGCAGTCGTTTTCTCTCTTCAGGCTGTGCAATGTGGTGCCTCATTAGCATTACTGAAGTGCAATGTTCTTATACTGGAGCTACTGGAAGTGAGGATTTTTGAAAATGGGCTCTAATATGAAAAGCACAATCAGACTTTCAAGTAGTGACATTGTTTTGCTGAAAGGCTTTCCTTTAGGCATTACAGGGGAACAGCTGACAAATATGCAGATCTCCTTAAAGAGTTAATTCAAATGCTAAAAAATAATAAACTGGTTGTTTTGCATGATCTATATGTGAATATGTTAACATTATTTACTTTAAACATTGCTGTCATTTAAGAGAGAGCAAACATATCTCACCTAAAACCCTGGATCTTCAAGAATCTCAGTTATGTCATTTCACTGAATATGCACTATATTCTTTATTGACTCATTTTAAAGTAAAAAAAGAGAGAGAAACCTTAAAATTTGGTGGGGGGGGGGGGTTGCTACATGAACAGTAGGCAGCAAAGACCGGCAGCCTGAAAATGGTCCATCTTCCAAGTCTCTGCTTACACTTTTCGAGGTTACCAGAACTTGTCAAAAATTTATGATGTATGGCTAGACTTAAAAAGGCCCTTGAAGTCATTAGCCTAGTACACACCGATGAACTTATGACCCTATGAATAGCTCACTTTGATTCCAGCCTATTGTTACCTGCATAGCTTTCAACTCTCCATCTCCAAAATGTGAAACACTACCTGTCATAATGTAGAATTAGTGGGCAAAATAAGGAACACTTACTAACTACTGACTAAGAACTTCAACTGGCAAGCTTGCAGGATGGTTAAAATGTGTTACTTTATACTTATAAAATGTTCTTTTGATGAATTAATATGAATAAGTATTCTTAACCAAGAATGTCAGTTAAACAATCTTAACACTGAATGTGTGATAGACTATTTTAATGTGGCACTTAAAGGAACATGGACATTTTAAGATTCAAAACGAAGAACGTTCCTCATAATGAGAAATGCATGAGAGGCATGTTTTTCTGTGAGCAAAAGGGACACTGCGCCCTACTAAATACATTGGAAGGGGTGCAATAAATAGGAAGGTTACATTATTGTCTAATTTGCTGACAAGTTTCACAAATGTGGAAGAAATCTCAATAACATCTTAGGATGGGTAGGGGGACTCAAAGAGTGACATGGTAGCATTGTGGCTGGAGTTAGGGAAAGCCATTCAAGAATTGGCAGTGATGCGTGGAGGAGGTACATGCCGCAACAGCTCATTCAGAAAAAAAACAAAAAATAACGAGGTCAGTATGGTGAATTAAGGAAATTATGTGGGTGTACTGACTCACTAAAAGAGAAGGAAGCTGATCTTGAGAGCCATGCATAGAAGGATGACCTCCATAAAGTAGGTTTACCTGAATATTTGGAGTGAGGGAATGTCATACTGTTGTGTTATAGTGAGTCTACAAAGGGACTGCAGATTGCTCTTATCTATATGACCACATAGACAGGGTTTCCATGGAGGAGGTAGTCCCAGTCCATGAAGCTTGACCACAGCATTTAGTGGTAAAATGCTATAATCTAGCCATCATTATTGAAGCATATTTAGAGGGAGCAAATACTGTGTGCAAAATCCGTTAAAAAGACAATCCAGATTTAGGGGTACGGCAGGTGTGGTGGTGGCAATGCAGCTGCCAATGTACCTGCAAATATAGCAGAACATGGAAAGAAAAGGGATACTTTATGAATGCCCTTGCATATGAATAACAATACTAGTGCTGAAATAATTCAGTAGATGTAGGTGGTCACAGCACAAGTGGACACAGAAAAGAGGATAATGTGAGCCAACAATTAAAAGCAGGTTGGAGATGGAAAGGGTAGAAGGAAGGATACCTTAGAATGTCTGTGGAGGCTGGAATAATGGACATATCTGTCAATGGAGAAGGAGCAGGGAGAGTTCTGGAACCTCTATTTGTTCAGCAAGGAAAAGAAGTAAGAAGTAAATTGCATGACCAGTTACAGAAGGCTGGCAGAAATGCAAGGAAATGGTTGTAACAATAATAGTGGGGAAGGGCACAGCAGAAGAGAGGTTGAAATGAGAAGTGAGAGTGAAGTAAGGCCAACAGTGCAATGATATTAGCACAGATCAGCAGACAAATGGATGAGATAATGTGTTTAGGGACAAGTGGAAAGGTGTCTTGTATGATAACCGAGGCTGCACAAAAGGCTCTTATTCTCTTCTCTTTTTTGTTTTTCATATTTATGCATTTCCTGGCAAGTAGAATGGGATCATTAAGTGAAAAAAGGCAAAGGAAGAGCTTCTTTGTTGCCCAGTAGATGGCAGGGTAAAGAGGAGTTTGTGCCAAGTGAGGTCAGAATTCAAGAAGGCAAAAGTATGAAAGAAAAGCAATAGGACAAAGGAGAAAAGAAGAGAAAGAGGTTTGAAAAGTCTGAACTGGAGGAAATCATGTGGTTAACCAGTGAAGATATGCTATGCAGCAGGCTTCCCATCCATGTGAAGCTGAGTTTGTCTATTAACCAGTTTAAGGGCAACCTAGACCAGTGGATGGTGAATAGGGATTTATACTGGGCCTGGCACCCATGTTCCTTATAGACAGAGGTAGCTTATAAATGTCTGGCCCTCTGTGTCCTGTTTGGATACAGGATATTATTATTCTTTCAGGAAAACTTGGGTAGGCATAGCAAGGCCCCCTGGGTCATTAGCCTTGTAACAATCTATGATTCTATGAATCTATTAGCAATGCACCACAAACTAGAAATGGCCACTGACTGAATTTTGTGTTGTGAAAATCACTGAAATGGCTTAGGAAATGACAGAATAATAGTGGAGACAGATTTTAATTATTGTTGCTCTTACATTTTGGATGTTTAGGACGATGGTGCTTGAAGAAAAACATACTTGAGAATGATGGGAGAAGCAACTGAAGAGTATATATTGAAATTTGCAACAACAGCAAAATATTTAATATGAAGTCTCTATATTATTAATGCAGTTAAATGAGAGAGGAAATACAATGTTTGTCATTATTAATATTATTGCACAAATGTGAGCTCTATTGGCAAGGCAGAGTTGGAGGTATGACTAGGGATCTTTACTTATTGAAAATGCATAACAATAATGTAGAGGTAACAGCAGCCATTCAGTCTATAAACATTTATATGAAAGGACAGTATTGAACAACTAGACAGCTAATGTACTAGCTATCAGCTTTGAAGGAGGGGTCGACAGTGAGTGGGTACAATAACCAGCGTGAAGCTTTGTAAGGGAACTGAGGGGGGATGTAATTTATGCTGTTAGGGCTAGAGAAAGCAAAGGAAGAAGAGTCATGGATGAAAGGTAAAAGGGGTGCTTGGAAGACTGACCTCTGTAAGCTGGTCATTGTAGAGGCAGCAGACATCAGTGACTGGCATCTTACTCTGCTTGAGGGGGGGAGACATAGGTGGGACTTTGGGTCCAGTCTAAAGGCCTTTTTCAGCTTAGCTCCTGTGGAGCCTTAGGGGTGGGGCAAGAGGAGAGAGAATGTAAAGAGAAATATGGATTGCTGGAGGGTTTAATAATCCTGTAACAGATATTATCGAAGACTTTTATTCACTCTGTATAGTTTAAGGACCTCATACCTACAATTTCATTTGCAACGTAATAATGAGGTTTTAGTGGTTGGATAATACATCTGGATAGGTATATGCCACAGGTGACGTTATATTTAAGTATGAGTCAATAATGGAGGAGTATAGAGGGGCAATGACTTCTGACCTCATGTTTAAGCTTTTAGTAATTAGCTGGGTAGAGTAAAATATTTCCTAAAAGTAGTCAGTACACTGTGGTCAAAGGAAAATGCTCATTGACCAGTAATGTGCCCCCAGGTCTCTAATGACAGTAACTGTTTTCAGAGTGTGAACCATTTATGTGGAAGATGCAGGGTATTCCTATTTCCCAAAGAATGCAATGTTGCATTTCTCTGCATATAGCTTGAGTCCATGGACTTGGCACCATAAGTAGATGAGGGATAGACCCTTTGGACAATATTAGTGTCATCAAGTGAGCTGATAAGAGCTCCAAGTTTGCAGACATCAGCAAACTATGCCAGAGGCCTTGACATCAGTTTTGACACCAGTGAAGTACATGCCAAAGAGTTGTGCTCCCAGCATGGAATCTTGGAAGGATGCCACTGCTGATAGGTCTTTTAGAGGAAAGCATACCATAAACCGTAACTGCATGTATTCTGTCTGTAAGTCAATTAGATATCCAGTGAGGGATTCACTTTACATGTTCGAAATTCTGAAATATCGAATTGCAGAATCTCAAGCACATAAAGTGGAAATCCTAAATGATCGAAAACCCAAAAGTGCGAAATTCAAAATCGCTACTTCTATACTACACACACTACACACATACACATACACACACCTTCTTCCCCACACACAAACACACAAGCCTATCCTACATACAAGCAGGGGGGCAAGTCTCCGTGTACCCCCATGAGGGGGGCTGCATCCCCCACACCCCCCTACTTAAATATACTAGCTCCAAGGTGGCACTACACACACAAACACATGAAACACCACCACACAAGCTACATTCCCCCTTGCACACACACATCACAGTAACAAAACACACTAACACACACTACAGCCCCTACCCAAAACCCTTAAAACATAAACACTTACTGAATCCATGAACAGAGCACAACACCACAACTGCTAATTCAACATCTCTGAAATGCGAGATTTTGAATTTCCTGCTTTTGGGTTTTCGATCTTTTAGGATTTCCACTTTATGGGCTCAAGATTCTGAAATTCAATATTTCAGTATTTCAAGCATGCAAAGTGAATCCCCAGTGAGTTATATGGGGGTTTATATTCAATTGTGATAATTTTTCTATAATACCAGAATAAGGAATAGTATCAAAGTTCTTGGCTGGACCAAAGTAGACACTTTGCACAGACTTGCTTCATACAGTGTCTCTGTGACTTTCTGAAAGAAATCAAACAGATTAACTAGCAGGATTTACCTTTCACAACGCCAAATTAGATTGTGACAAAGATTTGTAAGAACTCATTCAAGCCTTTTTGCATTCTTCAGTTTTACAACCATAAATCCTTATAGTGTCCAGATCTTTTCTGGGTCATGTTTCTTTAGCTATGTAACTTTCCAGCTAATAAAAGCAGTATTAAAAAGTGCAAGGTGTTATTAACAAATTACACTAAAATCGTTAATCTAGGATGTCCTGCTATAGAGAAATTAGTAACTGTTTTTCACTTATTATTAATATTTTTATATTAAGTTCTTACTTTTATAACTGACAACCCTACATGTTGCTGAGAGGAATGGTACCATATGCCATGGTGGAAGACAGGAAAATTAATTGCCAATGTCCATTTATATTATACTATACCTGACATATTGCTAGTTGTCAGTGATTATGAAAATAAAGAATATCTCCATATGTACTAAAACCAAGTAACTTACAAACTGTTGCATGACATCAGATGAAACTTTAGATGTTGAAGAAAAGGGGTTAGATAGTTGCATTTAAGCTGCACATCTTGAGAGATATTCAGCATTATTTATAATGATAATTCTACAATTAAACATATATTTCCATATTAATGTAAATATCTCAATAAGCATGTCTTCATAAAGGCACTTCTCATCTCTTAAAAGTTTATATCTGGTTAACAAAAAATGTTCTAGCAACATATGTCTAAGTTATATAGTTTCCAAGATATAACAATTTGTTTACCGGGAAAGTCAGACTTGGAACTAAACAATTTTCAGCAGAGGCTCAGGGAGAAACACTCCAGACACATCTTTGTAAAGTGGGAGGAAACTGGAGGACCTGGAGGAAACCAACATGAACACAGGGAGGACATGCAGACTCTGCACAGAATGTGCCCCAGCAAGGACTCAGACCAACGAACCTCTTGCTGTGAGGCAGCAATGCAAACCACTGTGCCACTGCACCGTACTTGTGTTTATGAAAGTTTAGCAAAAAAATATGATTTTAGCTTGTGTGCATTATAATATATTATAGTTTTTTTATGGATAAACTGTGATGCAGATTCAATAAAGCCTACATGGTCCGCTAAAATCATGTTTGCATCATGTCACAATGGGCACATGGTAGCGCACTGTTTTGTATTCATTAAGCAGTTCTACACAGTGCATAAAGCCACACAAACATGGTACATATCCTGCCATGTGAATTACAGCATAAGCAGCTGAACTGAATTGCTAATCAACCAATTCAAGATGGAGGTGCTATTCAACAAGCTATAAAGCAATCATGTAGACTCAGTGTAGGTTTTCCCTGCAAATTCCAAAGCCTATTGGAATACAGACATGGAAGGTACTCTACACAGAAACATTGTTAGGGGCTGCAGTTGCTGTTATACATATTGTATGTGCAACAGGCACATGTATATGCTGCTGCTGCTGCAAATAGACCCTGTCCAAGAAGCAAAAGGGTATTTGTTAACTTACCATGATCTGCATGATGTGGAAATTGCAGAGTGCTACAGGGTGGATAGAGATACACTACAGGAACTCTCCAACCTCTGTCATCCTCAACTGACAACAAGGACAAACCAATGGAACAAATACCTGTGGAGACTAAGGTATGTGTAGCACTTAGAGTTTTAGCTATAGGAACCTTTCAGAGGCCAAAAGGGTATATGCTGGAGATATCACAGGCATCAGCATCCAGGATCCTACATCAGTTCCTGAATGCTATGCTACAATGTGCCACAACCAACATGCCACTGATTGCATACAACTTTCTCTGTACACACATGGAAATACCAGGATGACCACCAACTGCAAGAGCAAAACTCTTAAAAGCCAACTGGTGATGTGGAAGCACACTGATAGTACTTGGCTCCTTCACCCTGAAAAAAAAAACAGTAAAATGACAATTTGTAAAATGCAAGGAATGACACATAATTTACCTGTTATGAATGCTTTCCACACAATTTTCACAAAATGTGTACACATGTACAACTCAAAAGTAAATTGTATATGATTGTCAGGCACCTCTCACTGTGCTGAGCACTCCCCTGGTGGTGTCTGTGGGCCATCTGAGAAACATTACACCTTTGTGTCATTGACAATATAGTACTTTACACTGCAATGGAATAAGACAGAAAAACCTATAAGGTAACTGGTTTTATCAATAACACTTGTAATGGCAGTTAGTAAGGCTGTGTATATGTGAAAGTCAATGCCTATTCCAAGAGTAAAGTATACAAAGTGCATACAGATAACAGTTTAATTCCTCAATACATATAACAGTTCTCTTCATAACATGTGAACAAATCTAGTATATGACTGAAAAATACAAGCATACTTTAACAATATCAGAAAACTTCTGTGCAGATACATCTAAAGGAATGCCAATCTTCTGTGTTCCACAGATATACAAGTCCTCTCACCTTCAAGTTCTCTTGCTACACAGTTACCTTGTTATGGTGTAGACTCATGCCTCTGAGCTCAGTGAAGATGCAAATGAGGTGGCACCTCATTAAAATTGATGAATCCCAAACTTTTGGCTTTGTGTAGTAGATGAAAGCATAGTGTAGGCCCTACCTCGGTGTTTGTTGCTAATGGATTGCAACTGTGAATGATTAATGGGAGGGGGAAGGAATACACAGCAATTCAGACTCCCTTACCTGTAGTGGGTGTGCCAGCGAGGTTAGACTTACAAAGTATAGATGTAATTCCATCAAGGTTTTAAATGTAAGTAAGTGGCACACATTTTACAGTGTCTGTTCAGTAACATCCAACTCCCCCTTCATTTGTTGAAAACTGCATATTATTGCCATTTAATATTCTCACACATTTTAAGGACAGTGATGCAAAATGCTTTACAGTCTGCATGGTGTGTTTCATACACTCAAAACTCAGAACTCTCATAATTTTACCAATGAAGCTCCCTGCTTAAATATGTGCAAACAGGGAAAGCAGTAGAAATGTGTATCTCGCATGTGCAAAAACTTTGCCATCGATTGCACAAACCAGTTGCTCATCAATGCATTATGGAAAGTACACAATAGTATGTATTACTTATGTTTACTGGCCATTTAGTCTTCATCCCATGAATGTACATGCAAAACCACAAACAAAGGGAAGACACATTTTAAGGAAAGAACACATATTTACACTGCAGCTATCTGTTACTTCCACCCATGCACTTCAAACGTGGCATCTCAGTACTTGTTCACAAATACATCAATTACACAACAGAAATAAATAACACATGCTTTCTCATATACCATAGACATCTTTATAATGACAGTACACATTCAGATTTTCTCATATTTCTAGTAATGTGGACAGCTTTTTGCAAATAGTTTGCAAATAGGTTTTTAAGGTATACCTGCACATTGAAAACACAATAACAAATGCTATACTTTGCACTTTCATCAATGTGGTAACATGCAGATCTTTAATATCTTGACAGTCGTACATGGCTAGCTATCCATTTTAGACAGGCATCCTGACATATTCTATCCAACATCCAATGACGATGTTGTCCACTATAAATTGCCCTGCAACTGTGCAAACTTCAGACTTGTGCCGTGTGCTTGCTTTAAGTATTGAGTTTTCTTATCTGTGTACTTAGGAAGTTAGGGGTTCAAATCTCACTGCAGTCAACTGATGTGAGTGTGTCTGTGCAACTGTCTAGTTAGCGAAGCATAACTGTATATCCAACAGGCATCACTACAATCCATGGAGTACCACTATTTTGACAGTTGGACATGCCTTCACATACATTTCAGAGAGGCCTTCCAACATCCAATGAAAATGTCATCCACTATAAATTGGCTTGCACTTTGTAAAAGTCACATTTGTGGCATGGCACTTGCATTAAGTACTGAGATCTTTAATCTGTGAACTTAAGTAGGAGTTCTAATCTCACTGCAGTCAACTGGGGTCTGTCTGTTTTTTTCAAGTCAGAAGATCATAATTGTGTGTCCTGTAGTCATCACTACAATCCCATGGAGTATCAATATTTTGAGAGTTGGACATTCTGACACATACATTTCATTCAGGCCTCCCAAAAGCTTCTATCCAGCATCCATTGATGATGTCATCAACTATAAATTTTGTAAAAGTCAGACTTGTGCCATGATGCTTATTTTAAGTACTGAGTTCTCCAGTCTGTGCACTTAGATAGGTAGGAGTTATGTTCTCACTGCAGCCAACTGGTGTGTGTTTGTACACTTGCTTGACATTAGCAAGAACATTTTACACCAGCATGTGGGATACTACTATTACCATATTCCTCTTGGCAGACACTGCTGATATCATCACTTATAAAGTGTTGTATGACACTCTCCAACTCAGACTTTAGCTGTGGTTCTAGCATTAAATTCAGAGGTCTCTAGTCATGCACTTTAGATAAGTAGGAGTTATGTTCTCACTGTAGTCAACTGGTGTGTGTGTGTGTGTGTGTGTGTGTGTGTGTGTGTGTGTGTGTGTGTGTGTGTGTGTGTGTGTGTGTGTGTGTGTGTGTGTGTGTGTGTGTATCTTTGTGCACTTGTTGATATTTTACAAAAGCATGTGGGATACTGCTATTACCATCTTCTGCTCACCAGACACTGCTTCTGTCATCACTTTTAAGTTTTTGTCTGACACTCTCCAAGTTAGACTTATGCTATGGCACTTGCATTAAATACAGAGGTTTCTAGTCAGTGTACTTAGGTAGGTAGGGATTATTTTCCCACTGCAGTCAACTGCTGTGTGTACTGGATAAAACCACTTAGACCAACAACAAGGGAAAGGACACCAGCACCACTAGAGTTAGTGTAATATATTTTAAACTCCACTTTCATCTTCCACAGACATTGAAAGTTTATTCCAGAGGAGTGGCAGTCTCTGGGCAGGAGCGGCCTTAGGTCAACTGGTGCCCTAGGCAAAAGGGCTCCACAGTTCCTCCTACCACACCATCTGGTGCCCCCATTCTGGTCTACCTACACCAAATAAATACTGGAAAAGTGCCCCTGCTACAGTGCACCCTAGGCGGCCACTTAGTTGGCCTATGCCTAAGGCCAGCTATGTCTCCAGGAGATATATCTGTCTCTCGAGCATGTTCTGTTAATGTCACAGGCTAGGTTAAGATCCCTAGAGTAAGTGATTCTTGTGCCATTAGATTTGCAGATGTGCAGCATTTCCATCAGTGCAGGGTGAGAGCCTTCCCTGTACACCAAGCACAAATCACCTCTCAGAAGCCAATACGATACACAGTACAGTGACAGGGCTTTCAGTCTGTCCACATATGTCATGGCATGGTTTGGAGGCCCTGTATTTTCTTATTGAGAAACCCCTGTGGCCTTTCCAGCTTCTGCAGGTGTCTGGTGAGGTGTATACAAAAGAAAGATTTGTACTCTATTATTGTTCTGCTGAGGGTTGAGTACAGTAGTGTTATAATATCCTCATATCTAAAAGTGATGCCCTTACCTATGAGGTACACAAAGTAAAAGGCTTTCCTTACCACTGTGGAAACTTGTTGGTCAAAGTTCAGATTGCTATTTACATGTATTACCAGTCTCGCAACTCTGGGTTGGAGCTTAGGAGGAGGGGTGTTGTCACTACTGCACTTAGTAGGGGATCCCACTTAGCCAAAGGCAACAATGATGACACTTTTTTACATTTAGTTGTAGACCATGGCTTTGGCACCAGTCATTTGTCTGTATTAACTTCTCCTGTAATATGTTAATGTCCTTGGTGGACTCACTGATTGCACCCAATTTGCAAGCACCAGCAAACTTGGTAAGCCAAAGGCCATCTACTGTAGTCTGGAATTCAAAAAAAAAAAAAAGATTCTAAACAGTAAAGGCCCCAGCACAGATCCTTGTGGTATGCTACTAGTGGTGACTGTACTGGTAGAGGTTGAGTCATCAACTTTGACATTATGTGTCAGTCAGTGAGCCTATTGGCTATCCATCTAGTGACATAAGGGTTAATCTCCAGCTGGGAGAGTTTCTCAATAATACCTGAGTGGTGGATTATGTCTAAAGCCTTGGCCAGGTCAAGATAGGTGGTATACACTTCCTTACCTTCATCCAGGTCTTTGATGACTCTCTCAAAGAAGTCTACTAGGTTTAATAAGCATGATCTACCCTTATCAAAACCAAATTGGCTTGGATTTCGAGTTTGAAGGTCACCTATGGGCTTGTTGAGAATGTCCATGATGATTCTTTTCATGGCCTTGTAGATGAGACTGGTTATACTTATAAGTCTATAGCTCCCAGGGTCAGCTGATGGCTCCCATTTATGCAATGAGATTACTGTTACTGTTTTCCAGCCTGCTGGAACAAAGGAAGTTCTCAGGCTGTGGTTAAGGAGGACGCTAAGTGGGTCCACTAGGTCCTGTTTTAGATTGCTTAGTAAGCAACCTGGGATTTTACCTGGTACTACTGAAGCCATACTTTTAGCCTTGGACAGAGAGAATTGACCTGATCTCTAGAGCTATCTGGCAGAGGACTGTTGTCAGACATGCTTTGGGGTATGGCCTGTGGGCCTAAGAGGGTGAAAGTTTTGCCAAATCTATCAGCTAGCAGGTTGTCAATTTCCTCCATTGCAGTTTCATGTTTAGATTCCTAGCATTAAGCAGCAGAACCTTGAGTTTCCCTCCAGTGGATTTTTTTTAACTTTGTAATTTCTGTTACTTTGACATTGCCCAAAAAGGTACTATGGGTGAGGTAAGCTCCTTTGCCAGTATCTGACAGCCTAGAGAATATAGGTGAAGACCATCTCTGGCAAAGCAGTGTGACCTGTCAACCATCTCATTCCAGGCTGAAAGATAATCAATCCCCTTGGATTGACACTAGAAGCTAAGTCAATTGTTGATGTTGATCATTTCTTGTTTATACTGTGGAATCATCCTGGGCGACAGTACATTCTAAATATACATTCACTGTGCCGTCCATACTGTAACATGTTGATATGTGATTAGTGTTCATGCTACAGCTGTCTTCACTGACATGCCCTCATCTGTTGTACCTTACCATGTTTCACCTGTCCTCTTTCCTTGTGTTCATTCCCTGTCCTCTTTCCTTGTGTTCATTCCTACAAGTCATCTGTGTGTCCTTTTTCAATACACATGCTTCCCCTGACTATTTATTTATAATGCAGTCTATGTACCCTGACTGATCATTTACACAACCTTTTGTTTAGTATGCATGAAACAGGTTTCCACAATACTCTGCACTGTATACACTGCCATGTAATGTGCTGGAAATGTATACATTGCTGTATTAATAACCTTGATAATCATTGTGGCATTGCACAGACACGTTGATCTAGTTTGTCTATAGGTAAACAGCTTTACATGTCTGCTGCTGTCATTATTGCTTTACATGGTTTCTTGGCCAGCAACACATGAATATGTAATTAGAGCTGCTGCTCACTGTACAAACATATAAGTTCTGTGTAGGCCTCATGGTAAGCCTACACAGAGTTTATTAAATCCCCAGGTGTGAATGAACTGACAATTACCACTGTACGGATAGTTCTTAATGATAGCATTACTACTTGTACAACTTTAATAGCTTTTATTATTCGCAAAATATTTACATTTGCTTATCTTATTCTTTTTATTTTTTTTTCAGAAAAATCTGCAGAATGCAAGATGTGTGTAGGCTCCTAGAGGTCTGACATTCCACATGACACAGGTGTTAATGAGTTAACAGTATCAGTATTTAAAAGTACTTTCATTGTATGTTTCATTATTTACAAATTATGTTATCAAGGCTAATTGGTCTGCAGGTACCAGGGTCAGTAACAGGACTACTTTTCTGGAAGGATACCACAACAGCAGTTCTTCAGACTTCTGGTGCACACTCTGTGGAAGTGATAAGTTTGAGTAGATTTGTGGAGGGGGGGGGGGCAGTGAGGCAGTGTATCATACTAACAAGGAAACATATCATGCAGGTTGTCTGTATACATAGAATTCTTAGTTTTAGAAAAGGCTTCTAAGACTTGTTTGGAGGTAATCATAGTGGGTAGTACTGGCTGGATAGTATCGGAGGAAAAGAGGAGAAGTTTGAGCTATACTTGTCTGATAGTATATTTGCAATTTCATCAAGTTTGGGTGAACATTTCCATTAGCTATAGGTTCAGTAGTGCTTTACATTGCTACTAATGTTCTTGATGTAGTTTAAGAGTGTCTTGTGATTTTCCAGGGATGCTGTAGGAATGCTTAGTTGATATTCTGTACTGCAGGTTTTGAACCTTCACTTTAGTGCAGAAGGATTTAAGTTTGTATTTTAGGGCCAGCAGCTTTTTCTCCTTTGTTGTTTAGTTTATATATGTCTATATATATATCTATCTCTATATATATCTATATCTGTATATATATATATATATATATATATATATATATATATATATATATATGTGTGTGTGTATATATTACCAAATCAAAAAACCCTTTACGCGAATACCTAAACATCAACACCTATAACGTGAACTGTGAAAATCCCAAATGCACTAAACAGGGAAAAATAAAATAACGAACTGTCATAGTTGACCAACCCCACCACCCACTACATACTACCTACCCAAACAAAATAAATAAACCACATACATACACTAACTAAACCCTACTTCTAACCTAAAGTAAAGCACCAAAACCCTACTTCTAACCCTACACTAAACCCCACATACACAACTAACTATGCACTATCCTTAACCCCTCCCTAACCCTAAGGTCTGTAACTACCGTGCACATCCCCTACAGACATACACCCAAAAAAATAAATAATACACATGCATACATTTAACAGAACCCTACTTCCAACACTACATTAAACCCCACATACACAACTATCTATGCACTATCCTTAACCCCTCCCTAACCCTAAAGTCCGTAACTACAGCACACTTCCCCTACAGACATACACCCAAATAAAATAAATAATACACATACATACAGTTAAATAAATCCCTACTTCTAACACTACACTAAATCTTACATACATTACCTATCTATTCACTTACATTAACCCACATCCTAACTCTAAAATCCTATTTATCGCACACTTACCTTATGGTGCTATATCGCAGACGGGCCAACCATTACACTTTGACATTTCAATTTTCACTATTTTGGACGTTCGGCGTTTCCATCTTTCATGCAATACGTGTCGCTCTTTTCATATCCACGATTACGGTCTTTCGATCTGGTAATAGGAACCATATATATATATATATATATATATATATATATATATATATATATATAGGAGCACTTTACATGCTCGAATTATTGAAAGCTCGAATTGCATTTGGTCGCGACCATATGCTCGAGCTTTCAATAACTCGAATGTGTAAAGTGTTAAAAAATAACATTTTACTTACCTTAAAACATTATTTACACACAGAGGCAAGGACCTCTGTACGCTCTGTGTGTAAGTAATGTTTTCATTTTGTTTGTGATGTTGACAGGAAACAGGAAATCTCCCATTTTGTGCTTCCACATACAGCGCGAAATGGGAGATTTCTCTTTTCCACACTATAGCGCGATCTCGGAGTTGATATATTTAAGTAGGGGGGATGTGGGGGGGCACACCGATGTTTGACTTTTTTTGTTTTTTTTACGTTTCATTTTAGGAGTTCGAGTTTCCGAAAATCGAACTTATGGTCTCGACCATATGAAGTTCGGGTTTTTGGGAATTCAAGCTTCTAAAGTGAATCCATATATATATATATATATATATATATATATATATATATATATATATATATAAACTTGCCGGAAAGGAATAGGCCACATGAATTAAAAGGACACATGAAAAAAATGTGGACGCTGTCCACAGTGCCCATTCATCATTGAAAGTGACAACAATTACATAAGGGGACATGGCAATGTATACTTAAAACAGAGATTTAACTGCCTTAGTAAATGTATAGTATATATAGCTGTTTGTCAGATATGTGGCCAATTTTATATTGGGAAAATGATCAATAGTTTGAATAAACATATATATCAGCACCTTTATGATATCAGGAAGGGCAATTTAAACAATGCCCTGACCAAACATATCACTGAGTTCCCAAAACATCATTTCAAATTCTCTGTCCTAGAACAAATGTACAAAGAAGGTAGTAGGGGAGGGCCGATTGATCTGTTTCTCGAGTACAAGGAGCTGCTATGGCAGCTCAGATGTGATGCCATACATACACCTGGTCTGAATAACATGGTATCCATCTCTAGTTTTTTTAATATTAAAGTCAGAATTTCACATTTAGAGTTTGCCATCAGCTTGTTTTTATGATTAGCTCTATGTTTTATAATTATTTTAAAATGATGAAATTTTATTAACAGAGAATCTAATGTTGTTGCTTGTTTTATTTATAAGTACTGCATTTTAGTATAGATTTATTATCATTGTTAAGAAGGTGATTGGCTAGGGTATCAGTCTATGAAGTTGTTTAGTTTGTAACATGTGACACACTATGGCATGTATTTAATGGAGTGTTATTTTTGAAATTTTATTCTGATGAAGTCGTGAGGTGAACTGCCGATGGAAGTGCTTAATAAACTGATGTAGTGGTTGCTACCTGAGTGTTTTCTTGCTTCAGTGACTTTCCTGGTATACTTTTTGCTTTGTATTCTACATTTTAACTATGCAAGAAATGCTTAACTCCAAAGATTATAAGCAGATCACAAGACTTGAACTTAAATATATTATCGAGAAAGTTAATAATGTACTGCTTGAAATGTACAATGCAGATTCTATAGATTTTGACTTATTCATTTATCTTAGCATCACCTCACCAGTCACACTCCTTATCTATGGAATACCTAAATTGCACAAATCTTGTAACAAACCACCTATGAGACTGATTGTTGCTGCAAGAGGATAGGTTACAGAACCCATCTCCAAATATATTGCTCCTGAATTAAAAAGCTGTTTATACTCAGCATATACCATTATAAAAGATTCTTCACATTTTCTCAAAGAGCTATACGCATGGACTAAGGATTAGGATGTCACAACTATCTTTTTGTTACAATGGCTGTTGATTCATTATTCACATGCATACTCAATGGCACTGGTATTGAAAGTATTAAACGTTTCTTGACTGAATATTCGTACGAGTGATATTGAGGTACTGAGTATTTGTAATTTACTATGTGTTGTTTTAGAAAATAATATTTTCTTATTTCAAGCACAATTATATCAACAAAGCAGAGGTATTGCCGTGGGCATGCCATTAGCAAACACTTATGCGAACATTGTGATGTTCATGTGGGAAATATATTATGTCTAACTCTATAAATTTGTTCTCTGAAAAGTTTGTTTTTATTGCAGGTTTGTGGATGACCTCTTTCTTATATGGATAGGTATGCTGGATGATTTTAATTTGTTTTTTAAACACAATAAATACCTGCACTGAATATTTAAGAATTAAAAAAGAGACATCATTAGATAACACTGATTTGTTTAGATACTATTTTACATAAACAGAGACAGGTACCTTTGATACCAAATTATTTAAGAAACCAGTTAAAAGAAACACTTACCTGCATTGTACAAGCATGCCCCCTGCTTTTATGTTTAAGAATGTAATAGACAACCAAGTGAAGTGTATTGCTAGATTATATACAGATGATCAGCTTATGATATCACAATTAAATGATACAGCGGAATATTTCCTTAATAGAGGCTATAATAAAAATGTTATTATTAATATTAAAGGTAGCATTATTTAAAGACGTGACTCTGACACTAAACTGATTTCTTCTTCTCAGTGTAATATAGAAAATACCGTTAAACTATTGCTACTAAGAAATTTAAGGGGTGCATGGCTACATACAATCAAAATACTAATGATATAAAATCTATTATTAATAAGCAGTGGCCAATCACGTCTTCCATTTCAGAAATTAGGAATTGTATAGGTGATAGACCAACCTTTGGTTATAAAAGATGCAACAATTTGAAAAATAAGCAATGCTATAAAGAACAACCTCAAAGTATCACTTCCTTTAAGACCAATAAGACAGGAACACATACTTGTAATAAATGTGTACACTGCATTAATGTTAATACAAACAAGAATTTTATTCATCCTATTACTGGCAAGATACTTAATGTATATGTCTATGGTAACTGTGATTCAAGGAATGTTATATATTTAGCTGGGTCTGCTTCGATTCACTGAAAACTCATTTCACTGAATTTTAAAACACTCACACCAAATCGCTGAAAGCTCAAATCACTGAAAACTCATTTCACGGAATCACATTTCACTGAATGTAAGTACTGTTGGGCAAATAAAACGTATATGCCCTTTTCCCCACTGTAGTGTGATCCTGGAGTTAGTATATATAGTTGGAGGTGTGTGGGGGACATATCCATCCACATTGGGAGGGTGTAGGGGAGTAGCCCCCACCTACTTTAGGTTTTATATTGTTAGCTTTCCGTGAAATGAGATTCATAAATATAAAAGCTAAGTAGGTGGAAGGCTACGTTCCCCCCCACACCCCCCTAACTATATATATGAACTCCAGGATCACAAATATACAACACAATGTATATTTTCTGCTGATCTCTAATAAATGAAGTTGTACTGCATTCTCAGTTATCACATTACATCACTTCCCTTTTGAAGGACCCTAAGTCATCTTGATTTCTGCCTCCTTCCTCATTTTATTATTTTGAACATATGTGAAACTACATGCCAAGTTGCTATCAGCCAGACTAGAAGCAGAAATCTGCCCTCAATTGTAGTTTAACATTTTCTCCCTACAATATAGTTCCAGGAAGGGTTGGTTACCAGAAACCAGCTTATACTTTGTAAAGGTTAAATTTCCTTGCCTTGGAATCAAAGGAAGTGAAACTGTACCATCCTTTTTAAATGTAACTTTTTGCATGCTTTGTCAAGAGTATCTTGTCTCTGCTTGCAGACAAATCATAGACTCAGGAGAAAAAAATCCTATGAGGTACTGCCCACAACCTTACACATGCAGCCTGTAGTTTTATTTTTATCAGCAACTAATTTAAACTATGTGGAAAGTATTATAGAACTTTTCTTCACTGCCTTTGTTGCAGGGAGGAAGAGAATCAGTAGAGATACACACAGCTGATCACATCTTTTTCAATAGAGATCCATCTGTTAGCGGTACTACTTTTTGTAAGTGGAATATTTTTATACACTACCATTTTTTAATCTTATGACCAACACAGAAAATAATTAATATCTTGTCCTGATTGAGGTTTATGGCTTAGATGAAGTGTGAGTATAACAGAATGTAACAAATGAAGGAGGAAAATGGAATGCATGAAGACATTTGTGCCACAGTAAAAAATGAAAAAAAAATCATAGCAATACAAATTCGGGAACAAAAGTTTATACCCTTGTTATGCTGGATTCTTTTTTTTTTTTTTTCAAATCAAAATTTTATTGGTTTTATCATACCAAAATATTACAAACAACTGCAGTTAAACAATGAACAATAATACAGGAGAAAACATAAAACTACACATTATATACAATATGAACAATTGTGCTGCTTGAGGGAAAAAAAAACAATATAAACCATTGGGAGAAAGCTAATGAGTTGTTTAGATGAGAAAAAGGGCAAACAGAGAAAAAAGGAAAGAAAGGTAAATAGAAGAGCTGTACACACTGTGTTACTTTTAAGTCAAAAATTACATAACAAATAGAAGGGAAGATTTGATGCCTATCATGAGCCATGGGGAGGAGCATTAAGTAGTGGTGAATTACCTTTGTTTACAAATATTTGGTTGTCAGTCAAGAGCTCAGATATGGTACTCCAGAATTCCTGGTAGTAAGGATGCTTATGGGAGTTTCTTATTAAAAGTTTTTGTGAGGTAATGTATTTGGGTTCCTGGTAACAAGCACACTGCAATTCTTGTATTTGGGTTCCTATTAGAATGACGAAAACACATTTTGTCGAATGTGTTTACGTCGACACTTGTAGGGCAAACAGGCAAAACAGCGAAGCAGCTGTTCAGCAAATTCTTTCCCTGGGAGAGAAGTAGTTTGACCACTCCGTTGCTTTGCCTATTCCGAAGTGTAGTGTGGTTCCTTATCTGGTATAGCTCCTGAGCGTGATTGTGCAACAGTTACTGACCTTAGGGTTAGGGTGCGGGTTAAGGTAAGTGCACATGTATGAAAGTGTTTACTGTTTTTTATTTTGCGTTAGATGTATGGTTGAGTTATGCGTGTATGTGTTTTCAGCTGTTTACTTTTGTTTTGGGGGGTAGAATTAGGGTTAAGGTAAGGGTGTATGCATTTGGAACTGTTTATGTAAATGTACAAGATTTACTGACCTTAGGGTTAGGGTGCGGGTTAAGGTAAGTGCATATGTTTTAAAATGTTTACTGTTTTTTTTTTTCGTTAGATGTATGGTTGGGTTACGTGCATATGTGTATTTAGTTGTTTACTGGTTTTTGAGGGGATATAATTAGTGTTAGGGTGTGTGTATGTGTTTGGAAGTGTTTAATGTTTTTTTTGGGGGGGGTTGGAACAGTGGTTTATTTTCCTAGGAAAGAAATCGCTGTTCTGTGGTTTCGACATTTTCAGCTTTCACTGTATTTGTGTTGAAACACCGTTTGCTGTTTTCAGCATTCGGTGTTTTAATATGAACCCATGTATTTAACAGTCAAACATCTAAACCCCCTCCAAGACATCTTAGTATGGTCCAGTCAGTGTTTGGTAATGTAGAATTTAACTAATAAACAAAGCGTTATTAAGATATGCAATCTTAATTTCGACATTTTAAGATTGGTAGCATGTAGCAATGCCATTTCCCATGAGAGGGTTGATTTGTGATACCCCATTTTGTCAAGTCTATCCTTGAGGGAGCACCAAATACTGTGGGAGTATCTACAAAACCATAATATATGTAAGATGTCACCATGAGGATAGGAGCAGCAAGAGCATTAAGTGGGCACATTTGGGTTGAATTTGTTAAAGTGGACTAGAGTGAAGTATAAGTTGTTAGTAATCATAAACTGTGTATAAGTAAGGGAAAATAAAAGTGTGGATTTGATAGCTGAAAGCTTTTAAGATCAATCAGTAGGTTCGACCATTGTTGGTTCCAGTAGTCCACAAAAACAATTCTTTCTTGATATAAAATCATAGTTATAAGTTTATAAGAGAGGGACAGCATGCTCCTCTTGCTAGCTAAGCTTTGCAGCAGTTTAGCTACCAAGCTGAGGTCAGATTCAGCAATGGTATGGTCTTGAAGTAGAGATGCAGTGATTTCCCTTATTTGGCTCAAGATCATGATACATTTTTTAGATATATTTAGGATAGCTTGTAGCTGTGTGTTAAATAAAATCAAGAATTCAATACACAGGAGGTTCAGATTCAAAAGTTTGCTAGTGTACACCAGGAGGCAAAAAAACGTAGAAGTACAGAATTTTGTCTGACATGAAACAGGAAGCATACAATTTTATATAGGTTTGACATTCAAGCTGTGCCCACCATACTGACGTGGTATGTCACAGGGCATCTACATCACTTTAGCTTACAGTTCTCTATTCATTAAATCTGCTGATGCTGTATATTAAAAAAAAAGTTTTCCTCTGGTTACAATACGGCCTTGCTATCCACCTGGTCAGACATAATGTCTTTCTGCAAAGTTACTTCTTCAAGGTTTCATATCAGTTTGAATACAATAGCAGATTCAGTCTTTTAATACACGTCTTTGTTCTCTGTTACACTTTCTCACACATTGCGTGCTATCTCAGTAATACATATACAAGGCCAAATCATCCCAGCAGGAAAGAGCAGAAGATTTCGTTATTTCACACATTTAATTTCCTGACCCAGCAGATAATCACTTGTGAAAAGCATAAACATTAAAACTTGCTAAGCTGGCATCTGCCAGGGTCGAAGGTCAGCTTTGCTTTAAGCCACACTGCAGTTTCAGAACTACTTACATTTACACATGAATTAATCCTTTTGCTATATGATTAATAGAATAAAAGGCATTATATACTACTTTGCTTTTAAACTAGCATTTCTCATATATTTAAATACACATTTTTCTAACATTTTCCCCCCTATTAATACTTTTTATTCTATTTTGAAGTATGCATAGTGTCATTTCATCTCCTAACCTTTTCCACTTAGGATTTTCAGCTAGGTGAGTCATGCAATCTATACTTCAGAAAAAAATGTCATCTGAGATCAATTTTTCAATCTCAATATCTTGATACAAAGTTTCAGTAACAGATACATCAATAAAATCTTTGATTAATCTTTTCATGCAGGGAATTCCACAGCAAACACATGCTCCTATTAGGAGTATACCCACACAGATGGCAATCAGAATATTCATTAGGATGGAACCCCACCCCCCAAATAGATTCTGGAAAAAGTACGTCAGTGGGTTTGGGCCTGGTTCAGTCATGGCTGATACTTGCTGAATTACCTCTAGGTGGTTATTAATCTCATGCCTGTTATCTGGTATGTATGCACAGCATTCTTCTTTGATAAGCGCACACGTACCACCTCTCGCCGCTAGGGTGAAGTCAAGAGCCATCCGATTTTATAGCACAACAGTTCTCATTGCATTCAGTTCATCAGTCACTAGTTCTAGGGCAGAAAAAGTTGCATTACTCATTACTTTGAGAAGTTTCGACAACTTCCTCAGCTCCCAGATCAATTTGACTGCTCCATAGGCTGGGAATATTCCTGCCCAGGATATAAAACTGTCACTCAAGTCCATATGTGTCAATTTGCTTTTGTCTTTCACGGCATTATGATCTTTCCAGCCAGCTTCGATCTTTCCGACTGGATTCACAGGTTTTCCAACTGGACCTTCAGGTTTTCGAGCTGCTTCTCTCACGTTTCGTATCTTACCCAAAGGTAATTCTGCAGTATGTCTTATTGCCCAAAAAGATAACCCAAAAAACAACTGCCGGACCAATTCTCAGGTAACCATTTATATGCCTTTTTCCCACAAATAAAATAACAGTTTTCTACTTTAGTACTAATACGCATCAGCCCTGCATGAAACATTTTCTGATCTATAACTGACAATTGTTTAAACAAAACTGGATTCTTGTGAATGTCATTCATGGTTGTTTTCAATGAGTTCAAATATGAATCATAATTAGTATTGCAAAAAGTATTGCCATTACTATTCTTAATATAACATCGGTAAGATATGGTTATATTACAATTGCTCCAGCCCACCTGGAGGGTATCATTTTTATAAAAACATACAATTCCTTTTTGTGTGAACGGTAAAAATAAAGCTATTTTGTCCTGTGATCTCACCGTTCCTGTATCGAAGAGTAAATTCTCCCAAGTCTCATTTATCCCCAAAGGGACAGCGGACATTATCAGTCCTCCATATGCTGTTGGTATAGCTGTACAAACCCAGCAATTTGAAATGTTCCTAGTCTCTGCATATATACGCTTCATGGCTAGGTATGTGTTAAAATTTGGATGCCAGTCTATAGACGTTTCATCACGCCTTCCTACTTTCACTTGTGTGGTTGTGTGTAGGATAAACCACAACAAGAGGAAAATTGTCACAATTACAGTCAATAAATGTACACTCAACAAAATGATTGTGCAACATCTCTGGGGTTGATCTAAATTTCTATTCTCTTTGTTTTTGGCTATCTCGGTCTGGTTGTGTATCAGTCACAAAGTTTTTATCAAGTTGAAAGTTCTTTACCGGTTTGCAATGTGTCAAATGAACCCAGGACGTCCTCTCGGCCACTCTGACTGCAGTAGGCGTTGCCAACAGAACCTGGTACGGTCCCTCCCACTTTGGACTCGCCCAATTCTTCCTTTTCATCACTTTCAGCCACACAAACGTCCCAGGGGCCAAGACTGCTTCCACCGGTCTGGTCTGTTCCTTATCTGAAAAAGAGTTAAACTGCAAAACAGATTTATTTGTTAACAGTTTCCTCATATAACTAGCTAATGAACTGTCAGCCTCTTGATCTGGAGGCATGAGAGCTTTCCACTGAGGCACATAATATGCTCTCCCAAAAACCATTTCAAAGGGAGTCAAACCCTTTACATTTGGAACCGTTCTCATACTCAGCAGTGCCAAAGGCAGACAGTATATCCAATTCTTTTGGGTTTCCTCAGCTAGCTTCCTAAGCTTATTTTTGAGGGTACCATTGTACCTTTCCACCAGTCCTGCTGACTGTGGGTAGTAGGCACAATGGTTCTTTAAGGAGATACCAAAAAAATCTCCCAAGTTGCTGGATTGTCTGATTCACGAAATGAGTGCAGTTGTCACTATAGATCCTTTCCGGAATGCCAAATCTAGGGATTATCTCTTTTATCAGGGCTTTCGCCACTGTTGCTGCATCCGGGTTTTTGGTTGGAAAAGCTTCTACCCATTTGGAAAACATGTCTACAATAACTAAACAAAACTTTTAACCTTCACACTTATTCAATTCTATAAAATCCATACAAATAGTATGGAATGGGTATGGTGGTATAGGAAAACTTCCTTGCTTGGTTTTAAATGCCCCTTGTCCATGGTGCTTGTTACAAGTATGACAAGCTGCACAAAATTTTTGTGTGTAATTTGTTAATCCGTATGTTTGGAATATTCGGTTTACTAACTGTACCACCCCCCCTTTTGAGACATGGCACTGCCCATGGCTCAACAAAGCTGCATATCTAAATAAATTAGACAGCAATATTGGTTTTATCTCTTTGGAAATGTATAGTCCATTCTCAAGAATTGCACCTCCTTTTACCCATTTTTGTTTTTCTGCTTTTGTAGTAAGCGTCTGCATTGTTTTTAACATGTCTAAATCTAAAATCTCAGAGGGTTGTAATTCCTCATTCAAAAGTAAAGTTTCTGAGTCTGAGGCTGCTTGCTTTGCAGCTGCATCAGCTCGTGCATTGCCTTTTGAAATCTTATCTTGTTGTTTTGTATGAGCTACACATTTACAAATAGCTACTTTGGTAGGTAACTGAATAGATTCTAATAACTCCAAAATAAATTGCGCATGATTAATAGGTTTTCCACTAGATGTTATCATTCCTTTATTTTTCCATTGTTGCGCAAATACATGTACTGTAGAAAAAGCATACTGACTATCAGTATATATGTTTACACACTTGTTTTTTGCTAAAGTACATGCCCTCGTCAAAGCTATCAATTCTGCTGCTTGTGCAGATAAGTTATGTGGTAAGGATTGAGCTTCTAAAATTTCAGTGTCTGTAACTACTGCATACCCTACCAGATTCTTCCCTGTAGGATCCCTTCTGCATGAGCCGTCCACGTAATATGTCACCTCGGCATTATCCAAGGGCATATCTGTGAGATCTTGTCTAGGCAAAGCTAACTGTTCAATTTCCTGCAGGCAGCTGTGTGGTGTGCCATCCGCAGGAGTTGGAAGTAATGTTGATGGATTTAATGTCGTACATCGTTTAATTGTCATATGAGGTTGGCTCAACAGTATAGTCATACATGAAAGATGTCTAGCAGGAGATAGGTATGCCACTTTTTCTTGCAGTAAAATTATTGCAACTGCATGAGGCACTCTCAATATGAGGGGGTGGAATAACACCACTGAGGCCGAAGCCTGCACTGCCATTGCAGCTGCAACTACTGCTTGTACACAGTGAGGCAAAGATCGTGCCACTGGATCTAACTGTGATGAATAATAGGCTATGGGGCATTGCTTATCCCCATGTTGTTGTGTCAATACTGATGTCATATATCCTTGCTTGCAATCTACGGTCTGAAAGAACCGTTTGTGATAATTCGGAAGTCCTAAAACTAATGAAGAAGCTATCAACTGCTTCAACCTGCAGAAAGCCGTTTCTGCTTCAGATGTCCATTGTAAAATATCTTGTGCTGCCATTGCTTATATATCAAGTCAGTCAGTGGAGCAGATTCCAAAGCATAATTTGGTATCCAGCTCCGACAAAAATTAGTTGTACCCAAGAAAGACATCATTTCCTTTTTGGTTGTTGGTTTGGGTGCTTGCAAAATTGCTGTTTTTCTTTCCTCGTCTAATATTCTACCTTCATTGGATATTACATATCCTAGGTATCTAACTTGTTTTCTCCAAAGTTGTAACTTACTTTTGTTTACTTTGTGTCCTTGTGTTGCTAAAAATTTTAATAATGCTACAGTATCCTCCCTGCATTGTTGCTGGGTGGGGGCTGCTAGCAACATGTCATCTACATAAAGTAGAATTTGACTACCTCCTGGTGGGGTAAACCCTGCCAGATTGCTAGCCATTTCTTGTGCAAATATTGCTGGGCTCTCACAATATCCCTGTGGTAGTCGAGTATATGTATACCTTTTACCCTGAAATGTAAATGCAAACCAATATTGACTATCAGGATGTATAGGTATTGAAAAGAAAGCATTGCTAATATCTACCACAGAGAAATACTTCTGTTGTGGTTTTAAATCGTTTAACAAAGTATGTGGGTCTGGCACCGTAGGTGCTCTAGGTATTATTGCATTATTTACAGCTTGTAAATCTTGTACCATCCGCCATTCCCCGTTTGCTTTTTTAACAGGAAATAGGGGTGTATTACATGGTGAATCAGGAGATTCTACTAGTACTCCTTCTTTGAGTAATGCTGCTATTATAGGCTTAATTCCTATTTCTGCATCCTTTCTCAAAGGGTATTGTCTTTTTTGTGGTCTAAAAGCTGACTTTGGGGTAATTGTAACTGCTTCTGCTGTTTGAATAAGTCCTACATCTGACTTGCCTGTTGACCAAAGAGTTGCTGGAATTTCACATAAGGCCTTTTCTTCTTCTTCCAATAAAAATGCTAATCAGCTGTCCTTGCTAGATTGCAAGTGTGCAGCTGGATGTGTCTGTATCAACCAATTCAGTTTTTGTTTTTGTATCCCTTGTTCTGATAGTTCTAAATCAGTCTGTTTCTCCCATCTTGTTACTTTTTCTCCTAAGTTTGCCCATTTGACACTTTTGTTCTTTGTCAAGCTGACATGTGGTAACCGATTTGATCTATACAATGCAAGGAATTATTGAGGTAATGAACAGCTAACTACACTGTTCCCCTCAGTATCCCAGTACAAAGTATGCAATACTGGTCTAGTTGCACGATTTCTGAACAATTCTTGCTCATACTCTCTATCAGGTCCTGATGTAGTACAGTAGTATAGAGTACAGTGTAACAAATGCTGTCGATCAGTGTCAAGGGAGGGGGCTTTACTGATGGCTACGTTCATCAGTTCCTCGGTTACTGCCCCTGGACCAGTCGTGACTAGGTCCTGGCTGTACCAGTAAAAAGTTTCACCCTCCGATCGCACTACAAAGGTATCCATTTGTCTCTGTGCCTCCATACCTTGTACAGTTGGAACTACTGTTATGCCAAATATCTGCATAATGTCCCTGCCCAATAGGTTTACTGGACACTTTGCAGAAACAACAATTTTACTTCTCTGGGTCATACCTGAAACAGGGTCAGTTATTGCTATATCATGGGAAAGTGGTTCCCTGTATAGCTGTCCATTTGCTGCTTTTACTAGTATATAATCAGGTGATTCGGAATGTTCTGGTAACTTGGAGGGGTGTATCAAAGTCCGTAACGCTCCTGAGTCACACAGGAATTTGACTTCCCTTCCCTCTACCAGAAGCGTGACTTCCGGTTTCGTATCTGCAAAGTAGAGCTCTAAGCTCAATAATGTTAAGTCCAAAATTTCACTTTCTTCATCTTCCATATCTACTTGCACTTCCTCTACTCCTTCTATCACATTTACATTTGTTTTCTGTTTATTAACTTTTCCTGATGATTTCTGACTTTCACATGATGTATCTTCACTATCATATAGTCAGTCCTCATCTCCCTTATCTTCTGTAATTACCTTTTTGTTTTGCTTACAATCCCTTGCTAGATGTCCCTTTTTCCTGCACTTGAAGCATTCACCTCTCTTCTTTCTCTCTTCAAAATCTTCTGATCATTTGCCAGACTGTTTGTTTCCCTGGGCATTCTTCTTGCCCTTTTTACCTGACTGTAACACAAACACTTCAGCTCCGTCTTCAGCAGTGAAGACTTGCGCCTTCTTTTTCTTTTTACTATTAAAATGTCTCTCAGCATGTCTAGCGTATTCAAGTAAGGCTTGTAGCCTCCCTGTTCGATGGTCTATAATATGCTTCGTAATGAAGCTACTAATAGGTGCAATGCAACCTTTCAAAAATGCATTTTTCAATTGTTGTTCATACGGGGAATCATTCGTTTGGTTCTCAGGAACCGACATACCGCTATGATTATTAAAACATTCTAATAATCTAGCATAGTACCCATCTATTGTCTCATTTTCCTGTTGTATGCATTGATTAATGCAAGTCCAGTCTGCTCTAGGTTTCCATTTCTCAGAGATTTGGTCTGTTAGACCTTTCACTCTGTTGTCTAACTCTCAAGGCCACTATGTGGGAGTGGTCTAAGCTCTGCATTACGAGGATTCCAGGCGCCACAAATCATGTGCCAATCTGGACCTATAATTTGTCTTACTACTTTTTCTACTTCTTCCCCATTCAAGTGATAACTCAACCTCATACCTTGTAAATCTTCTAAAAATTTCGTAAAATTAACTTTCGGATGGGGGATTCCCTCAGTAGCCTTCCGGATATCTTCCAGTGTCCATGGTCTGTATACTAAGAGTGTTAGGTTTTGCCCTTCCTGTCCTGCCTGAGGATTTGGAACTTCTATAAGTGAGCATATTTCTTCCTCACTCTCATCCTGCAGGTTTCTCTCTATTTGATATGATTCTGTGTCCCTATGTGTTTTACGTGTTCGGGACCTAGTTTCAATAGGATCTCTAACAAATGGTTGTGGTCTTGTTGAAACTTCAGGATAACGCGGAGGCGGACCAGCCTGTCCACTCACTTCATATCCTGAAAAGGGTAAGGGGGGACAAGGGAGTAGGAGGAGGAGCTGTTGCTATTACCAAGTTATTATCTTCTTTGTCTAAAAACAATGTTTTTGAATTTTTCAGCTTCTGTTCTCTACGATTTGCTTCCTCAATCCACCTGTGTGCCTGAGGAATGCCTAATTGGTGTTGCTTTTTTGCCTGACCTCCTGCATCAGATTTAAGCTGTTTAAGGAGTTTCACTAGTGAAGTTTTATCTAGTTTACCATTAAATTCATATTTATTAACCCATTTCGTATAATACCTAACGTTATCGGAACATTGTGATTGCATGTATTTTGCGTCTTCGGTTAGGGGCGGATCTCGCGATGTTTTAGTGCACTGATTTCCCATAGTAAAGAAAATGTTACGCAACCCTTTTTTATCACATGATATCAAATTCTTAGTTCCTGTTCACAGTTAATCTAGAATAACTGCCTACCTTATTCTGTTACTATGACCAAATATACAGTACTTCCTTTTGTCCCTGATCTGCAAAACAAATCTTAACAACAATATACTGTAACCTAGTCCCTGATCTAAAACAGAAAAAAGGCAAATTCTTCCTACCTGAGCCTCCGGTATTGAATTGTCCAATGTCTGCTCTTCGGCCACAGATCAGAAAGTGGCCAGCCTCTCTAAACGACAATTCAGTCGGAGGTCTTTTCACCCAAGAAGAGCCGTTTCGGTAACTTCTCCTGCGCAGTATTCGACCACTGGTAGACTCTGATCTGCAGCTTTCTGAGGGAATTTCTGGCTAAGAAGGACCAAACTGTTAAATAAAATCAAGAATTCAATACACAGGAGGTTCAGATTCAAAAGTTTACTAGTGTACACCAGGAGGCAAAAAAACGTACAAGTACAGAATTTTGTCTGACATGAAACAGGAAGCACACAATTTTATATAGGTTTAACATTCAAGCTGTGCCCACCTTACTGACGTGGTATGTCACAGGGCATCTACATCACTTTAGCTTACAGTTCTCTATTCATTAAATCTGCTGATGCTGTATATTTAAAAAAAAAGTTTTCCTCTGGTTACAATATGGCCTTGCTATCCACCTGGTCAGACATAATGTCTTTCTGCAAAGTTACTTCTTCAAGGTTTCATATCAGTTCGAATACAATAGCAGATTCAGTCTTTTAATACACGTCTTTGTTCTCTGTTACACTTTCTCACACAGCTGCGTGCTATCTCAGTAATACATATACAAGGCCAAATCATCCCAGCAGGAAAGAGCAGAAGATTTCGTTATTTCACACATTTAATTTCCTGACCCAGCAGATAATCACTTGTGAAAAGTATAAACATTAAAACTTGCTAAGCTGGCATCTGCCAGGGTCGAAGGTCAGCTTTGCTTTAAGCCACACTGCAGTTTCAAAACTACTTACATTTACACATGAATTAATCCTTTTGCTATATGATTAATAGAATAAAATGCATTATATACTACTTTGCTTTTAAACTAGCATTTCTCATATATTTAAATACACATTTTTCTAACACTGTGTTAGTGAGAAATTTCTATGCTTATGAATATCCCATAGTGTGTAACCTTTTATTAGGGGTAGTCGACCAAATTGATCATGTTACAGTTCCATTTGAGATTCGGGTTTAGATGGATGGGTTGAAATAGCAGGAGAGCTTTTCCTAGATTCAGGGATTTAAATAAGTCTTGGAAAACTTTCATTTTAATCTTTATGATATGATGTATCTTCATGTTCTTGAGAGTTGATGGGCCTAAAAAGGGGAGAGCTTTGGGGTTAAATTTATTATACAGAATGTGATTGTGCCACATTTTTCCCCAAGGAAGGAGTCCATACTATATAATTTGGCTGGTAATTGGCAATTGTGATTAATCTATTGGCATGCAGGATTCTGTAATAGAGTTGAAGGTCGGGCAAACCTAGGCCTCCCCTATCTTTTGGAAGGGTAAGTCTTTGGTATGACACACTTACTGATTTCGGGTGCCATATGAACTTCGCAAAGGCTTTGTGAATTTTAATGAAAAATGTATTAGGAATGGAGGAAAGAGATGCATGAAAGTGGTAACGAAGCTTTGGGAGGATGTTCATTTTAATGATAGATGTTTTAGATAACACAGGGAGTTTCATTTGTTGCCATCTAGACATGTCTTGTAAGGGTGTTGCCCATATTTTAGTTAGATTGGAATGTAATGTGGAGGAAGAGGAGTGGTCGTAACAGACCCCTAAGTATTTGAAGGAGTATGTCATGTGGATGTTATGCTGTATTCTAAGGATAGAGATGACTAGACAGAAATTACAAAATACTTTAAAGCACATGCATTAACATTCTCTTACATTCAGTACAAAAACACACACTGTCCCACTGCAGATGGTGAATAGCACAAATAGCTGGTAAAAGTTATATGTAGCAAAAGCTGCCAGTCAACATCTCCTTGGCTGTAGTAACAGCTTTAACATATCATATAAAGGGGACTTAAAATGGATTCTGGGAACAAGATCTTTAAGGAGTAAAACAGGATCATGTTAATATGGCAGGACCTATGACGGGAGTTTTGGGGGAAAATCATATTAAAATTTAATAAGAAGCACTTAATGTGAATTTGATGCATTATACTATCTTAAAATACAAAAATACAATGAAATAAACATATTTTTGAGTTGCAGTATGGAGTTTTTCTTTAGCCACCTAAAAGAAGATCATAACCTAGATATGTAAGAATATTATTATTATGCAGTAAGACAGACCATATAAAACCCTAACAGAGGCAAACCTCACAGTTATTGAGGCATTTTGTGGTATATATACACACACACACACACACACACACACACACACACACACACACACACACACACACACACACACACAAAAAAAAACTATAACTGTTCAAATATAATTCAGATATGTGGAAGAATACTACACATCTATAAAAGTATCCTACAGTGAGGCAACCTTATATAAAGTCAGAGTAAAAAACAATACTTTTCTGTCTTGTCCACTGGGGTTGCTGTTTGATCGGGGGAGGAGGGGAAAGTAGCTAGTGACCAGCTAGCTCACTATGTTTTGCTGTGTGAGACTTACAAGAATTTTACTTTTGTTTTTGATTGGTGCTAAATGTTTCCTGACTACTTTGCATTAAAATATTGCTATCTGCAAGTAGCTGAAATCAGATGATGGTCCTGCATGATACAAAGCCACCCAAATGCAGCTTTATGTCATATAATATAAATGTGATGAACAGGACCTAACAGACATCTATAGCAATACCTTTACCTCAGTATGCAGTTTACCAAATGTTTCTGTTTTATTGCAAGTGGGAGTACTTTCATTGCTCAGTTTTGATCTAATAAGTTCAGTAGATTTGTCAGGGTTTTGTGTCCCTTAACTTAACTTTTAAATTGACTAGCCTGGCCCTGAAACTGGCGATTTAAATTTGAATGTGATAAATGTTTATACCATCTCAGTCATTGTATGCTGTTAAAATATATATTTGTTTTATGAACTTTTTAAATTGTTCTAGAATCATTGAATGTTTGGTGCATTGTGAGGTTACTAAAACTGTTGTCATTGTCTTGCTTATGACACTTTGTGATGGCTATGACTTTTTAACTAGTATGGTTGACAACTATGTTGTAACATGGATTCAGTTTGCTCTATTATAGTTAGAACTGGTTATATTTATATGTCATCTCATTCAGTTTTATCACCCTATATATGCATTTTATGTTTAACAGTATCGCTTTATTAATCTTCTAAATAATGGTTTTCTTCAGTGTCTAAAACTGGGGTGTTAGTTTCTAGACTAGAGTAACTCCAGTGTGACTTGGATTGTTTTTTTAACAGTGATGCATTTATAAAATGGTAACAAATGAGGCCGAAATGTTCCACCATGACTTACAAGCTTGCAACAAATGGATTCAATTATTAAGGTCCTTTCAGTGGAATAAAATATGAACAAGGAATAAGCACTTGGTAGGAATTAAATAAATCAAGGGGGTTAAAGAGAAGAGGGATATTTGTAGAGCAGGTCTACGATTTGGCAGCACAAACCATAAGAAGCATTATTGCCTGTTCATGTTACAGACTCTGCCTAGCATATCATGCACTTGATGATGAAGAAACATGACTTTGGTTCAATACTGGGTTGCTGCAATCAGGGCTAACTTCTCATGGAACAAATTACACCTTTCAAATAACAATATGCAGAATCACTTGTAGAGCAAGGTTTATCAGCCAACGTATTGTCAGATCATGAAATGGACTGCTATTACAAGCATTTATTAATTTGGTTGGGGTGCCTTGTGTGTGGAGATTGCATGTCCTCCCTTTGTTTCCATGGATTTCTTCCAGGCAGTCCAGTTTCCTCCCACATTCCAAAAACATGCAGTAGATGGATTGGACACTCTAAATTGTCCATAGGTGTGAGTGTGCACCATGAGCGTATGGTGTGGAATAACAGCTGCAGCAGGGCTAGCCACCTGGCGGTGTAAATTTTGGCTATAGATGATTGTCACTGTTGAAGCGACACCTTGACTCCATGTATAAAAATGGGAAAAGGGGTTGTGGATGTATGGATGTATGGATTTATTTACCTGGAAAGTCTGACTGAGCTATGTCCTTTTACAGTGCAGGTCTGGGGAGAAAAGCTGTATTATACAGACATCGTACACATCATTGGCATTGCTTCACCATTTACAGTCATTTTCATTAATCAGACATCCTTGACATAAGTTACATCGTTTATAGTTTCACTTAAAAATAACAGCTACAGGGGATGTATGAGAATATTTTCTTTAAACACAGGGAGGATTAGACAATGCAGTTTCATCAGTATGCATATATTATCCTGTTTTGTGTAAGAATATTTGTACTATGAAGACTTGTTCAAAATCTGAGACAGAGGAAGATAAGATGAAGAGTGAGAGCAGCCCAAGGGAAGGAAAGAGGGAAAGAGACATGAGGAAGATGAGGGAGATGAGAGATAGAGGATGTTATAGTTATGATAATACTAATGTAAGTTTTGCAGAGCAGAGAGTTATGGCACAAATTCATATAGCTATATTAGTGCCAGTTTAACAACATGTGGTGCAGGTGCAGAGTCATTTCTCTATCAGATGTTGCTTCAGTTGGCATTTAAAATCTTTCAGGTTTAGACCATTCCTAAGATGAGTGGGATGGTATTCCAGCAATTAGCAATGCAGTGTGAATACAGGAAGTATCCTGCATTGTTGTTAGGTTTAGTTATGGGGAATAACGATTTGTCAGTGGAATGTAGAGATCTCTTATTATTGTAAGGATGAATAACAGAGTGAAAAAAGGGAGGATTTTTCAGGGTTGGGCAGTAGTTTGAAGGTTGTCACTAATAGTAAGTACAACAGCAAATTATTTTGTTTGAGACAGTTTAGTTGTTTGAGAGAGAGGCAGTGATGTGATCTATATTCTTGGTTGGTTGTGAATTTGGCTACTTTATTTTAGCACTGTTCTAGTTTGGTTGACAGAGGACTTGAGATTTGTTTGAATAGGAGAGGTACATAACAGGGTGGGGAGTAGAAAATAAGTGTTTATGTTTTGTCTCGCAGAGTCAGTAAATAAACGTCACTCAGTAAAATCATTCAAAAAGCCCCTAGATACTTGTTTTTGCTTGAATTTCTACTATACAACCTTGGAGCCTGTGTTATGATGGTCTTTAACCTTTGTGCATCTTAACAAAATCTATGAAACTATACATTTTATGCCTTAGTTTTGAAAGATAATAACTTGTTGCTTTTTTTTTTTTACTACTACCCAAAAGTGTTATGAATATGTCCAACTATAATAAGTTTAGCCACAGATAAAAATGGCAATATTGATATTGTAAAAACACACATGCTGCATGGTTACCTAAAGGCAAACTGGAGAAACAACAGTTCACTTTCATCATGGCTTTGTGGTCTTGGAAATAACCAGAGCACATGGCTAAGCCCACACAGAAACAGGGAAGGCATGCAAGCTCCTCACAGAAGAAATCACAGTCCAGGACTCACCTCCAGCTAAACACCATGAGATGCAGTGATACGATGCAGTGGTACTTATTGTACCAATAAGCAGATGCTTTCATACACATTCTGCGTTTGCTAGACCACCAGAGATAATCACCTGCTGTGTGCATTGCTGATGTTTGTGATGGAAAATGATAGCAGTTACAGCCAACTTACTACTTTTCAGTATGCCACAACCCTCATACAATACCAGTTTTACACTACTGCCAGCAAATACAGAAATTTGTGACACTACTTTTTGCCATGCTAGAACTGTGTCTGAAAGTTAACGGTGATCAAAAGCAGCAGGGAAGATTATTTCTATCCACAGATGGACCCAATACACATCAATTACAAGTACTATGCTGACTTTGTACAACTCTGATATTTTACTGTGGCAATGAAAAACACAGTAATAACAATCCCAATCATGGTAGTATGCTTCAAGTTTATTTTACACAAACACATGAAAAGTATTCTATTTTATGTCACTCAAATGCAAACAAGTCCTGCAATGCCAGTTTACTGACTATTTAAATTAAGCACACAACAACAGCATCAGTTATTTTCATCCACATACAGCTCCCACCCCCCAGCAGTTATAGCTACTTCTGTGTACACTTCATATATCTGATTGCAATAAAAACGATGGCTATATAATGTATGTCCATTTTCTTCTGCATAAACAGAACTCACACACTACAATATTTCTAGCTGCATCTCACAAATCACTTGGTACTGCAAATCCAGAGTAATGAGGAAGCAGCAGTCATTTTCATCCATAGACAACCCCAGCAAGTTTGGCAATTTTGTGTTCATCACATATATCAGACTTTTATAAACTATTGTAATAAAATAAAATAAAATAAAATAAAATGTTCCACATAGTAACATTGCGATTCCATGTACTGTATGCAGAATGGTAGGTTCTGCATTGTCATATATTTTCCAAAATACACGAAGTATGAAACTCAAATGCCTGCCATCATACCAAAATAATGGGGGGACGGGGGTGGGACAGGGAAAAGGCCCCAAATAAGGACAAGTTTTAAATATCACTCTTATAAACTAAGAAAGTTGCTAGACCAACAGGGTTTGTGTTAGCATGCATTTTCTGAAATATATTAAGCTTGAAACTCAAAGGTATGCCATTTTTTAATGACTTCATTCCACAGTGATTTGCCACAAAATCACAACTTTTATTAGGAACACACCAAAATATGAGTCAAAATTTTGATATTCAACAAAAATCTGGACAGCTGAGAGGTATGCCTGTCATTATTTTTGTCACTGTGTCTTTCATCCTTCGTTGATGTACCAGAAGGGTACAAAGTCTAAGAGGAACAGACCAAGCATAAGGCAAAATCGTATGGCACAGTCAAGAGTTATGAATATCTGGCATACCTCTCAGCTTTTTTCATCAAATACCAGAGACCAAGCTAAAAATATGGAAAGGAAAGACCCTTAAGGGCTTTTCATCCAGAAAAAAGAGGTCATTGTTCCACTGTACTCATCCCTCATTAGACCCATTATAGAATACAATGCCCCATTTGGTATGTACCTCCCAAGACACCTGCAACAACTGGGAAGGCCACAGAAATACGTCACTAAAAGAATCACAGGCCTAAAGCAGATGCCCTATGCTGACTGCCTTAAAAAACTCCAGCTATACTCTGTCGTATATCGTCTACTCAGAGGCGATCTCTGCTTAACATACAAGGCCATGTCAAACCCAGAGCTGTTGGACATGCTACACTTAAAGAAATCCCAATCCCTCAGAGCCACACGCTCTAGGGATCTAAACCTTGTCATCACAATAAAGAAAACATGCTGGAGGGATAGGTTCTTGACCCAGACACTCCCCAGACTCTGGAATAGACTGCCCATACATGTCAAGCAGAGCGCCTCTTTGGCCCTCTTCAAAAGGAACCTTGACGATTGGATGGATGAAAGAAAATTCACCCCGGGGATCACATCAGTCACCCTGCTAGACAGGGGTCCAGGGAAGTAAATAGTGTGGGAAGAAATAGCCAGGGAACTGTTATGGGTAGGCTTGTATAGGCCCTAGGGCTGATAGCCTAGTACCAACCTATGAACCTATGAACCTATTAACCTATAAACAGTTAATAGAACAGCAGAATTTGCTTCAGCACGTTTTCTGAACAATAAAAAAGTAAAAAAAATGAAATGTCTGGCAGTACTGACAGAGTGTAATGCTCAATGATTTGCCAGAAATTTTATCAGAAAAAAGGCAAAAGTATGAGGTAAGGGACAGCTGGGAGCTATGATATCTGTTTGCTTGCCATGGTAAAAAAAAAAAAAACTTACCTTCTACAAATTGGACTATTTCATACCATACCACCAAACACATACTCCCAAATCTTTTAGTGCCATTACCTACCAATGCTCAAAGTTCCAGGATTTCAAGGCAGTCCCACCTACTGTGATCTAGAGAAAGAATTGCAGATCTTCATAGATTATTTGTACATCTCAGATTCATTGTCTAGTGTTGGACTGACTAGAAATTATAGATATTAAGAAAAGCTGGAGCTGCAGCTGTTATAGGACAGTAACATGGAGAAAAAAGTTAGAAATTCTCTATGGCTAAGTGACGTGACTGCCTATATCTAAGGTCAGCTATAGGAGCTCTCACTGGTGTACAGCTGAGATGCAGGACCCTGTCATGTGGCACTGCCATGTCTATGAGACCAGTAGGTAGCAGTCCAGGGATGGTCAGAAATTTCTTACATGCAGACCTTAGACCTTGCAGCTCAAAGCAGGTGATTCTCAAACCAACAAAACAAAGTCTATGTAGGTAAATGTAATATAGTATTACAGGCCCGTATATATGAACATGCCTTTGATACTGAATGAAAACTAACAATTATCATCTTATACAGACATAACTGGAAGCAAGGAACCAGCATAAATTTGTTTTAGTGTACAAGAAACTATAGCAAAAGGCAATAAGAATGGATATATAAAACAGAGTTAAGAGCTGACATATTCCCTGGTTTAAATAATGTTTTCAACTTAAAACATGTTTTGAAGTACAGAACCTTAAGAAATAGTAGAAGGAGTTTTTAATTACATATATTATGTGTTTATAATTAATTGTTGTCATGTGACATTCAAGTGATTGTACAATCAGGTGTTTGCACCTGTATTGTTTAGATCACTTGAGAAAGCACATTTTAATGTGAAAGCTTGCATGGTTATAATCTTTTTTATCCACCGGAATTCTTGAAGATGAGTGTTTTGAGATGATTACACACAAACCTCCCATTAGACATCTAACATTATTGCTATGTTAATAATATAAATGGAAACAAGAAACTAGGATCTTATATATTCCCCCATTCAGTAAAATGTATATATTTACTGAGTTCAGGTTTATTAATGTGACTGAAACACTAAGAGCAGTACATAAAATCATAATAAATTTAAAAAAAATATGTCAAAAAAGCACAATTCTGCAGTAAGTTAGGTCTAGAACTGTTAATAACTAATATGCCATCATCAGGTTGGGCAAAAAGTTAAAAAGATGTTATTTAAATGTTTTACCAAAAAAAATATCTGTTATGGGACACAAAAAGAGATTCAGATAGCAAAATTTAACACATGTTCCTAATGAAGCAGTAAGAGAAACAATTTATGCAAACCAGGAAAGCATTCTTTTGGAGAAGTCACATTTTCTCTCATTGCATGGATGTAGAATGGCTTAAATGAACCTAACATGACAGGCTTAGTATCTGTAAGCAGAGTCAGGGACTTCCCTTTATTTTTAAATTAATTTTACAGGATGAGTTGTGAATGAGAGATATGACTAACACTATGGCCAGATGGAAGGCGGGAAGTGGCAAGGATGAAAAACTAGCTGCAGTTTTAGTTAATCAGAATACTGGGGATTACAGAGCCCAGATTTAATGCAATCTTAAGAGACTGTAACATGACTCTGCACAGTTGTTTTTCAAACAAATGATGGGAAATCTGTATTGCAGAAGCTGCAATACACATCAAAGGAATTAGAAAACACTGGTGTGTCATCCACAAACCTCATCTCCACACAAATGATGGCACAGTTCTCACAAGAAGATAGCATGAAAGAAACTGATGCACTAATTTTGAGTAACATATGTTACAGTGTGAATACACATACCTGCCTCAGTTTACCCATGAGAACACAATAAGATAACTGATGTAAGAATGAACCATCCTTCTTTACATGAATTCAAGATTCTTTTATTCGCCATTCTATTTCCTCAACATAATATGCAATTAATTCACAAAAGATTTTATGATTAGCTTTCTGACAGATATCTTTTGTTATTATATATGTACACATTCTTAGAATGCATTTTTTATTTCATGGACTATACTATAGATTTCAGTCACAAGTTTATATATATAGTGGTTATCTTGTATGATACATGCATTATTTCAGGACCTGCTCCTGTACTTACCTATCAAACAGGTTATGCCATGTACATGTTTCTCATCCTTAATCCTGCCAGTCATTATCCCTTTTTACTTCTTTTTGCCTCTAGGTAATGCAAAGAGTGCTGACACCCTTTTATCTGCTGTTTACAGTAGCATCATATTTAAAATATAACCAGTAAGTGCTCTAATCTATCCTTTGAATAGGGTAACCACCTGACGGTTCATTAGAAAATGTCTAAAACAGCAGTGTTGCTTCATTGTAATACTTCCACCTGAAGAGGAATCCTAGTATATTTAGTCTTTACTGGTATTGTAACCAGTTATTGCAGCTTTCTGCATAGGTACAATCCTTTAAGATAACAGGAAACTGTAAATGGTTAAAAAAATATGTATGTATATATATATATATATATATATATATATATATATATATATGAGAGTACTGTGTAGTTCACAGGGATTTATGCAGCACTGTTTCAAATAAATACTGTATTGTCTAGCTTTCCTTGTGAATAAAAATTTTATACCTATTTTCACAGGATACCGTCATCAGAGCTGGAGTCCAAATCTTGTAACCCATATAATCTATTTCTTGTTCAGTAGCAAAAAAAAAAGTAATTTGCTTTCAGCAGAGTACAGGGAAACATATCTGCTATCCAAATGTCAAACAATCACATCTAAGCCCAGTTGTAGCCCTATAACATCCACTTAAATAATTTACATGTGTTCCACTAGTGTATTTAATAGTCTTCATTTATGTGGAAACATGAGACTAGGGAATTATATTTACTGTTGTTTTTGCTGGATGGTTTTGCTATAAGCAGCCTTATCATTTAGAATGGGGGAAAGAATGGTATTAATTAACAAAGGTAGAAGACAACCTAGACAGAGTAGAAAAACAGGATACTGTCAGCATAACAAACCATTATATATTTCATTATTTCATTAATATTTTCCACCTTCTGATAATGGGATCTCTTCATGTGTTTACTGGATTACAATAGCGGTGGACAAGATGACACTCCGTGTTGTTAATTTAATTCACTCAAGCTTATAATGCCATTTTTGTACATATACACTTCACACCCATACTGCCTTATAGAATCCAGACCTGTTTTAGGCATGGCTTCTTTAACCAAATGACTTATCAACTAATAATATGCAGTATTGAAAAGTTCAAATAGTTATTAACAAAATTACACTAAGTTTGTTAATCTAGGATGTCCTACAGTAGACAAATGAATCAATTAATGTGTCATTAATATTCATAGTTCCATATTTATGTTCATATTTTCATAAATGAGTGCCCTATCTGTTATTAAGGGCCATGGTGTAAATGCCATGGTGGGCGAAAAGAAAATTTATTGTCAATGTCCATTTATATCACACTATACCTAAGATATTGGTAGTTGCTTGTTAGCAATTATGGAAATAAACATTATTTCCATATGTACTTAATACTCAAAAAAACAAGTGACTTACAAACTGTTGCATGATATCAAAAAAACAAGTGACTTACAAACTGTTGCATAATATCAGGTTATTTCTTAGATATTCTTGAAGAAAATTGTCTTTGATATTTGCATTAAAAGCTGCACATTTTTAGTTATATTCAGTGTTATTTCTATTGCTCTGTAAACATTTCAATAAACATGCACTCATAGAGGACTTCCTTGTTGTCATGTGAAAGCTTATGTCTGAGTAACAAAAGTTTTCTAACAATATATGTCTAGGTAGAACAGTTTCCAAGATATGACAATTTGTGAAATTTTAACAAAAAATATTATTTCGGGTTTGTGTACATTACAATATATTATAGCATTTATGGAAAGACTGTTACCAATGTAAGGAATAATTCTTACTGGTATACTTGCTATTTGTACAGTTTTAATAGCTTTTTTTTATTCACAAAATATTTACATTTGTTTACTTATGCATTTTAAGTTTACTTTTCAGAAAATGCTGTGGAACGCAAGCTATGTACAGGCTGCTAGAGGTGTGACATTCCATATCACATAGGTGTTAATAAGTGTTTTAAGATAGTTTGAACTGGTGCTTGATATTTAGGCCCAGAATATTTAAAAATTGGCATTTTTAATTTTATTTCAAAATGTTGTTGAATAGTTTTCTATACTGATTGTACTATTAACACAGAGAAACAGAAAACTTCTTAAGCAGCTGATACTCATTTGATTTCCATTTATTCATGACATTGCTCTGGATTGTCTGCTAGTATTCAAGCGTTCTGCTTTAAGGGAGCATTTGCTCCATCTACTGGTCACTAGTCACTGGTACATGCAATCATTTCCATCTCCATTTTTGTTTTTTATCTATCTGGAAAATGTTTGCAGTGCATAGAGTGCCCTGATTATGCTCAAAAGCAGCCATATTATTTCTTGGTTCAAAGTTTCAAAACTTCAATCTTATCGTATGGTCTTGACCATAAGAAATTCGAAATTTTGAAACTCTGAAATTTAAAAGTAGAAGATATATATATATATATATATATATATATATATATATATATATATATATATATATATAGCCGATTATCAGGTGTTCTACATTGCCTCTACCAAATCAGGCAATGTCAACTAAACTATAGTGAAGTGATATACCAAACTACCGGATATTCCTCCTTAACACTTGTTCCTGGGGCCAAAGTGGTTGGGACTTTCAGAATCTGGCGTTTTTCCTCTGTTTCAGGTATTCAGCATTTTTGGCTCCAGTACAGTTTAGTCGACTTTGTCTGATTCAGTAGAAGCAGTGTTGAACATCTGATAGACATCCTGTGCACATATCTATATAATCTCTCTCTCTCTCTCTCTCTCTCTCTCCGTGTCTATATATATATATATATATATATATATATATATATATATATATATATATATATATATATGAAATTACAGTGTATCGAATCTCAGTCAGATGAGTCTGTTTTAGCCAAAGTGCATTTATTCTAAAATGCACTTTCATGAAAATAAATTCACCAAACCACAAAAGGAAATAGAAAAACAAATACAATAAACACATTTATGTAGGGGGTTTCGCCCCCCCTACTTATATACACTAACTCCGAGATTGCACTACAGTGGGGAAAAGGGATTAGTTCCTTATCCTCACTGTACCACAATCTACAACAACAATCTCCCCTCCCATACACCCCTGAAGAAACAATGTACCTGCACCACCACAGGATCCTGGGACCAACAACCTCTCTTCGCTGAACTGATTTCCACAAAAGTGCATTTTTGAATAAATGCACTTTTGCGAAAATGGACTTGTGTGACTGAGATTCGATAAACTGTACTTTTGATCGGTTGAAGTAGTGTGTGTGTGTGTGTGTGTGTGTGTGTGTGTGTGTGTGTGTGTGCGTGTGTGTGTATGTGTATGTATCAGTGTGTGTCTCCATTACTGCTGCATTTCTGAATGTTCCAGTTTTTTTCCTTTTTTGAAAATAAATGAAGAGTTCCACAGTGTCCAATTATATATTCAGTGCATACTTATTCAAATGTATAAAAAATTACATAGACATGACCCTTCCCTGTACATGAAACAGCTATACGAAATTAGGGCATACTGTGTCTTTAAAAATGCTGTAAAAAAATTATGTCTGTTAATTCTGGACCCCCTAATTATTAAGTGAACACTGCCACCAACTGGCCAAATAGAAAAATCAACAACTCTGCTATTTTAAAAGAGACTTTTCAATTGTGTGTGTAACTGAATGCATCACATTAAAAACAGACAAATTATAAGCAGCAGTATTATCAGGACTCTCCTGAACTATTACTAGTTAAAACATTTTAGGCAAAGCTGTATGCTCGTGTTAGCACATAGAAGACGTGTGATGTATATTATTTTTCTACGGAGTTATGAAGTACTGTAAAGTGATGTTATCAGAGCTATTTTTATATGACACCTTATCATATAGGGGTGTAGATTTTTATTGTTATGTTATCTGGGACTGGACTTCACTTCTTCTATGGTATCGGCCATACTATACTTAATAAGAAGAGGCACTGTGAATTCTACAAGACAAAGTATACACTATACCTGTGATTTAGTAACTTTTAAGTTGCTATTCTATCACATCAGGTCACATCATTTTAGTATAGATAACAAGTAAAGATATATTTTCTTGACGTTTACTTGGTGTCTATATTTGTGGTGGATAATCTTTTGTATATTTTAATTATCAGATGTGCCCATTTTCTTTAGTAGAAATTTACCACAGAGTTTAAGATCGCAGAAAGCAAATTCTGATTAATCACGACAAATATGCTTTTTTTATCTGTAAAAGTGTTTAACAAGTGCTCTATTTTCAATATATAATTGGGGAATTTAAGGCCTTGTATCTATTAAAAAACAAAATTCCAAAGCTCCAACAAGTAAAAATGTCCAAAAATCTATACACATTTACCTGAAATGCTGTTTAAATCAGCTATAATTTCATACAGAAGTAGCTTAAGGATTTGTCTTATCTCGTTTTTAAAATTAGATAACTAACAAGTTGCACAATTTCTGGAGGTTATTTTCCTTTTTCAGGCTTCATTTCATCAGTTTATACTTCATTTTTATGTATGTGATTTCTAACATAGTCACACACTGACATTGACATGGGTATAGAGAAGGTGCATATTGTGATGTTTCCAAATATCACCTTTACTGATTTGTGGCCTGTGCATAGCAAACACAGCTGCTTTTCTATCTGCCACTGTATTTGGGAATTTGCATTAAAAACTCATAGAATAGGTCGAAATTTTAACTGAGAATAAAAGTGAATTCTAATTTCTGAAGAGAGAAATTGGGAGGAATTTTGGAGCATGGTACTAGACGGAGAGAAAGAGATGCTTAATGTTCCATAAACAGATTGTCTCATGCTTATAGCGGTTTGTGCCCACACCCTGGTCAATAAAACCGCCATTTGCTTTTATGACTAATTTATTGAACAACATAAGCTGACGGAAGCATCAGATAGATATAACCCCACATAATAATGGTTTTAAATGCAATAGCAAAACATAAACTTGAACATAACCTTGGAAGCTGGTTGGCATGATCTAGCCTTTTCCATCTCCTTGCATTGGTGTCTGAGTGTTTACACCAAGCTCCCTTGGATATCCCCAAATAACAACAAATACAGGCTTACCACTCATTGCACTTGTATGAAACATTCCAAATGATTGCAACAGCCTAACAGGGCATTCTGACTTATTCATCTCAATAAAAGTAAACTGAACCATGGGGGGGGGGGCACAAAGTGGAGGTTGAAGCTGTACATGACTGCCCAAAGGACCTCTATGACAAGGTAAGAGTGAATGCAAGAGAGAGGGGCAGAGTGTGTTTTGGTTTTCAGATCCTGCTACCGGAGAGAGAAAGGAGATGATCTGTGAGCATTTAAGGAGCTCCAAGATTCATCCCCTATGAACTTGTCTAACAGTGACAAAATGGCTTATAGGCAAGCCATTCTTGTCCCCACACCTGAGACAATAAAAATACAATTCGTGATCAGTTTATTGAACAACATAAGGTCATAAAAGCACCAGAAAGAAATAATTCCATGTATTGGTAGTTTTAAATTTAGAACCAAAGCATAAACTAGAATATAATTCTGGAAAGCCATTGGTGTCACTTAGCCCTTTCTAGCCCCTTGCATTGGTGTTTGACTGTGTACACCAAGCTCCCTTGCATAGTCACAGTTAACAACCACATCCATGCTTACCACTCATTGCCTTCATATGAAATATGCCCTGTGCTTGAAACAACCCAACAGGTCTTTCTGACCTACTCTTCTCAATAAAAGGCCACTGAACCATGGGAAAATATGACTGACTGCCCATCAGCATGCTTCAGCATGTTGTTCCCCACATTCATGGAATCTATGGCCACAGCAAACTAAGACCTCATGATTGCCTGTGATGACTAGGACCTTTACAGACCCCTGACTTTGTAACATAGACATTCAGTCCACCTTTCACCTCCTCCCAATCAGAGAACATGACTGGCCACTTATGGGCTTTTTATTTTGACAAAGCCAAAAGAACTTAGTATTAATTAATTACACAATAAATAATCAATTAGATTAACATGTAAACTAAATTTCTGCTCAAATGTATTTTTGGTTACTAAAGACAGAATCTTGACCAAAAGCATTTAGATGTATGCCATCAACCTTGTCAAAATTGGATAGAAGCCTATTGACTTTGCTGAACACACAACCCAATGAATGATTAAATGTCGGAACAAGTCAATGACCACAGGTTTCTGACCACCTTCCCAAAAGAATCTTGATATAGCTGTAGACAAAAATAAAACAAGATGTGCACACTGAAAAACTAATGAAATCCTCATGTGATGGAGTTCAATATTTGATTGAATGAAAGATCAATCTGATGAAGTTCAGTATTTTATTGAATGAAAGCACTCATCTTTTTATTTGTATGTATTAATAAAAGTGTGCTAAAACTTATTTTTGGTGGCTTTCTTCCTCCTGTATTGAAGTACCCGTGGATAGTTGTAAACCAAAAAGTCAACATGATAGGGTGAAAAGTGTGTAGAGTGGAAAGATCTGATAATATCCTAGCGTGTAACAACTTTTTCTGAAAGTTAAATCAGTACCTCTGAGATGTATAATCATAGCATTAAGGGTAGGCCAGTATCCATCTGCCATTTCCCTTCAACACTTGACTAGAATGCCCCTCAAGAGCTAAATCCAACATTCTGACTATCCTGAAAGAAAGTGATGAATAGTCAGCAGTATGAATGCCCTGTTGTCTCAATGCATTGTGAAAGGTGACATTAATGTCCTTGGGCGTACGTTTTTGCCCTGATTTCAAACAAAAATGTGGAGGTACCAGACTCCATCCTATATAAAGATGTTGCCCAGTGATTTGTGCATGTGAAATTATTATTTGAATTCTTGTGGCAGACTTGCTGGTCTTGGCTACTCTGATCTGCTTTGGATCTTTTAACCAAATGATAACACAATCTTTGGTTAGTTTTGGTTAGTATGACATCACCCCAGGACAAAGTGTGTGTCAGTTCACTTACCCTGAATGCTCCTGCATACAGTCAGTGAACAAGTGAACAAGGTGAACAAGTGAACAAGGTTAACTAGAGTATAAAGAATGTAATCCTTTAATGTATACAATAGTCTAATAACAACATAACCCAAAATGTGCCTGCCTATGGACTTCCTAGGGTCTTGAGTCATTTCTTTCCAGTTACACTTACCTCTGATCATCTAAGTAACTAGCCGATGGTTAAAGATGTTCAGAAGCCCTAAGGAATGAGCTAACCAACCCAATGCTGTTAAATTAATGCACATAGTTTTTTGGGGGGACATATTCAATAAACACCTCTGCATTACAAATTGCATCACAATTGGTATCGACCAATGTCTATCCTGAGAAGGCAGCCAAAAGCAGAATGCCTTAAATGCATATATTGATGAGGAATACACCTTCTTACTGTTGAAAGCCCATGATTTGGATAATAAAATGATGACTACTTTTCGCTAATTATCGAAATTCCCAGAGGCAAAAGTGTCCCAAAGTTTTATGCTACTGGTGACAAAATCCTGAAGATCTGAAACCATGATAAACTATCTGCTATGGTACTCAGTACCCTGGAATGTAAAGAGTTTATCAGCTATGGTACTGAGTACCCCGGAATGTGAAGACCTTTAAAATTCAAACTGATCTGTAAGTTTGTAATACCAGAAATCTTAATACTGAATACACCTGTTTGGACTTTGAGGAACTCTTTAATAAGGCTTGCACCACTTCTTTATTGTCAGAATGGAAAATGACTCTATTTTTGGCAAGATCCTCCTTCCATTTTAGACTGGCTACCCAGACGGGTAAAATTTCTAAAAAGGTTATGCTGCACTTCCTTTCCTCAGACCAGGAAGTAGGCCATTCTGCTGAAAACCACATGTTTTGGAATTATGCCCCCATGCCTTTGGCTATAATTGTAGTTGGATCAGTAAAATGTTGGAGAACATTGGAGGAGACCCAAGAGCTTTATCTCATTGTAATCCCATTGTAACCATTCAGCAATACCTTCTATAACTAGTTGTTCTCTTTGATCCTCTGTAGGATGCGAAAGGTTGTGCCCAGGAAAATCACCCAACATGCAAAGCCTATGTAACTGTATGAACTCACTGATTCTAACCTTGTAAACTGAAAGGAACCTGACAGTTGTGGAACCAAGACATTGTAACTTGCTGTCTGGCAATTTAAAGGCAGATGCTGGGACATTAGTTTTCAAACCCAGGAAAGTGATTCCTTGACAAGGGGTGCCCACCTTTTTTAAATCAAGGAGAATTCCCACTTCAAGGCAAAATTCCATAGCAATCCTCATGCCTTCTTTGGGTCTCTCCTTACCTTTAACCATAATCAGACAGTGATCCAAGTAATGAATGGCAGCCTGAGCTGGACCTTGGTGTTGCCAGCACCAATGCAAGGTAGAGCTTAGTGTTTCAAAAATAGAGCAAGCCAAATAACAGCTTGTAGCCATGACTTTGTCAAAATAAAACTTGTAGAATGAAAAGTCCACTAGTGGCCAGTCTTCTTCTCTGATCAGGAAGAGACCAAAGGTCCCTAACTTTTAAGATTTCACCTATCAAACTAGTTCTGAAAAAGAAGGAAGGGGAATTTGATTTATTTACCACCTGTTGAAATCATGAGCTTTCAACACTAGAAAGGTGTATTCAACACCTCCCAACCTCTACGTGCAAGAAATCTGGAGAATGTCTAACATAATGTGGGGCCAAAGGCTGAAATCTAAGGACAGATTTTAAATATTGCTCTTTTAAACTTATAAAGTTGATAGAATAATAGATTTTGTGCTGTCATGCATTTTTCTAAAGGATATAAAGTCTGAAACTCAAATGAGTGACACTATTTAATGACTTCAATTGTCAGTAATTTGCAAGAAAATCACAAATTTTATGAAGAACAGATGAAAAACACGAGGCAAAAATCTGGACATTCTGCAGAAATCTGGACATTTGAGAGATATGGTGTATTTCTCATCAATATATGCTTCTAAGGCTTTCTACCTCAGGCTGACATCTGAGGACAGACATTGATCAGTATCAGTTGTGATACAATTATTAATACAGAGGTGCTTGTTGAATAAGCCCCCTGGCACTATTCACACTCATTTAACAGCATTGAGGTCTGTAAAGTTCTTGATGACCTGAGCTGCTTGGTCCAAAGAAGCACAGCATACTTTAGTCTCTACCTTGTCAATAAAGTCATTAACAGAAGCTTCAGCAGGATAAGACAGGTGGTAAATAAGTCAAAATTCCCCTTCCTTCTGTTTTAGAACCAGTCTGATAGGTCAAATCTTAAAAGCTGGCTAAGAAGGTTGATTGAAGGGACCTGCAATATGAACGTCCTGACCCTCTGTCTCAATTAGTTTACAAACCTCTTTTTCATTCCCTTTAATAGAAGATAAGTTTCTTACTTTTGATTCAACTCTTGTAACTGAAAAAAAAAAAACAATTGCAAAACCTGAAGAACCCTGTGAATGAGGAAACAGGCAGCTTGTTTATTGGGATAATTAGCTAACTCCTTTTCTAACTTATTGTTCTTGATCGGGCAATGACACAGTTTGAGAGTGAATTTGACCTCAAAAGGAGTTTCCACTTTGGCCTTAAAAAGGAAATCTGCTTCATATTGTCAAGTCTTTTCTGGAAATTTATCTACCCCTGTTGAACTGCCGTTCACTGCCATGTTCAATTTTTTTGACCAGCACCTAATAGCAGAATGGGTCCTTCTGCAATTGGAACAAACGTGAGCAAAGCGGCATGTTGGCCAAGAGGATCTGGCAATATTTTGTTCTTGGCTGAAGGTCCAAAGAATTACCAGTACCTGGGCACCCTAGTTCGTCAAGCATATCACTTAGCCAAGTGGCATAGTGGTGCTTGTCCCATCTTAATGATTTGTCTGCTGCCTTCAGTTTTCTAAAACAGTGATTGTACCAGAGCCACACTAAATCTCCCCAAATGTGATGTGCTTTTCTGATTCTAATAAAGCAGTAGTAAAAGGAGATGGCCTGATTGGGATCCCACCTGACCAATATGGCCATATAGATTGTGAATCCTATTGTTAAACCACAGCAAAAAAAAAAAAAAAACACTGCCACAGATCCCAAGAAAGATACTTTAATGCAGTAAAAACTCTGGTGCCTCTGCTCAAAAGCCTTCAAAGGAGTAAATACACAATAAAAACAGCAAGTATATATACACGGGATCTGTACGGATCACTGAATGGCAACATAACCGAAACAGATTCAGCCGGGCATATGTGCGCTAAAGTGCTTTTCACCGAAAGGCACTTTCGCGTAAGTATGCCTGTTGCGGAGATCGCACTACAGTGGGGATAAGGGAAAATTCCCTTTTCCTCACTGCAGTGCGACCTCAGAGTGAGAATATTTAAGTAGGGGGGGTTGGGGAGTGCAGGGGGGCTTGCTGCCCTGCAAAAATGCAAAAGTAATGTTTTATTCTTTTTTGTTTAAACACACTTTAACGGAAGCGCTTTTCCGGTGAAAGCGCTTTCGTTGAAATGTGTTCGGTGATTGTGGATTCGGACTATTGAACTTTCGTTCAACACCAATCTCTATGCTAGGTTCTGCACTAGGTGAGGGAAAAACAAATTTATTATGTACTACAAAATCAGCTATACTTCTACATTTCTTATAAGAAATAAGTGGAAATTTATTAATCCTGTTACCTAATTGTCTATCTGAGAGCAACATAGGCCAATAATGTCATAACATTTCTGCTGTTTGCAAGCTCAAAACATTATAAATAGTAACAAAATAAATATTTCTCACCACCCCTTCCCCTCATTTTTATAAATATTATTATTACTATAATGCTTAACCATTCTTCTTTTATCACTTAAATTATTCTGAATAACCCTATTAGATATACCACCACTTCATTAGCATTCTGTTGTCTTTCAGCTCAAACTTTATGTAAGACATTCTCTACTTGATCGATACTATAACCTCTTCTAATAAACATTTCATAAATATTATATCCTTCTCTTAAAAAGTCCACGTTCTGGCTGCATAATTTACTTAATATAAGAAACTCACTATATGGTAATGCCTCTGTTAAATGTAAAGGGTGCATACCTCTGAAATGTCCACATTTTTGCCTCATATTTTTGGTCCATTTTTCATAAAATTGTGGTTTTCTGGCAAATTAGTGGCAAATCATTAATGACTGAAGTTAGAAAATAATGACATAGACATTTGAATTTCAGACTTCATACCCTTCAGAAAATTCATGCTAATGCAAAACCTGTTATTCTGTCAACTTTCTACATTTGTAAGAGCAATATTTAAAAATTGTCCCTATTTTTGGGCCTTTGTACCATTTTTATTTATGGCTTTGTACAGATTTCTTGCTCTAAGAGGTTGAGAGGTATGATAGGGTGGCAACTTGAGCCATGCAAAAATATATTGCTCCTTGTAGATTTTCTACATAGTGATACATAATGTTTTGTAATGGACTTAGCAAAGGATTTTTTACCAAACTGGCATTCTCAGCCTCCATTAACCTCTGTATGCCATCAGAGTCTATTAAATTAAAAACATCTTTATAATCCCCTTTAAATGTTTTCTTTTTGATGATGGGAAGTACATGAGCAGTAATATGAGAACCTGGAACTATGAAATGTGAGTGATTGAGAATAGCCATGGGAGCTAGAAACTGAGTTACACTGAGATCTGAATCAAACAGGAATCATTTTTGAAGGGCGGTAAGATCTGTGGCTTGATTTTGAAGAATTGTAGGGGCATGGGAAAGGTTTGTGCTGGAATGGGTTGCTCAGATTGTAAAAGTGTTAACAGAGGGGACCTTGGAACCAAAACCCTTTTCTAAAACTAAATCAGACATTTGAGTTCTGCCTTCTTCTGGAAGTGAATATAAAAATTCCTCCAGATATTCATCTACTGCTTGACCCCCTTTGGTAAAAGACATATCTGTTTCTATAGCTGTCACATTATCTTCAACATCCTGGCTACTCTCTGTAGCTGAAGCTGGGACTTTGGAGGCAAAATTCACTGGAGTTGAGGCTTGTTTACAATTTCAATGCTTGGATTTGTTGAGGGTGTTTTGGTTGATGACTGATCACCTTCACCACTAGTCCAATTTTTCTCTTAGGTGGAGATGACCTCTCCTGCTTGTGAGTTGCTTCTAAGCCCATGAATAGGCCTTGAGCTTCAGAAGTTAATTGCTCCTAGCCATCCCTTAAGGTCTGAAGTGAAGAACTACCCATGAAAAGAAAAGAAAACTGCAAAGTGAGGCACGAGTTGTAAGGAGTGAAAAGATAAATTAAAAAGGACTAACATTACATATGATATAATGTCTCCCATTAAACCCTGTAATGTAACTTCTGCAGTGCCCCTGATTCACAACATTTTTTTTTTACTAGCTAATAATTAAATTCTCAGTTGCCACTTCACCTTATTGGGTTTATATATATATATATATATATATATATATATATATATATATATATATATATATATATATATATGCAGTCAAAGCTTCCCTGGCATCTCTACTTTGTCTGTCTTATAATGAGAATGTCTCAGGACAGAAGCTGTAAATATTAAAGAGGAGTCTCATATGTCCATGATAATTTATAGTTAGTGCTATGGCTGTAACTTGGAAGAAACTGAACAAATTAATCAAAAAACTTAGCACTAATATAAGGTCAATATAGAGAACCATCAAAATGCAATTAGGTTAACAATAGATTTAAAAAGTCAAAAATGCTTGAAAGGGGTTGAAAGCCAAAAAGAACTAAGGTAGAGCCAAATATTTCAAATGTCAGGTCCACGGAGGTGACATGAGTCTAAATCCTTTCTGATGAGTGTTAAACCTGAACTGTTGAGTTACATACACAGGGATGCTTATAGCATTAATTGACATGGATTTGCAATGACAAGATATATCCTTAGAAATGCATATAAAAATATAGGCTGCTGGTCTAGTCACTTGAGATATTATTTAAGACTGAATTTAATTTTAATACTAAAATCAGTCCATGAAATCATAATGTCCCTCATTATCTGCTTGTCTAAGATTCTAAAACAAAATGGCACCTAAGTTATAAAAATGAGAGGACATTATATTTTTATTTTTTAAGCTGTGAGGACATTCTAAAATCTGACACAACTTAAAATGGCCCATGACGGTATAGACCAATAGACTAGCATAACACAGGGCATTCGAGAATGCTCTGCTGCTTCAGACATGCCAAGAATATCGCAAACTCCCGCCTGTGCATTACAAGTGAATCATTCGTTCTATGAGCTGCCTATACTACCAAGGATACCAGAATCTGAAACAGAAACAGAGAGTTTGGATGCATGGCTAGGCTTAAAAAGGCCCCAGTGGTTGTTAGCCTAGTATATACCTGTGAACTTATGAACCTATGATTGAAAACACTACAATTAAGTAGGGAAGGCTCACTGTCAAGGACATGACAGATATAGCAATGCACTCAATGGCCCAAGCCAAAGCCTCTGCACTCACTGACAAAGACGAGACCACAAACCAAACACATTTGTCTTACCTGCAAAACCTGAAGGGATTAACCACAGGTCAAAAAACACCTCTACTTGTGAGACTTTCATGTTGGTCTAAACCAAAACAACCTAAATAACAATCAACTATGAAGTCAAATTCAAAGTGTGAACCTTTGGTCAAAAATTCAAATTAAAAATTAGTAGACGATCACCCAAACTGCAAGCCAGATCCTCCACTGAAAACTTGGTTAGCCACAGAAACCTATACAGTTGAAAAAGTGAAGCCAAACCTATAGTAATCAAGCCAATCTCAGTAGCTCAAAGATTTTTTTTTAAACCAGAATGAAAGGACAGCCACAAAGACAAAATAATACTGAACAAAATTAGCTGCACAGAAAATTAACCATCTTTGATCTTGCTCGATCCTGGGGTCCTGTGTATCCTAAACAGAGACCCACACACAGTACCACTAAGCTAATAAAACAAAGATGTGAGATATAAAGATCTGGTCAATGACTCAAGATGCCATATTTTTTAATACATGTAGTTTTTTGTTTTTTTTTGAAAAGTTATTATACTGCCTCACCTAGCTGGTCACTGGTGGATGGCTCCATGCAGCTGACGTGAGATACCTCTTCTAGCAACTAGTGAGGGACTTCTTAACCATCTAGTGCTGTTTTTGCAGAGCCAGCTATTGAAGTGATGGAGGAGATGCTCTATGAGCTTTTAAGAAGCTCCAAGACTCCTCACCAACAAAGTCATCTTGCAGTGATAAAATGTCCTGCAGGCAATCTGTTCATAGAGGGGTCATTCTGCAACACGAAGGCAGATGGCAAGAACAACAGTATAAGCATAAGACAGGAAATCAGAATTATTTTTTACTACTAACTTTTGTAATTATATCATAGATAAGAACTCAATATTCTCAAAAATGTCTTTCTGCTAAAGTTTCCCTAAAAGAGTTAGCTAGAAAATCAACCAGACTTCTGGTCCCTTGTCAGATTCCTTTGCCAGACGTATTCATCTGCAGTCCACTAGTAAATAATCGTTGTATCGCATCATTCTCTTTAACTTACTTTAGTTGTACTTAAAACAATGACTGATTGACAGGCTTTAACCTTCCAAACAATCTAATAGAAATTCACTGATGTTATGAATTACTGAGAAAATCAAGCAAGGAACCATTCTGAAGACTGAATAGGTGTAAGGGATAATGAGGCACTGACTGCAGGCGTGTGACATAAACAAAGCCCACAAAGATGTAAGGGTGTGTTTATATGTCTCCATACATGTACATTTATTTCCTTATTTAAATTATGTGTTAGGTAGGACTGAATTATTTCAGCTGTTTCATTAAACAGAAAGCATAAAAAATATTATCAAATCAAAGTATTCTAAAGAGTCAAACGCAGCATGATGACAAAAAGCTAGGATGTGCCAAATGACAACATTTATAATGTTTATTCTGGGGCTGAACAGTGCAAGATGAAACAAGACATAAGAGAGGAGATCTACAGAACTGCGTGGAAGGAAGTTCAATGATGTGGATGGAACGAGCACATGGTAACTGCTGATGCTTGCAAAACTGTAATGGTCTTTGACACAGGTATTGCATTAATGGACCATAATGGCAATGACAGAACTCAGGAACATGAATGGTGCAATAAATTTGAGTTGCTCCATTTATTTTATACAGTTATGAATTATTAACCAGTGTAGACAACCTAGACCCACGTTCTTACTGTAAGCTATGATTCTGGAGCATTGATCTGGTCACATGACTTACACTCGGACTGTACAGCTAACTTTGAAGTCAGCAGCATGTGACTTATTTGCAGCACATTGTATTAGATTCTAAAAGACTAACTTTTCATTTAAATTAGTTATTCTGCTGTGATAACCAAATAACTAACAACTTGTTCATTCCACCAGCACAGCATGTGGACCAAGAACCCAAAAACTATGCAACCACTCTGTGAAGATGAAATACGCGATGACAATTCAGCTAACACCATGTCTTATTAAGATTTTAAGACTGAACACTTATATCTGTCCACATTAAAGTACAACACCACAATCCACACCAGCAGCTGATAAACTCCCCAACACTCGAGTCCTTGGATACCAACGAAACAAAGTATTTATTTACATAAAAAAGAATAACACTGGAGCTCTTACACAGGGTTAAGCGCTTTCATCTGTCAAATCGCAGATTTCATCAGAACCATTGTGCTCCTACATTTCATTGTATTTAAACACATTTAGGCGCCAAAATTCAATTAGATTCAATTAAATTAAATAAATTGAATTGAGTTAGAACCCACTCTGATTTTTTTAAAAAACATTCTGATATGAGAAACCTTGTATATGTTAAAAACACAGTAATACATATGAAATATAAAATATAAAATATAAACCTTGGTGGATTTCTACACAATACTTACTCCTCCTTACACTTATAAATTAAAATATAAAAAATATAAAAAATGCAATATGAAAATGTTTACAAATTTTATATGTTTTTATATAATAAAAATCAAAGTCCTAATTCAATTGCAATCAACCTATAAACTGCATTATAATGTTATTATACTGTTCCCAATGTAATACTGAATTAAATGAATGAATAAATATAATGAATCATACATATAATTAGTTCTATAAAATCTAAACACATATTTGATGCATATAAACAAAACTGTACAGATTTGTGTGATCATACTAAACATGTGTATTATATTGTAAACAGGTTATTAAATGATTTGTACAGGAGTGTATTGCTAAAGGAAGCACCCTAATAACATGCATTCGTGATGATGCCTGTAGTGGGAATTATGCAAAATGAAATATGAATTTGTACAATATTAATTTAATTCCAAAAAGGGTTTGACACTAATAAAATCATTTATACCAGGTAGTGTGGTTGCGTCAGTACATATTTGCCATTTACTTTCTATCCATGACAGGTATGTCTTCCAGTTCCCTCCTTTGTCACTAATCTCTACCTGGTCAATGATAGCAAACTTGAAACTATGCTCATTCCCTTTTTCTACAATGTGTTTACATAAGGCATTTTTTGTATCTCTCTTTTTTATCCTGTACAAGTGCTCATAGATACGTGTCTTCAGCTTCCTCTCAGTTTTGCCTATGTAAAAGGCTGGGCATTTTGTACAGGTAGCTATATAAACTATGCGTTGTGTGTTACAATTCCCATTTTTGTAGCGTATAGTGGTGTTCATAATGTTGTCTAACTTGATTTTATGTTGAATGTCTATGTGTGCACATTGTTTACATGTACCACATTTAGTTGTTCCTTTCCTTTTGTCACTTATATCTCTTCTTCCATATTCCATTATTCTCTTAATGTTACTCCCCATTTTAAATACTGTATCAATACTTGTTCCAACTATATTGCCTATTGCTCCAGCTGTGTTGATTAACGGCCAATGTTTATTTAATATTTCAATGATAGCGCTGGAAAAAAGGTTGTAAGTAATCACACATACTCTTCTATTTCTTTCGTCATTTTTGATGTTAATAGACACTGTACCACACCCCAATAAAGGGGTATACTTGTGACCCCATTGTGATTTTACATATGAAGTGACATTCTCCAGCAATTTCTTTGGGTATCCTCTGTCCAAGAATAATTTTGTAATTTTACCCAACTCATTAGTCATAATTTCCGTAGTGGAGGACATTCTTGCTGCTCTTATGCTCTGTCCCTTGACTATATTCTTGAAAATGTGTTTAGGGTGACAACTGGTATAATGTATATAGTCGTTTGAGAAAGTAGGTTTCCTGTATATCCTTGAGATAAAACCTGTTCCTGTGTTACCAATCCAAGTGTCCAAATAGGCGATACCTTGCTTATCATGTTGTGAAGTGAATTTCAGAAAATATGTAGTATTATTGAGATAATCCATAAACGAGGAAATCAATTCCTGTGGTCCTGTCCAAATGATGAAAACGTCATCCAAAAATCTAGTGTATAGTTTGATGTGCTTGTAAAACTCACTAGGAAAATAAATAAATTCTCCCACTCGAGCATGACCAAATTAGCAAATATGGGAGCACAAGAAGCTCCCATGGCTACACCTCGAGTTTGACGGTAATAATCACCTGCATGTGATATGTAATTGTGTTCGAGAACAAGCCCCATCATGTCCATAATAAGGTTCACTCTATCCCAACTACATCCAGAATATTTACTTAAGCTACTTTGAAAGTACTCCAAACCTATGGATGCTGGTATACTTGAAAATAAATCCTGTACATCTATGGTGAGGAAGGTCAGTTCTTTGTCCCATACATCCACAGTGAGTTTGCTTAAAAAATCCCAGGAATCCTTGACCAAGTGATCCACCCTGGTGTATATCTGCTTGGTCCATTGGTCTATGGTGGTCCCTATTTTGAAGGTTTTGGACCTTGATCCTGAAATAATGGGTCTGAATGGAGGTTTGTTCTTGTTCTTGTGGATCTTAGGGATACCTATGATATGTGCCATAATTGGATATTCAGTTTTCAAGTAGTCGTATAACTCAGAAGTGATACGATTGTCAATGAGATATTCCTCAAGAACTAAATCAATTCTTCTATATCCTATGTTTATTTGATTGATGGATGTATGCTCATAATTCCCTGACTCAAGTAATATTTTATTAATTTCGTTGAGGTATAGTTGACTGTTATATATCACTATACCCCCACCCTTGTCAGGTTTCATTATTCTAACCTCATTGTTCAATATGAGTTCATCCATACATCTTCTTTCCCCTTCGGTTAGGTTGTCTGCTGGGAATAGGTGACCCCTACTTTTGTTGTTTAATTCCTTATAGAGGTAATAGATGTCTTTGCAAACCATTTTTTCGAAGCTAGCTACATTACCATTCATGACAGGAATGTATGTACTCTTTTTAACAAGTGTAGTTCTACTCTTTGTAGGGTTGTTCTTGTTGGAATCATCATTGAATTGAATAGCTAGGTTCAACCGTCTACAAAATAGTTTAATTTCTTTAATTAGATCAAATAAATTAAACTTGACCATAGGAATAAATTTCATTCCCTTATTAGATTTTATAGAACTAATTATATGTATGATTCATTATATTTATTCATTCATTTAATTCAGTATTACATTGGGTACAGTATAATAACATTATAATGCAGTTTATAGGTTGATTGCAATTGAATTAGGACTTTGATTTTTATTATATAAAAACATATAAAATTTGTAAACATTTTCATATTGCATTTTTTATATTTTTTATATTTTAATTTATAAGTGTAAGGAGGAGTAAGTATTGTGTAGAAATCCACCAAGGTTTATATTTTATATTTTATATTTCATATGTATTACTGTGTTTTTAACATATACAAGGTTTCTCATATCAGAATGTTTTTAAAAAATCAGAGTGGGTTCTAACTCAATTCAATTTATTTAATTTAATTGAATCTAATTGAATTTTGGCGCCTAAATGTGTTTAAATACAATGAAATGTAGGAGCACAATGGTTCTGATGAAATCTGCGATTTGACAGATGAAAGCGCTTAACCCTGTGTAAGAGCTCCAGTGTTATTCTTTTTTATGTAAATAAATACTTTGTTTCGTTGGTATCCAAGGACTCGAGTGTTGGGGAGTTTATCAGCTGCTGGTGTGGATTGTGGTGTTGATTTTTCTACTACTTGTTTTATCTGGTTGTTGACATGGCAGAAGAGGCTACCCCGAGCACTTCATTGAGCTCTGAGGAATACCGTACTCTCCGGACTGAGATGACATCACTACAAGGCGACGTCAATAGACTTTTAGAACTAGTCAACAAGCTTACTGAAGCGGTTTTAGTGAGCGGAGGTACCGCTAAAACTGCCAATAATAGCACAACGGAGACCGTAGCGGACGGCAGGGCAATCGGCCATTCCAGGAAATCTAGGAACTCTAACAGCACTGTCACAGCACAGTTGGTGCTTGTGGATGAAGCGATTGACAGTGCGAACACGAGCGATATCCCTAATGGACAGGGCAAGACCTCTATTGATGGAGGTAGGCGACAACTTGACTTAGGTGAGAACACCGCAGATGTCTCTATGGAAGCAGATTTCACATTTGACTTTAGCCTGTTCCACACCAATGACGAGAACATAAGAAAGGGTGCACGCCCTAAATTATATCAGGATAAAATACGCACTTATTCATCTGTTGCCAACATGGCAAAAAACAAAAATACAGGTACTGTTTTTAACAAATATTTATCTAGTCCTAAAAGAAATTACAAACAAACCATGGACTGTAATGTTAAAGATAATGGTAATATGGTTAATGATTTTTTGTTGGATGATTTTGATTTTAAAAGCAAACCAGTGTCAGCGGCTGGATCGCAACACAATGAGAGACCCTATAAATATAACAACAAACATGACGATACTAAAGACAGAATTTATTTGTTGGGCAAAAAATTAGTACAATTAAAGAGTGTGCGGATAGACAATGCTTATCTTGAGAAGTGTCTCAGTTTACATATAGTTCCTAAGGGATTGAGATTTTTTAAATTACCTTTGGGTATTAAGTTAAATCCCAATATTGTTATGGATTTTAACCAAATGTTTGACGATTTTGGTTTTACTTACATGAAACAACTAATCAAATGTAATGAATTGAGGATGAATGAACTTTTACAGGAAGTGGAGTGTTTAAATGAAACCATAATACATGATGATATGTTTGAGCATTGGTATGATTGTTATTCCAACCAGTTCAACCTAGCGAAAGGGAAAGTTAGGAATGTGTATGATAGGAAAATGCACAAAATAGAGAGAGACTTGGAACTCTATAGTTGTGATAGAGCTTACATCTGGCCACGTTTCGACAATGATGATAAGGACAGGTTTGAGGTGGTATCCACGAAGGGTAGAAAGAGAAATTACAGAGTTAATGAGGATGAAAATTTTCAGGGGGGGCGTTATTACCCAGCTCCAAAAAAACAACAAAGAAGATTTTGAATGTTAAAAAATCTAAGATAAAGAAAAAGAAAAAGGTGGCTTTTATAGACAACGATCCTACAGTTGGTATGTGCCCATCCCTTTCATCTGAGTTAACAGTTACACCTGTTACCAACACCACCACTAATATTAGTGAATCTTCAGACAATTATGTTAACAGGACAGATAAAGTACAATGTACAATAGAAACCCCAGGGTTGGGGGAGACTGCTGAGAAAAATCTCACAATCAGTAGCTATCAAGGGTTTAATGTGTATAATTATACTAATATTAAAGTCACAGATGATATCATATCCCTGTTCAGTAAGGGAATGAAATTTATTCCTATGGTCAAGTTTAATTTATTTGATCTAATTAAAGAAATTAAACTATTTTGTAGACGGTTGAACCTAGCTATTCAATTCAATGATGATTCCAACAAGAACAACCCTACAAAGAGTAGAACTACACTTGTTAAAAAGAGTACATACATTCCTGTCATGAATGGTAATGTAGCTAGCTTCGAAAAAATGGTTTGCAAAGACATCTATCACCTCTATAAGGAATTAAACAACAAAAGTAGGGGTCACCTATTCCCAGCAGACAACCTAACCGAAGGGGAAAGAAGATGTATGGATGAACTCATATTGAACAATGAGGTTAGAATAATGAAACCTGACAAGGGTGGGGGTATAGTGATATATAACAGTCAACTATACCTCAACGAAATTAATAAAATATTACTTGAGTCAGGGAATTATGAGCATACATCCATCAATCAAATAAACATAGGATATAGAAGAATTGATTTAGTTCTTGAGGAATATCTCATTGACAATCGTATCACTTCTGAGTTATACGACTACTTGAAAACTGAATATCCAATTATGGCACATATCATAGGTATCCCTAAGATCCACAAGAACAAGAACAAACCTCCATTCAGACCCATTATTTCAGGATCAAGGTCCAAAACCTTCAAAATAGGGACCACCATAGACCAATGGACCAAGCAGATATACACCAGGGTGGATCACTTGGTCAAGGATTCCTGGGATTTTTTAAGCAAACTCACTGTGGATGTATGGGACAAAGAACTGGCCTTCCTCACCATAGATGTACAGGATTTATTTTCAAGTATACCAGCATCCATAGGTTTGGAGTACTTTCAAAGTAGCTTAAGTAAATATTCTGGATGTAGTTGGGATAGAGTGAACCTTATTATGGACATGATGGGGCTTGTTCTCGAACACAATTACATATCACATGCAGGTGATTATTACCGTCAAACTCGAGGTGTAGCCATGGGAGCTTCTTGTGCTCCCATATTTGCTAATTTGGTCATGCTCGAGTGGGAGAATTTATTTATTTTCCCTAGTGAGTTTTACAAGCACATCAAACTATACACTAGATTTTTGGATGACGTTTTCATCATTTGGACAGGACCACAGGAATTGATTTCCTCGTTTATGGATTATTTCAATAATACTACATATTTTCTGAAATTCACTTCACAACATGATAAGCAAGGTATCGCCTATTTGGACACTTGGATTGGTAACACAGGAACAGGTTTTATCTCAAGGATATACAGGAAACCTACTTTCTCAAACGACTATATACATTATACCAGTTGTCAGCCTAAACACATTTTCAAGAATATAGTCAAGGGACAGAGCATAAGAGCGGCAAGAATGTCCTCCACTACGGAAATTATGACTAATGAGTTGGGTAAAATTACAAAATTATTCTTGGACAGAGGATACCCAAAGAAACTGCTGGAGAATGTCACTTCATATGTAAAATCACAATGGGGTCACAAGTATACCCCTTTATTGGGGTGTGGTACAGTGTCTATTAACAACAAAAATGACGAAAGAAATAGAAGAGTATGTGTGATTACTTACAACCCGTTTTCCAGCGCTATCATTGAAATATTAAATAAACATTGGCCGTTAATCAACACAGCTGGAGCAATAGGCAATATAGTTGGAACAAGTATTGATCCAGTATTTAAAATGGGGAGTAACATTAAGAGAATAATGGAATATGGAAGAAGAGATATAAGTGACAAAAGGAAAGGAACAACTAAATGTGGTACATGTAAACAATGTGCACACATAGACATTCAACATAAAATCAAGTTAGACAACATTATGAACACCACTATACGCTACAAAAATGGGAATTGTAACACACAACGCATAGTTTATATAGCTACCTGTACAAAATGCTCAGCCTTTTACATAGGCAAAACTGAGAGGAAGCTGAAGACACGTATCTATGAGCACTTGTACAGGATAAAAAAGAGAGATACAAAAAATGCCTTATGTAAACACATTGTAGAAAAAGGGAATGAGCATAGTTTCAAGTTTGCTATCATTGACCAGGTAGAGATTAGTGACAAAGGAGGGAACTGGAAGACATACCTGTCATGGATAGAAAGTAAATGGCAAATATGTACTGACGCAACCACACTACCTGGTATAAATGATTTTATTAGTGTCAAACCCTTTTTGGAATTAAATTAATATTGTACAAATTCATATTTCATTTTGCATAATTCCCACTACAGGCATCATCACGAATGCATGTTATTAGGGGTGCTTCCTTTAGCAATACACTCCTGTACAAATCATTTAATAACCTGTTTACAATATAATACACATGTTTAGTATGATCACACAAATCTGTACAGTTTTGTTTATATGCATCAAATATGTGTTTAGATTTTATAGAACTAATTATATGTATGATTCATTATATTTATTCATTCATTTAATTCAGTATTACATTGGGAACAGTATAATAACATTATAATGCAGTTTATAGGTTGATTGCAATTGAATTAGGACTTTGATTTTTATTATATAAAAACATATAAAATTTGTAAACATTTTCATATTGCATTTTTTATATTTTTTATATTTTAATTTATAAGTGTAAGGAGGAGTAAGTATTGTGTAGAAATCCACCAAGGTTTATATTTTATATTTTATATTTCATATGTATTACTGTGTTTTTAACATATACAAGGTTTCTCATATCAGAATGTTTTTTAAAAAAATCAGAGTGGGTTCTAACTCAATTCAATTTATTTAATTTAATTGAATCTAATTGAATTTTGGCGCCTAAATGTGTTTAAATACAATGAAATGTAGGAGCACAATGGTTCTGATGAAATCTGCGATTTGACAGATGAAAGCGCTTAACCCTGTGTAAGAGCTCCAGTGTTATTCTTTTTTATGTAAATAAATACTTTGTTTCGTTGGTATCCAAGGACTCGAGTGTTGGGGAGTTTATCAGCTGCTGGTGTGGATTGTGGTGTTGATTTTTCTACTACTTGTTTTATCACATTAAAGTACAAGCAGACTTCTTCAGAATCTCAGTTATAGTGATGATGTTACTGGCATACTGCTTAATGAGATTTTTCAGACCTCTTGTCATGTTTTGTTTTTATTTTACAAGATTAATGCTGAGAGTGCCTTTTTTGAATCTGAAATATTACCATAGCAGACTAAATTATACTGCCAGGTGCTTAAAAATAGGTGGAAAATGATGGATATAATTTTCTGCATCGGACCAGAGGAAAGTGGCGCAATGTTATGACAGAGAACCACAGTACTGCATTCTGAAAATTGAGAGAGCTGATGAGAATAATGACCATAAAAAGAAAAAGATAGTTTAGTCTGCAGTAAAAGAATTGCTATCTGAATAATGCAGAAATTGACAGTCCATGTGATGTTACATTTGCATTCTTTTATATTCTTTTCATTGAATATTTCAGCATATACAATACTGTCATCATTCTAAAATGCCAAAGTATTTTTTATGTTAACCTTTGTTGTTCTGTAATACGTATAGAACAATACTTTATATAACTATGCTTATCAAAGCATTCATCTTTTTATATACATATTGCAAACTTTACTTTTCAATGCCATAAGATTAACATTTCTGTTTTACCCCCATTTTCCATCCTCCCTTGGGAGATCCTTGTTTTTAACTACAACCTCTGGCAGTGCCCATACACTAATGCAACATGAGACATACATTGCGACACCAGCTGTACCCCCTAAAATTGACATGATTTACTAATAAAAACTATTATTATTATTATTATCTAGTATACCTGTCCATTTTTTCTCACATTCCTTCCTCACTATTTCCCTACTTTTCGTATCCCACTGGGCTGCCAGTATATGCCTATATTGTTTTCAAATTATTGGCCTTCAGTATCTTTTCTAACTAGATTATTTTGCCCTTCCAGCCTTTAGCTACAACACTCCACACTGTTCACCCACTGTGTGTGTATATTTTGGGAGAAAGATGTACAAAACCTGTAAAACAGTAATGAAACTGACTAAAAGCAGTCAGCACAGGACAGAGACACAGCAAAGCCAAATACTGTGCAGAAGCAGAGTTCTGAGGAATACAGTGACTGTAAGTAGAACAGAATAAAGGAGACGAAGCCTATTCAAAGGAGCTGATAAATCTGAGATAACATAAGAACATTCCCAAAGCATTCAAACAAAGTAGTTACTAGTCTGTAGTCTAATAAGTCAAAAAGAAGATAAATGAGGTAAGAATATACATTAAGAAACCAGTCACTTAACATGTCCGCAAAATAACTCATCACTCTTGTTTTGTCAGATCATAAATGAACATTGCCTGTTGAATATGTCACAGAAACATTTGATATTTAACTTGTGATGGGGGTAGTTATGTCCTGACATTTTAAAAGTATAAAAAGTCGTGAGAATCTAGTTGGATAATTTTGGATATATCACTTTATAAACTCATTGACATGTATCATAAATTAAATGTCAATAAATGGGAAACAAGGTAATTCTTATTAACAAAAAATGCAGGCAAAATAATAGAGCAAATCGGTTGGACCCAGTTAGGATATTATATGCTATGGCCAGTGAACTGCAGTTTTGGGAAGGTAAGACTCCCCCCACACCCACACACATAATGATTGATTTAGTCTGTAAAACTCTGAAGATGAGTAATGTACAGATACAGTTTCAAAACTATGCTTATATACAATAGGGGCCTCGTACTTGTCAAAAAAAATGAAAAATTTCAGGTTATAGGCAGAAATGAAAGATGTTTCATTCTGCTGCAAAATTGAATTGGATTTATACATTATTATTATGCCTGCGCATAAAAATGTGTTCATATTTCAGTAAAGCAATTGTAAATGTGGCTTGGGGCCAATGCAGTGATGGCTCAATGGAGTTTGCCTGTGGCCAGATAGTATGATCATATAGGGAGTACCACACTATCTGCCCTTGTGGGCCATTTTAAGCCTAACCATTTACTCCATCTGGTATTAACTATCACCCTGTCCTTTTCTCAGGTATATATTTATATACTTCCTGTTGGATAGTAGAATTATGCCATATAGAATTCATAGGGAACCCTACTGGGGAATAGAGATTTAGGTGCTGCCCTTGTCCATTCATGGTACAGGGGAAGCCCTGGGGTAAATTTCCTACTGCCCATTCACATATCCAAATTTCACTTGAATACGGGCATGGATGAGCTCTGTTTTATGTTGGGGGAAGTCTGTTCCAGAGAAGTGGTATCCTCTGAGAAATGTACCTGTCCCTCCATACTGTTATGTTTCTGTTACAGAAAAGGTCTGGGTCCCCAGATTGAGTATTTCTAGGACCATTTAACTTGCAAATGTGCAGTAGGTCTATGAGTATTGGGTCAGAGGATGTCCTATGTGCTTGGCTGAAGTCTCCCGCCAGCAGTCAGTAAGATCACAATTTTAGCGACAGTGTTTTAATGCAGTTCATGAAGGGCATGTGTTTTAGGCCCTTTAGTCTCTTTATGAGAAATCTCTGAGGAAGTTCAAGTTGTTGTATGTGTTTTGCCAGATGCATGACAAAGGGGATATTCCACTTGTTGACTGGCCTGATGAGGGATGAGTAGAGGAGAACAATGACATCTTTGGATCTAGAAGCTATGGCCTCAAACTCAATGCCAAAAAGTGCATTGTCATCCCTTTGGTAAAAACTCTGTACCCATGAACTACAACATAGGCGGTAGTATACTTAACACTGAAAGTGTGATAAGAGACCTTGGGACACAGGTGGACAGTAGTCTCTCCTTTGATAATCACATCGCCACAGTAGTCAGGAAATCCTTCTAAGTGGCACACCTCATCACAAAAGGTTTCTCATCCAGAAAAAAAGAGGTCATTGTTCCCCTCTACTCATCACTCATTAGACCCATTATAGAGTACAATGCCCCTTTTGGCATGTACCTCACAAGACATCTACAACAACTGGAAAGGCCACAGAAATACCTCACAAAGAAGATTACTGGCCTCAAACAGATGCCCTACGCAGACCATCTCAAAAAACTCCAGCTTTACTCCGTCGCATATCGCCTACTCAGAGGTGATCTCTGCCTAACATACAAAGCTATGTCAAACCCAGAGCTATTGGACATGCTCCACTTAAAGAAATCCCAATCCCTCCAAGCTACACGCTCTAGGGACCTAAACCTTGTCACCACATTAAACAGAACATGCCAGAGGGATAGATTCCTGTCCCAGAGACTTCCCATACTCTGGAATAAACTACCTATCTATATCAAACAAAGCTCCTCATTAGCACTCTTCAAGAAAAATCTTGATGTTTGGATGGGAAATAGGAAATTCACCCCGGGGATCACCTCTGTGGCTCTGCTCGACAGTGGCACAGGAAAATTATTTTCTTGGGTGGCAAAAGCCAGGGTACCTTTTTGGCTGGGCTTGTATAGGCCCCAGGGCCGATAGCCTAGTACCTACCTGTGAACCTATGAACCTATTCCTTTGCTCATAAGCTACACAATATAGAAGGATTTCCTTACAACAGTGGACACAGGTTAGTCAAATGATAGGTCACTGTTCTCATATATTCTTAAGTCCTAAACTGCTCTTAGAAGTTTATTATCAGTATGGTAGTTTCCTGTGGTGGTTGATTTCCCAAAGGATACAATAATGCATTTTCTGGAATTTAGTTTTAATCCATAACTCTAGCATCAGTTATTTATTTGGGATAGGCCTTCTTGCAGTACAGCTGAGTCATTTGAGGATTCAATGTTTTATCCTAAGTTGCAATCGTCTGCAAGCTTGGTCTGCCAGGGAACCTAGGTATTTGCCTTTACTTATGAGAAGTAGAAACCTAAAAGGAGATGTCTCAGTACAGAGTCCAGTGGGATTCCACTGCTGGCTAGCCATTTTGTGGAGGTTGCATCCCCTTCCTTGACTTTCTGTGCCCTATCGGTGAGCCAGTTGGCAACCCAGCAGGTGCATAGGGGTTTAATCCTAGTTTGTTGAGCTTTTCCACTATGTCCAAGTGGAGGATTGTGCCAAAAGTTTTATCCAAATCTAGTTAGGTGGTGTGTACCATTTTACCTTAGTCCATTGCTTTGGTAACTTTTTGAAGTAGTCCACCAGATTGAATAAGCATGACTTGTTTTGACAAAGCCAAATGGGATGGGTCCAGTGTTTGGAGGTTCCCAATGTCTTTATTAATTAATTTCATGGTAAATCTTTCCATTGTTTTACATAGATTGGACAGGCATATGGGTCAGTAGTTTATCTGAATCAGTGGAAGGCCCTCCCTGCATAATAGAGGGGGTGTATCAGTTTCTGGGATTCCTTGTAAGATCAAGGGTCGCAATGGTGGGGTAAAGCTGGAGTTGAATTTATCAGCCAGAGGGTTGGCTATACCTTCAGCTTCAGCTTCAGTGTAGGTGGTGTCATTCATTATCAGTTCGGCACATTACTGTGTAGAACCCTTGAGAATGCAAACATAATGAATAACTAATGAAAGCCCTATGGTTGTCCTTTGCTTGAGTCACTATTTTTGCCCCAAATGTGGTTTTGGTAGTTTTAATTAGTCTACTGAGTTGCTTATTTGTTTTAAAGATGGTGACTGTAGTATGCTGGGTGTTATTCTTCTTATGGCCATAATTTTCTTCCTTTTATTGTAGATCTTATTTATATTATGGTTTCACCAAGGACATTTGTTTTTAAGGCCTGGCCTGCACTTAATTGTACAAGACACAGCTGCTTCTATGCAATTATTCAATTATTGACATACTGGTGTAAGACAGCAATGTACTTTTTCCACATACTCAGCAGAATATTCTGCATTTGGGTGATTTGAAACTTGCCTGGGTGTTGCTTAGAAGTAGGAGGTTTGCCTTTGACAAATTTCTAAAGGCAAGTGGGACAGCTGGGGTCTCAGGTTTAAATTTTGTTTTGAGGAAAACAGCTTTATAGTCTGACCTGACAAGTGATGATGATGATATGCAAGTAATGGAGCAGGATACCTTTATATTAGTAAGGACAAGGTTCAGGATGTTGTTTCCCCAGTAAGTACTCTGAGTAGTTGTTCCAGAGCTTTCGTACTGAAAAAATCCAGGAACCTTTGTGATAATGTACTAGTAGTTGTGTATGTCTCTGAGTCTATAGATGGGTAATTAAAGTCACCTAGGAAAATGGTGTTGGGTTTAATGGTGATTGACTTCAGTTCCAGTAAATAGATGCTATAGCTATCTTAGGACATAGCTAGAGTTCTATAGCTAACTAGAATGTGCTAATGAACTTTACAAATGGTGAGTTCGATGTGAAAGAGGTCTAATGTATGATACTGCTTGACCAGCTTTGATGCGAGTATCTTCTGGACAAAGACTTGAGACATCTCCACCTTTTTTTCCAAATCTCAACCTGCATAGTGGCCAATCTAAATGTGTGGAAGGCATTTTAGTTTTGCACAGTCAGAGTACTCATTGTTTATTTAAACCTTGTTTCAGCCACTGCACAGACATCAGTGTCCTCCCAGGTGAGAAGCGATTGCAGAAAGTGTAGTTTCTTGTCTAGGTTCCTTGCATTGACAAGTAATACCTTTATATTCTCCTTTTCTCTTTTCATTATGTTGACAGATTTGTCTGGTTGAAATTGATGAAAAGAGGCACTATGGGGGCAATTTCTTAGCCAATATTGAGAAGCTTAGAAGGAACAGGTACAAACCATCCCTGATGAAGCAGAGTGATCTGTCAATCATATCCTCCCAAGTTCCCATATATTATACCACCTTCAAATGACACCTGAAGTTAAGCCAATTATTGAAATCAGTTATTTATTCCTCATATTGTAGCACCATCCTTTTCAGCCTAGGGAGGTACATCTCAAGTCATTGACATCCACATGTACTATGACAGAATCATACTGGTACTTATCATTCAAGAATTTCAGTACATGCATGTGTGATCTGACTATCTTTGCACCAGGCAAGCAAAGGACCATTACTCTTTCCTTACTCAACCTGGTAAGAGGTACATCTGTATGCCTTACAATGGTATGACCTATAACTACAGCATTAGCTGGGCAGATGTCTGCCTTATGGACTTAGTATCCATGAAACTGAGACATCTATTGCTATGTGATGTGGTAGGCCTTGTAGATTGAGACTGTTTCTGAGGGTGTTTAATGCCTGTGTTGCATACCTGTCAACCTCTTATCACAAGAAATCTGGAAAAGTCTAAAATAATTGGGGACGGAGGCCCAACAATAAGGATCGATTTTAAATATTGTTATTATAAATATAGAAAGTTGTTAGAAAAGCAGTTTTTTATCATAATTTTTTTCTGAAGGATATGAAGTCTGGAACCAAAATGTATGTCATTATTTAGTGATTTCAATCCTCAGTCATTTGCCAGAGAACTACAAATTTTATGAGGAACGGAACAAAAAATATGAAGCAAAACTCCAGATATTCTGTGAAAATTTGAACAGTTGCAAGTTAAGCTGTGTTATGTTTTGGCAGTCTTTGTGGTTTTGGTAAATTGATCAAGGACCTTAGCATATGAAGGATTGTGTGTTTTGTGAGGGTTGTGGTGTACTGTGTTGTGTGGTGGTGTACTGATGACAATCACAGTGTTGTCTATGTGTGGGATTTTGGCCTCCAGTGATACAATATATGTACATTTATTGTTATTTGACTATTAGGTGATCATCAGACAGCATGAGACAGTTCTTACATTGTTTCAAGATACTCATCTCATTCAGGCTGATTACTGAAATTGTGGGAAAATGTTAGTCCATGGTTTCATTTGGAGTGATTTAAGAAACTGATGGGGGAAGTAGTTGTGTTTTGTTCTAGGGTGCAGGGGTGGCACTATCAATTATTGTGTTAACAGAAAATTAAACTTCACATTCAGTTTGTTATGATTGATGTAGTCTTTTAAATTCCTTTTTGGAGTTTAACCACCACATAGACTTTTGTAGTTTTAATTTTTTGGTATACCATGAGATTGATAGATTAAAGGCTGTCCTTTCACAATACAGCTAAGATGGTAGTGACCTTTGATATGCACGGGAGGTATTAGGTTCTGGAGACTACTGCAAATTCCACAAAATATTGAGTAACATCAGTGGTATGCCTCACATTAAGCATAAAAATACTTAACTAATACATGTAGAAGATTAAAAATGAAAAAAAAAAAACGTCTGGGAATAGTGTTGCCAACTGTCTGGTTTTAGTGAGTGTGGGGATGAAAGGAAGATTATGTCTTGTATTGTAGATGGAGAGATGAAGAGGTGGGGATTACAGGCTAGACTAATTATCATTATCATGATAAATTGTAGGCAAATCCAACTTGTTTCTTGTTCTTCATTGGGAAGGGCATTTTTGGTATATATATATATATATATATATATATATATATATATATATATATATATATATATATCATGAGAAAACAATCTGAACAATGGGTTCAGGTGATCTTAAGTAAGAATATCAAGTAATGGTTTGAGAACATCTGCTTACCAAAGGATGGTGCAACAGGAGAAAGAGTAGAGAAAAGCTAATGCAGCAGAAACATGAAGCACATGGTTCACCTGAGGTAGGAATGATGTACGATGACAAGTAGACAAAGTGAGTGCTACTGCTCATGGAAGAGACAGAGATGGTGTCATGGGAAATATGTTGAGTGCAGTGTGAGATGTTTACAAATGATGTGGTGTCTGAAGAAAGTCAAGCATGGCAGACAGGAAGGACGAAAGGGATAAAAGGAAGACGTGGCAGGTTGATATGTGAGAGAAGGGATCCAGAGAGCAAGAGGAGATGCAGGAGGGAGAAATCTCAATTATGGATGGGAGATACAAATGCAAAGGAATAGGGTAGATAGCTTATAAGCTGACTGAGATATTGGCAATAAAGAAACAGGGAAGTAGTAAGGGCAAATCTGTGGGTGAAGTGGAAAGTCAAGATGACAATCATTTCAGAGATGGGGTGAACTGAGTGGCACAGCCAGACTACCAATCATCATATTCAGTACCAATAACTTTGATTAAACCTTTAACCCAAAAAACAAAAAAGAGTCAGCAGATACAGTGGAATTTTTTTGATATTTTCTCCTGACTGCTTGATCCATCCCTAAGATGAGAATAAACAGGACAACAGAAGTGTGGATATGGATACAGAGCAGAAAAGATTATCAACTGGACACATCAGAATTGGATAATGAGGTTTTTCCATATATGCTGGGATAATAACAGAGCACAAGCTGGTTGAGGCCACTAAACTCAAAACATAGCATTATTGCATTTTGATGATGCAATAGTATTGTCAAAGGTGCCGGTTCCGCTTTTTCTGTAGTTTATACAGTTTTTGTGTTTTCTTTTCTTAATGAGCATAGAATATAAAATATGAGAGGAATTTAGGCAGTGAATGCATACAGACCTTTGTGTACCTTGCTGGATATATTGCTGCTGGAGCTCATATACTGTGGTGGCAGTGATTAGTATGTTGATTATGGTTTTCTGATTAGGTCATGGCAATGAGGGAAGTCCAAAGACTAAAGGACAGCACAAAAGAGAGGGCATACTTTTTGATGTTTCAGTTTTAATAAAGGAGAGTGTTTCTTTGACAATTTCCAGTTCTGACTTGAATATTTGCCCTGTTGTTGGTCTCACTTCTATTGCATACACCAAGGCTAGGGCAGAAATATCATAGTGAGGAAAAAGGGGCAAGTTCTGGAGGACTTCTTTTAGTGATGCAAACAAAAAAGGCTACTTCAATGGCTCAAAGGCAACCCAAATAGTCAAACTACCCTGGTTCTGGAGGAGACTTTCATATTTGGTTTTACTATTCTTTGTACAGGGTAAAGAAAAGTGCTTGATGCTCAGAATCTTATCATTTCTATACTGAAGTAGAAGATCAGAAGGAAGCAGTATGAGGGAGGGTGAGTAGACACATACACATCTCCTCATTTCAGGTAAGATTAGCGCCCCAAAAAGTAGGGGGAGTTAGGTTTCTCAGAAATATGCTGTACCCAGATGGGGAGTAAGAAAGTTATGCATTGATGTAGGAGAACACTTCCATGTCCTTCTCCTCCTTTCATAAAATTCTTAACATGGTGAAAGTAATGGGAAAGGAACATTCATGGAAAAGGCAGATGCTGAGCCCACCTTTCTGATGTCACCCACATAAGAAAAGGCTCAGGAACTCTCAGGCTCCAAAGTGAATGGGTTATATTACATAGATTGCTGCACAGCAATTAGGTTTTTAGTTGCACAGACTGTCCTTAACTGGAATGGTACATTTTAAAATGGCCAGTTCACCAGATGTCACATACTTGTCTAAACACTCTGACACTCATTATTTGAGTCTCTTTCTCTTCACAGGTCCTGAAGTAAGAAGAAATGTGGAAAGGGCTGCAGATATTTTCTAATATAATGGCCTAGAAGTCCTTTGTCTTTCCTAGGCATGGAAGTAGACATTGATAGAGTGGTTTGCTTGCCATGGAGCAAGTCAGACAAGACTGGGGAAGTCACAGAGACAGCTAAAAGCACCAGGATGATCCTGATAAAAAGTTTTGTTTACAGGGCTATTCATATGGGTAGGTCATTTACGCTGAGACTTGCAAAAAAAAAAAAGTCAATGGCTGCATGAAGCTGCATTATAGGGTAAGATTTTTGAGTGGTAAGTGGGCAAATACAGGTGTGTGGTAGGTTTTATAGGTGGTTTAAACAGGGGCCTGATGCGGCAATACAGGAATTTAAACTTATAAAGGTAACAGTTGGCAGATTTGGCAGGATGCCTAAGGGTTGGAGGACTGGGACACATGGAGATGGTTAAAGGGAGGAGGGCAGCATCAAATAAAAATACCCATTGCAGAGTAGGACTTCTTTCCTTTGGCTTAGCTATGCAAATTGGCCCACATAATTAATAAGTATGCTAATTTTGTTTAGAACAGGTAACATATATATGGATAGCTATTGAATAATCATTTGGGAGGAGCTGGAGATCCTGGATACATAATAAGAACTTTTGCTGTAAGATGCAGATAACATAATTTTATTTTTAGAGCACATATATTTGTGTGTGTGTGTGTGTGTGTGTGTGTGTGGGGATGATGTCACTTCCAATTTTGGGTTGTTACTGAAGCCAGAAATTCAGTACATCTTAAAATAAGATGTCATGATTGGAGGTATTGCTTTCTGTGCCAGGAAGAATAGGGCAGCACATATGCAACATATGCAAGCATAGCTAGCTGGAGGTTTGTAAATAATTTTGTGTCATTTGACAATCACACTGACTTGTATGGATACTTGTGTTCAAAATGTATCAATAGTATTATTATAACTGATTAAATGTTTATATTTAAACAAAGATTTCTGAAAGGGCAGAGTAGAGGTTTTTGAAATAATTGTTGTATAGCTTTCAGATACTGCAACAGTTCTTAGCAAAGCTCTGAGTGTGTATTGTTCCAGAATCAGGTGATCAACTGTGATGTCATTCTATAGCCAGCACTGAGAGGATGGAACTCTCACAGCAGCTTGTTTTGTTTTGTTTGGAACCTGATATAAAAATTTATGACAGCCAGTTGAGATAGTCAGTTCCGTTTAGTTATTGAAACTCATCACCTTGCCTTGTGGCAGTAAGCAGCTCAGCATCCTAGCTTGTCCTGCTGTACTAATTAAGTTAGCTAGGGAACAGTTATTCTTTAGACAGTCAGGAAATACAGTAAGATTAGTTAAGTAGTGTTTTTTTCTGCATCAGTTTAAATCTGTCCAACTGTGCTATTTTTATTTCTCCTGTGATTGAAACTCTGTTCTTATTGTACTTAGATATTTAGTGTTCTCATGTTTTCTATTTTATTATTTATTATTAAATATTTTATACTTTTGGCTGGTCATTTAGAAAATACTTTTAATGTCTTGAGAGTACTTGAACTTATTTTAGTGATGCCTTGGCCACTTTGATAAGCCTTGCTGCTTTGGTTACACTCTACCATTTATGTTAGTGTTGATTTTACTCAGTATAATTTGATACCTTTGTAAGACCCTGAGACTGGCTGACTGGTGGCAGCTCAGTTACCTTACAGTATGGGCAGAAGGAGTACAGTTAGTAAATCTGTACCAGGCTTTCCAAGAAGTGTGTGTGTGTGTGTGTGTGTGTGTGTGTGTGTGTGTGTGTGTGTGTGTGTGTGTGTGTGTGTGTGTGTGTGAAAATCAAATACCCAGGTGTGGGTGTGTCAGCTACTTTGAACTGGGACACAATGCTCCAAAGTGAGTTTTGTTTGGGATCTGGAGAGACAGATAGTCCAGTCCCAGGTCTGGAGTGTATTCCCTGTGTGGTCTTGGGGGAAACTGTATTTGACACAGAAAGCTGCATCTTAAAATACTGTGTAAATCCATTCCTCTTTTTAGTGACTATCTCTCACCAGTGTCAGTGGTGAGGCTTGAGACTCCTTGATTACTGGCCTGGGGTAAAGAGAGGTCATCACACAAGTACTAAAAGGGCTTAAACAAGTTAAACTAATAAGGTCAGATATTCAGAGACAACACTGAATGGCAATTAGCAATATGCAGGAAATGAAAGGGTATAGAATACTGTAAACAATTTTGTGAGGCTGGTGCTGTGATCACTGGGGAAGCAATAGTGTATCAGGCTGCTATTATAATCAAAATACTTAAACTATGTAAGGGGATGAGGGCTCCCCTAATAGAAGTCCTGCAGCGATTCCCATAAAACATAAAACAAGGTCATTTGAGAATGCTCATAGGATCATTTATTTATCCTTTGTTTACTGGGTTAGTTCTACAAAGCTAGTGTCTTCTTTTCATAAGAGACCTGAGGTTATATTTAAACTACTAAAAAAAATTGGCCGCGATTTTGCAGCTAAGCCTGGAGTTAGTCTGAGTGAAGGGAGAAAAGTGTGTTATGGTATGGGTTTTTTTTCCTTGACATGAGAGATTATAAACATGTAGTAAGTGTATCAATATGGCCAAGAGTGATTGGTTGACTGTGTGACATTGTGTAGGTTTTTTGCATTGGACTGCATAGTTAAAAAGCACATAGAATGTGTGTATCGGTAATGTTGTAACAAAGTGTTCTAGTGTTGTATGTCTTTTTTCTTATTGGACTGAATGACCAGAAGTGTGTAATGTGTTTATGTACAGATATGGGTTGCAGTCTATGGTCAATAATATAGTATTGGTTGTGTTTTATGTTGGACTGAATTGTGGGGAGAATGCTATTGTGAGGTGTACTTGGTGAAGACAATGTGAGAGGTGTTTTTGTGTGAGATAAGAGTTTGTGTAACTGTTTCAAGTGACAGTTAATTCATGTAAGTGAAAGTCTGGAGGTGGCAGAGAGACTTGCTACTCCATGGGGGGGGGGTAACTTGCCACACTTTTAGCATGTGTGTGTGTGTGTGTGTGTGTGTGTGTGTGTGTGTGTGCACGTGTGTGTGTGTGTGTGTGTGTGTGTGTGTGTGTGTGTGTGTGTGTGTGCATGTGTCTGTGTGTAAATGTGTATTTCTGTGTTTATGTTTGCGAAAAGTGTGCGCATGCGTCTGTGTGTTTGTGTGTGTGTGAGTGTGCATGTGTGTGTGTGTGTGTGTGTGTGTGTGTGAAAATCAAATACCCAGGTGTGGGTGTGTCAGCTACTTTGAACTGGGACACAATGCTCCAAAGTGAGTTTTGTTTGGGATCTGGAGAGACAGATAGTCCAGTCCCAGGTCTGGAGTGTATTCCCTGTGTGGTCTTGGGGGAAACTGTATTTGACACAGAAAGCTGCATCTTAAAATACTGTGTAAATCCATTCCTCTTTTTAGTGACTATCTCTCACCAGTGTCAGTGGTGAGGCTTGAGACTCCTTGATTACTGGCCTGGGGTAAAGAGAGGTCATCACACAAGTACTAAAAGGGCTTAAACAAGTTAAACTAATAAGGTCAGATATTCAGAGACAACACTGAATGGCAATTAGCAATATGCAGGAAATGAAAGGGTATAGAATACTGTAAACAGTTTTGTGAGGCTGGTGCTGTGATCACTGGGGAAGCAATAGTGTATCAGGCTGCTATTATAATCAAAATACTTAAACTATGTAAGGGGATGAGGGCTCCCCTAATAGAAGTCCTGCCGCGATTCCCATAAAACATAAAACAAGGTCATTTGAGAATGCTCATAGGATCATTTATTTATCCTTTGTTTACTGGGTTAGTTCTACAAAGCTAGTGTCTTCTTTTCATAAGAGACCTGAGGTTATATTTAAACTACTAAAAAAAAAATTGGCCGGCGCATTTTGCAGCTAAGCCTGGAGTTAGTCTGAGTGAGGGGAGAAAAGTGTGTTATGGTATGGTTTTTTTTTCCTTGACATGAGAGATTATAAACATGTAGTAAGTGTATCAATATGGCCAAGAGTGATTGGTTGACTGTGTGACATTGTGTAGGTTTTTTGCATTGGACTGCATAGTTAAAAAGCACATAGAATGTGTGTATCGGTAATGTTGTAACAAAGTGTTCTAGTGTTGTATGTCTTTTTTCTTATTGGACTGAATGACCAGAAGTGTGTAATGTGTTTATGTACAGATATGGGTTGCAGTCTATGGTCAATAATATAGTATTGGTTGTGTTTTATGTTGGACTGAATTGTGGGGAGAATGCTATTGTGAGGTGTACTTGGTGAAGACAATGTGAGAGGTGTTTTTGTGTGAGATAAGAGTTTGTGTAACTGTTTCAAGTGACAGTTAATTCATGTAAGTGAAAGTCTGGAGGTGGCAGAGAGACTTGCTACTCCATGGGGGGGGGGGTAACTTGCCACACTTTTAGCATGTGTGTGTGTGTGTGTGTGTGTGTGTGTGTGTGTGTGTGTGTGTGTGTGTGTGTGTGTGTGTGTGTGTGTGTGTGTGTGTGTGCGCGCATGTGTGTCTGTGTGTAAATGTGTATTTCTGTGTTTATGTTTGCGAGTGTGCGTGTGCGCATGCGTCTGTGTGTTTGTGTGTGTGTGAGTGTGCATGTGTGTGTGTGTGTATATGTGTGTGTGTGTGTGTATGTGTGTGTGTGTGTGTGTGTGTGTGTGTGTGTGTGTGTGTGTGTGGGGGTTGTTAGTAATATGTTTGTGTGATTTGTGTTTGTGCAGATATATTAGTGTGGTTGATTGTTGTATAGTATATGGGCAAGTATATGTATATTATGTGCAGCCCATCTGCGTTTATTTGATGGGATAGTATAATTATCATCAGTCTAGTCAATGACTGTGTTATCTCAGTGTGTGTGTGTGTGTGTGTGTGTGTGTGTGTGTGTGTGTGTGTGTGTGTGTGTGTGTGTGTGTGTATGTGTGTGTGTGTGTGTGTGTGTGTGTGTGTGTGTGTGTGTGTGTGTGTGTGTGTGTGTGCGTTTTGATGAGCTGCTCATAAGCTGTCCTGCTATTGACATTTAAGACCTAACCCATTAAAATAGTATACAAGTTAGAATATCAACTGATCAGGACTTTAGTAAAAAAAGATGCCTAAAACATGCATCTATAAATTTAGTAGGTATGGGGACATTTCCAATATCAGAGTACTAAAATGCTTAGAATGGTTGCCTTTAAAACTATGTGAATATGTACAACTCTGCAAAATTATGCAAATGCACTATGGCATACTTAGGGAGATATTTTTAAAAAACAAATGCCTTCTTCAGAAGGTTTTATGAAAACTGTTAACATGTCTGCCCACCTCACCGACAAGTTAATCAGTGCACATCACAAATGCTAGCCATGGGGGTACAGATCAAGCTGCCAGGCTACTAAATACCCTAAAAAAAAAAACAGAAACGTAAAACATTGGAAATGTGTCAAGTCCTGGAAGCATATGTTTAATGAAGACCTGGTAAGCACTTAACTCATTGACTGAAATTACAAAACTGATTGTTATGCTTTTACTCAACACCTTCCCATTAGTGGGCCAGTATAACATTAATCCATTCTTCTGCTCTATGTATGTGTATCTATCTATCTATCTATCTATCTATCTATCTATCTATCTATCTATCTATATATTTATGTCTGGCTATCTATATATATATTTAAATGTATATATAGGTGTGGGAAGAGGGGTATGTTTGTGTGCAGGTGTGTGTATGATGTGTCTGTACACACACACACACACACACACACACACACACACACACACACACGTGTGCGTACTCGCACACTTAATAATAAAAAAAATAAATTAAGGGTATAAGTTGACAATGCTAAATATATTGTTTCTTAAAATAATTTATTGTTGGTATGATGGATCTTCGAGAGTGGTAGGCAGTTAGAAAATTCTGAAATGAGCAGCCCTACTCAGAAAGATATATACAGTTAGCATGGCTTCTTTAGTCATAATTTTGAGAAATGCATTGTAAAGTAATGTACATTTGAGTTATAAGATCCGGTTTAGGTCAAGCTATTGATAAATAACATAAAACAGTTATATTACATTTCTAAAAGACAAACTCAGTAAGTAGTGAAGTAATACAGATTACACCATAATACTATCATCATCAAATGCATCATTATAGCAGTAAGTGGGAACACAGAGGCTTCTAAAGACATGAGCAAATGCATGACTTGAAAATGGCAGCCGTCACTTGAAGGGGCAGAGAGATAATATTCTGTTACCAAGAAATTGCTGTCTGGAATGTACTTTCATACTTTGGGTGGCAGTACAATGGGAAAAGTTTTCAGCAAGTCTCATAAGGTACTGCACTGAAGTTACTCAGTTTCAGCTAAAAATAAAGGGATCAAGTTTCTGCTTTTTGTGTACAGGGCTCTAATATGATGAATGTTAGTACAAATAATGGACAGAGAGAAAATACTTACTCAGTTTTCATTAAAATAAGAGGAACAGCAAGGATAAAAATGATTTGTCTTATTTCACAAAATCACAAATTAGTTTCAGTAAGAAAAATCTGTCAGCATCTGCTTTGAACCTTGCATGTTATACTGCACGAGTTGTGAACTTATCTGCACCTGAAATGGGCTAAAGTCTTAATACTTTCTTCTTAAGGTCTACAGCACAACCTAACACAATATTATCCATCATTTTTCTTTTTGGTGCCTGTTTCATTTTCCTGAATAAGATAAAGTGAGCCTGCTGCAGATTTTTGCATTTGTTGTAATATTGCATTGCTTCTGGTAGAAGTCCTGCAGTAACTGTTTATGCCAGCAAACTAAGCTAACTGTTCTGTCATGTACTTGATGTTTCCCATTCTGAACCTTTGGTGAAAGAATGCCATTATATGGGTCTATTTTACCAGCTTACTGGCTGTTGTCACCTGGGCCCTACAGGTTTGGCATTACCTACTAATACAGCATTGCTATGCTCTCCCTGACTTATCTGGTTGCAAACTAAAATCAGTTTAGTGCTTTAAAGAGTAAATGTTTTTACTGCTCTTTGCTGCCTAAGCTAATTAAGAATGATTGTGTTGAGAATTTCTCAACACCTTTAAATTAAAGCTTATTCTCACTTGATGCTCTATTATGCAGTTAACTATATAGCAATGCTTTTCTAACTGTAAATTGATCTGTATTTATTAATATGAACTGTCAGTCCATATTTATAGCTGAGCTGCTTTTTCCTACCATCGGATAGAAAGAGTACTTTATACTGAAATTCCTTACATTGTTTAGCCTTAATGCTAGTCTTCTTTGTGAAAGTTTAATAAAAGAGAAGCACTTTTCGCACTATTTCTATTGACATAATGGAATCACATTTATTTATTTTATCTATCTATCTATCTATCTATCTATCTATCTATCTATCTATCTATCTATCTACTACAGTCTTTATTTTTGCTGGTTTACATGCATGCATAATCATAATACACTGCAGCTTCTCTGATGGGAAGTGTTCTTCTGAATAAAACTTCAAATAGATCTTTTGACATAGCTAAATGTCACTTCATGGGATCTTTCCATGCGTAGTAATGAATGTTATTTGACATGGGTCTTTTGCACAATTACTGTCCATGAGTACAATGCAGTTGTAGTGCAGTTAACATTACCATTAATGAAGAGATGTGTCTTGCAGCATGAGCATGAACGTACGTTCTGTACCAATTTAATTTCTAACAATCTCTGTCCCATCTTTTATCATATTCCACACTATACCACCAGATATTTCTTTCCTGGGTCATTTAAAAAAACTGTATTTGATTCCCTATAATCATAAAGTGCAAAGTGTCACTACTTAATTTCCAAAAATCTCCTTCCCATCTTGTGTATATTAGCATGCGGTTTGCAAAATAATTTTACCTTTATCATCAGTGTAAAAAAAAGAAAAGGAATAAACATTAAAGCACAATGTTTTGTTACAGAAGTATATTTAATACAGCCTCTGTATGCTGTTTGGCACACACACACACACACACACACACACACACACACACACACACACACACACACACACACACACACAAAAAAACACACATGCACACATATCTAGAATATGTATTTATCTGTATATGTGTCTATGTGTGTAGATATCTATTGAGCTACACATTATATATATATATATATATATATATATATATATATATATATATATAGATATATATATAGATATATATATATATAGATATATATATAGATATACCGGTTACTGACAAGCTGTTGAAACTTGTTGAACCCTGAAAACCAGTGGCAAAGCTGATTGATAATTAGCTGATCAAAAGTGAAGGCACTTGTTCTGTATTTGATAGCAGTACAGTGGGGGTCGAAGAATTTGCCCTTTCCTCAGTGTAGCTTGATGTCAGAATTGGTGTATATAATTTGAAGGGAATGTGGGGGGGGGGGAGCAGGAGGCTTATACGTTTTGTCAAACAAGATATTTTCTTTTGTTTTTTTTTTTCAATCATCTGCTTATTAACAAGTTGTAACAGACAGGAACCAAAGTAAGACAAACTGGGAAAAACAAAAAGACAGCTTGGAAACACCAAAGCAAATTCTCTCTCAGTTTAATTCTCTCTCAGTTTAATTAAACTGAGAGAGAATTAAACTGAGAGAGAATTTGCTTTGGTGTTTCCAAGCTGTCTTTTTGTTATTGACAAGTTGTGCTCAATAAGTTGTTCACTGGATTTGAAATTTTCAGCTTGTTGTCAGACATATATATATATATATATATATATATATATATATATATATATATATATATATATATATATATGGATCTAGGACATTTCACCAAATGCACATTTCACTGAAAGTTAAATTAGTGTACACTTTTCACCGAAAGCTCAATTCACCGAAAACACAATTCACCAAAACACATTTCACCGAAAATGGTATATGGCCTTGTCCCCACTGTAGTGCAACCCCGGAGTTGTTATATATAGTAGAGGGGGTGTGGGGGGTACCACCCTCCACATCAGGGGGCGTGGGGCCCCCCACATATTATGTGTTAAACTATATGCATGCATACTTGCAATATATTACTCTTATCCAAACATGATATATACTTTAAATACCCCCTGATGTTGGCACTGGTGCCCCTCACACCCCCCCACTATACATACTAACTCCAGGGTCGCACTACAGTGGGGACAAGGCCATATACCACTTTCGGTGAAATGTGTTTCGGTGAATTGTGTTTTTGGTGAATTGTGTTCGGTGTTATGAGTTTCGGTGAAATGTCCTAGATCAATATTTGCATATATATATATATATATATATATATATATATATATATATATATATATATATATATAATTCTAATATCTTCTTCTTTTGGCTTTTCCTGGTTAGGGGTCGCCACAGCGGATCATCTGTCCGCTCATGATTGGCAGAGGAGTTTTACGGTGTCGAGTTGCCAGCTCGGCGCCCAACCTTCCACAGAAGGCACACACATGCACACACTCACACCTAGGGCCAATTTAGAGTGTCCAATCCACCTACTGCATGTCTTTGGGATGTGGGAGGAAACTGGAGCACCTGGAGGAAACCCACGTGACCACAGGGAGGACATGCAGACTCTGCACAAAAGGCACCTCAGCCAAGAATCGAACCGGAGAACCTCTTGCTATGAGGTGGCAAAGCTAACCGCTGCACCACCGTGGCCGCCCAAATATGTGATTCTAGTATGAATGTTCAAAATGTCTAAATGCCAAATGCAAAACATCAGCAAAAACATTTTGAAGATTCACATTACTAAGAAGCCTTAATAACAAAACTAAAAACTGACTGCAAAAAAGATCCATAACTCTAAGCTCTAATTTGCTTGAAAGAGGTAGTGTTATGGAAAAGGTGTTTCTAATGTCAGGTTTAGGATTATGGTTAAGAGCAGGCAAAATTATAGCTATCAGAAATTAATAAAGTAGGCAGAGGGGGTATACGGGCTTGATCCCAGAAGAGTAGGTGGCTCAATAAGCACCAAGTGCCAGTACCATGAAGAAGCACCCCTCCCCTTCAGCTCATAAGATGAAGAACAGAAAAAAAAATAATACACTTTACTGTATTAACCTGACTTATTACTATTAGATCCATGTACTCACCCAGCTCTTCCACTGAAAGGTAAAAATAAGTAAATAAATAAATATATAAATAAATAAGCACTTCACTGTAATAAGCTGACTGCTTTATTACTCTTACATCCACTCCACTCACTATCACCCTCAAACTCTTCCACTGAAGATAAAAAAAAAGTAAAAAAAGGACATTCCTTGTGCTGGAACACCAACCAGTTGGCCAGATACATCATAACCCCCTTCCTTCCCCAGCCATTCAGATTCCATTTTTGTGTATTACCCAGACCCTCTTCCAATCCATTTTACTAAAAAAAAAATATTTTAAATTGTAGCAAATTGCGTGCTGCAAATAAACAGTTGCTACAGTTTATATCCTGCATGTACAGGGTGCTATGGCACTCATATTTTAGTTAGAAAAGGGAGATTTCTAGCAAGCTAGTATTACATTAAAGAGTGATTGGGACTGGCTGATGGGACCCCCCCCCCCCACCCCAGCATTTAGCACTTGGGGCAGTTGCTTCTCTTACTCTGCCCTGGCTGTACTACTGCTTTCCCCCACAGGGGGAGAAGTCCACCCTGCAAACTGTTTTCACATGTGTTTTGTAACCTTGGGAGCATCCCGTTTTGATTAGCAGACTCTCGAGGTTTTAGATGTTTTTGAGATTCAATAATCATATGTCAGTTAAGAAAGATGCATTTATTTATAGTGGACCCTATTCAGACAGCTGTAATTTATTATATTCCTCTCTGCATGACTGGTGTGATATGCCATTTTTAATAGTGATTTGTAATAACTGCTGGAGATGAAGCAGCATGAGGCAAAGTGAAAACATGTTTGCTAAAAGGGCATTGTTAGAGCTACATTTGTTTCCTGGACTGCTATTTTATTACCTTTTCTCTTGAATATCCTTTTAAGGATACAAGAGATTACAAAGCTGCATTTGTTTCCTGAATTGCTGTTTCATTACATTTTCCCCTTGAATGTCCTTTTAGGGGTACAGAAGATAACTGAGGACTGTTCTTCAACTGTTTTGAAACAACTATTTGGTAAGCAACAGAGAAGCTGCAGTCGGTCAGGGATGTGTTCATTTGCTTTTGACTGTGTGTTACTATATATATAGTCTGCCTCACCAGCAGACACAAGTGTTTGCTAAAAATACATTGTCAGAGATGCATTTGTTTTCTGGACTGCTTTTTCTTATTATATTTTCTCTTGAATATCCTTTTAAGGACACAAGAGATAACTGGGAACTGTTCTTGTTAGAGCAGCTATTGTTTCCTAGACTGTTATTTTATTACCTTTTCTCTTAAATGTCTCTTTAAGAGTACAAGCAATAACTGGGAGCTTTTTCTTCAACTGTTTTTGAAACAACTATTTGGTAATCAGCAAGTACTGAAGCTGCAGTCAGTTGGGGGGGGGGGGGTGTTCACTTGTCCTTCAGTGTATGTTAAAATAAACAGTCCACCCCGCTAGTAGATATAAGTGTTTGCTAAAAAAAGCACTGTTAGAGCTGCATTTGTTTTCTGGACTGCTGTTTTATTATGTTTTCTCTTGAATGTCTGTTTAAGGACACCAGTGATAACTGGGGACGGTTCTTCAACTGTTTTTGAAACAACTATTTGGTAAGCAGCAAGTACTGAAGCTACAGTCAGCCAGGGGTGGGGGTGTTCACTTGCTCTGAGACTGTATGCTTCTATAAATAGTCCATCCCACAAGCAGATGTGGGTGAGCTGATGCATCTCACCTTGATTTGAAAATGCTTTAGATACATTTTCACATCTTTGCATTTTAGGTGTGTTGTGCTATGTGTTGTTGAGTGTGGCAGAGTACTGAGTTAATAATACTTTCTCTTTTGGGAATGAAAATTATGGATGAATTTTGTTGAATTGATTTGTTAACAAGGGGATATTTAGCTAAATGTAAATATTGCTTTGTGTATGGAACTGTTAGGGAAACTTTTAAGGAAAGCAATGAGTTTTGTAATAAATGTTATCGTAAAGCAGGTGCATCTCATAACATTCAAATCTGCCCTTTCCCAAACATTAAAACTTTAATTAATTCAGCAGTTCAGAGTACTGCATTAACTCAAATTTGTGAGTCAACTCAAACCGATGACAATGTTCTATAATCATTACGTTTGCTAATAAAGCAAGAGCGAATTTGGGTGAACATAGATGACTGGGTGAATTATCACTTATCTTGACAAATTTTGAGAATGAAAGAGATACTCATCTGTGAGAGAATGTATTGAATGATGCCATGTTATACAAAGCAGATAAATTTGTTCCTGTGACTAATTTGACAATAAATCAGGGTTGAGGTGACTCAGATGATGTATTTAGCACAAATGGTTTTGTATCCAAAAATAAAAGTTTATGAAGTGAGATAAAAGAATGTTCATTCAATGATTCTTGTACTCAGTCTGTTAAGAAGTGCTGTCTCTGGGCTATAGGTGGAAATCAATTTATAATATAATTAATTATAACTTCAGTGTTTACAGTTGTGTGTTAATAACTGTGGGAGTCATTATTAAGAAGTGTAAGGAATATTATTCCAGGAATAAACAGAAAACAGTTCACTATCTCATCATTATGTGGAAGTAAATCTCCAAAATATAGGATAGTATCAACTATTTATTTACAACCTTGTCATTGTTGTGTGTGGATTTAACAATTTAGGAAGAACTAATGATGACGCATTTTAAGTATATGCAAAAGACATTATTGATTTGAGTAAAAATTCAAATTTAAAGTTGGTTTTCAGTGATCTTCCAATTTCATATTTTTCATGGTGAGATTAGATGACAAGCAAGGTCTTTCACAAACTGGATAAGGTGTAAATCTTATAGACAATTTTGTTCAAGTAATTTATATTTGGGAATTGTTTTAGATTCATAGGTTAGTTCAATAAAAAAGTTCTTTAGTAAGGACAAGTTGCACTTAAGTAATTTAGGCAATAGGATAATTTGCATTCAGTTGACTAAATTAATTAAAAATTTTTTAGCGTCAAGTCATTGATTGTAACTGATAATAATAAGGCAAGCTTGAAATGTCTTATTATATATATGCTCACAGCCTATATAATAAATTAAAAGATTTAGAGCCCTGTATTGCTGATAATAGGACTGACGTATTATTACTGGTTCCAGAAACTTGGTAAAGTTGTAATAACAAATCAATAGTAATACCAGGTTTCTCTGACCACCACAATTTTAGAACTGATAGGAGGGGAGGTGGGGTGAATATTTATGTAACTAGTAAGTATGATTCTATCACAAAATTTAATGACATGGCCTCTTAACTTCTCATAGTGAGTTTTGATGGCAGTGGAACTCAAACGGATGCGGTAATATTTTACTGCTCTCCTAATATTTCAAACAAGATGGATGAACAACTTCTAAATCTTATTAAGAAGAGTTTTCTGTATAAGGTGGATTTAATTTACGGGGACCTAAATGTTCCTAATGTAGACTGGGCAGCTCCTGCTACATCATCAAAGGCATTAAACTATTTGATAACTGAAATGGTTATATTGAAATAGTGAATGAGGCAACTAGAGGAACTAACTTATTCGATATTGTTTGGATCTCTAAGAAATTAAATCTGGATGGTTGTTACACAGGTCTTGAGTTGAGAAGGTTCAACTGCTTAAGTGTAAGTTGGTTAAGCATTATGAAACAGTGAAAAGAATTATCAATTGGACTTTGAGTTGATTAAGGCTATTGAAACTTGACACTGATATGTTACTTAGAAAATGAAGATATAAATGTGAACTGCGATGATTTTTACAAATTTGCTAATAATTTGCTAGACTATCATGTCCCAGTTGGAGTGAAAACACCATGTAAGGGTAATAGAGGTGAAGTTTGAAATTATCTAAACCAAGAAGGAAAAAAGATAAGTTTGTAGAGAAGTTACAAAAACTCTCCTTTGATTTTAAATTGGAGCAATTACAATAAATTCAGAAAAATGTACCTCATGGCAATTAACAGAGTAAGATCTAATTCTAAGATATATTTAACAGCTAACCTGAAGGATAATAACTAATGTTTATTTAAACACTTAAGATTATAGTGTATAAGATTCTTCCAGTATAGCACTGAAAGATGTTCCTCAAAAAATCACTGATTCAAATGTATTAGTGAACTTGTTTGCAGATAGCTTGTTTAGCAATTTCTCCCAAGGGATCTTGGGAAATTATTTACATATACTAGATAGAGGTACTTGTCTGGGTATGAATGAAGAAATGGCAAAGCAAGCCTTATCTAAAATAAATAACATTTAGCAGTGGGTCCTGATTGTCTTAATGGATATTTCTTAAAAAGTTTTATCTAAACATTTGAGTCCATATTTAACTTATTTGTTCAAAAAATCATTCAAGGAAGCATTTGTTCCTCAATTGTGGAAGGAAGCTATAATAGTTCTCATGTGGAAAAGTAAACCAGGATATATGGTAGAGAACTATTGACCTATTAGTTGGACTTGCATACTGGGTAAGTGCTTTCAGAGGATGCTGTAGCTTTCCTGTAAGCTAGTTCTGGACTTTAGCTCTGATATATATCAACATGGATTCCTTTCAGGGAGATCATGTGCCATTAACTTGATAAATTTTTATGAGATTGTTAGTGTGTTGGATAACTCATTAGCCACTGATGTATTTTTGGATCTGCTTAAGGCTTTTCATTCCATCCCTCATGAAACTGTTATAAGGACTTTAATGAGAACTGATAACTCTGGGTATGTAATTAAATGGGTATCCAAATGGCTACTGGGTAGAATCTACAGAGTGAGAATTAAAAATTCCTACCCTAGGGATAGATTGATGGCCAAGGGAGTGCCTCAGGGTTCTGTATTGGGGCCACTAATGTTTGGTCTAGTGATGTCAGAATTTCCAAAATCTAACTCTGTTAGGTTAAGTTCGCTGATTATATTAAGACAAGGTGGGCAGAAACTAGTACTAGTGATTGCCAGTCTTATTTGGATAACTTATATGACTGGATAACAACCAAAGGTATAAAATTTAACAATGGAAAATGTACCATTTTACATTTTGGGCATATTAATAATAAACAATATCCTTGTACCTTGGACAATTAGATTTGTGTTTCTTCTGAGGAAGTAAGAGATCTAGGTAACATGGCAGATACAGATCTTTGCTTTGAAGCTACAGTGACAAACATTAGGAAATGCTATGGTCTTATGAGGAATGTCCTTGGACGTTTCTCAAGCAGAGATAGTTGAGTGTTACTAAAGATCTATTTAATAAGTATAAGCCCTATTATTGAGTATGGGGAGCCTTTATGTGCATTAAATGTTTTGCAACTGAAGAAGTTGGAATGGATTCAGAAAACCTTTAACAGACAGATAGATGGCTGTCATAACTTAACCTATAAAGAAAGACTGGTACATTTATCTTTGTATTCTTTGGCCTACCAGTTGCTAAGAGGTGATATTATCATGATATATAAATGCCTGAAGGACAAAGCATTGACTGCCACACTAGATATTGATCTTATTGAGCATTATATTGGTTCAAGGAATAAAACTGTAGCTGTAAGAATTCATATTTCTAGTTTGAAGTTAAAGAGCTTTTTTTGTATTAGAGCAGGAAGAATGTGAAATTCATTACCTAAACATGTAAGATTGACAAATGGTTTATCAATATTTAAATGGGCATAAGATAACTTGCTTTCTAAAATTCTATATTCTCCAGTGGTATGTATTAGGCAAACTTTTAATTGGCCAATGTATGTCATAAGTTTGTTAGTTTATTTATTGAACTGTCAAACCATTGAAATACTCTGCCTGCAGTAAAACTTTGAATAGGAAGGATAACTTGCTTGCTAGTCAGTCTCTTATTGCAATAACATAACAACACCTCTACAAATGCACTTAAATATATTGTGTTACTTTATATGAACATGGTTTGTCCTTCATAGAAAAAGTACTGAACAGTTACCATAATTTTTCATGAGAGATTTGTTCATTGGAAACATGAAAAAAAAAAGCTGACATAGTAGGGTACATGTGAAACCATCGAACACAAGGACAAGAGATCAGAGTCTGCTTCAGCAAATGAACAATTCACACAGGGGAAAGAGCTTCATTATGCAGTGGCTACTATATCTCTGAAACAACCTTCCCCTCCAGATCAAGCAATGTGATTTTCCTTTAACAGGAGTAAGGCAGTTGGCTGGGTATTCATAAATTCTCACTCAGCATCACTGGCCTATCTTTCCTTTGAAAAATGAGGAACGTTATAAGAGTGGGTACTGGCAAGGTATAACTGGCCACATGACCTATTTGTCTTGTATTTTATATGATTCTATGGTAATTCATTTATATGGAATGTACAGAAATCAGGATAAATGACATACCATACATTACATATAACTATACCAACTCTGTCTGAGAGCGTGTGTGTAATGCAGGGATATAAACCTTATAGTCTGTAGATTATTTTATCAGTTTGTGCCTTGATATAGTGGTACTGGGGGCTGTCTCTTTTAATTTCTGAGTTTTGTGGTATGATCCTTGATATTTCTGCTTATGAGTGAGCATTGTTAATACGATAAGTAATGAAGAGATTATTCACTGTTGTATGTAGTACTCTTACCTGATGACTGATCTAATTAAACTAAGGCAGTGGCCATCAGTGATATACAGACTTTTGCTAGGCAGTAGTTCTATACATGGCAAAGTTTTACCACAGTCTTGTATTAATGTAGGTGATAGTTTAATATACACTGCTTATAACTGCTAACAGGGCATGTGTATAAGTTACATCTGGGTGGTATATTATCACTTGCTAATGTTACAATGGATATAGCAGCAGCTTTAAGTGGTGGTTGACAGCTAATTTGCACTCACTGTAGTCACATATATAAGGGGGAGTATAGGGCATAGAATTCTATGCACATATGTGTATATGTGTGAGTGTGTATATGTGTCTGTGGACTTAAATATACTAAATCTGATATTGTTGTTCCTCAGAATATGGTGATCTCACAGTTGATATATATATATATATATGAGTATATAAGTTTGGGAGGTGTGGGTAGCTTGCCCCTAAAATCATGAGGTGCAAGTGACCTTGCTCCTTGCAGAAACAACACTTAAAAATGAACAGCAATGCTCTACATTCACTGCTGCCATGTGTTTTCAGTTTTGTCATCATACTAGAGTTTGCTGTTAAGAGTCTTGGCATTTCATTATGCCACTTTATATTTCACACTCATAATCTGGCTAATTATGTAACACATGGCTCCCTGTATGGGTGTTTACATCATTTTTTTCAGGGTAAGGAATGTAGAATATATCCAATTTCTTATATGAGAAGTAAAAAACAAAAAAAAAAAAAACAGGCATAGATTTCTCTTGAATACAGAAGCTCTTGAATACGGAAGTTTTCTATCACTCAATTTCATAGCTCAAACAGTATGCTGCAAAAAATGATTATGTGTGTTATCCTGAAAATTTTGCAAGAATGCATCAGAGCTCTATAAAGATAATAGCCAGGATTCATGAACACCTTCACTTATCACTAAACTTGTATGTGTGATGAGCAGTAACGAGCAGGGAGTTTGAGATTTAGGAAACATTGGTCCATTTTGTGGCCAGCTGCAAAACAAGGCTTAGCAGCAAAATATGCTAATGTTCATACAACTGGTCACACTGGATGCTAATGAAGCAAAAACAATGGTGGAGTGATTCAGAATGTATAAACATACACAAACACTTCAAGTTTACATTAGCTTTGGATTCCAACACTTGCTGGAATACAGCCAGAGGAGATATTTAAAGAATGCTAGGGGGGGTTTCCACAGCAATTATAAACCTATATTTGCAACATACTCTCATTGAAGGTGCTGCTGCTACTGCTGCCAGACATCACTCACAAAGGTGTAGAGTTTTTAGATCACATTTGATCTACCATGGGTTACATTAAATAGAAATACTCGACTGCTACAGTATGGGCAGGGATGCCATACAGAAAATAATAGATAAATGCCAGCCCCATTTAAGGCCCTGTGGGATTCATGGTGAACACATCCCAGTGGTTACTCAGGATTGTAGCTTTTTGTATTTTATCTATATAGACCTTTCAGTACACTCATTGCAAATCTTTATCAACATACTAGCTAGGAATGAGCAGCTGTATGGAAGAAGGCATGCCTTGAAAGATTTCAAACATTATCCTATGCAATCCTAATCAAAACTGTTGCTTGTACTTTGTTTAGCAGCACTTAGAAAACAAGGCAGTCTTCCATAGCAGGATGTAAGCTTCATAGCCCATGTCTTGCTTATAAGGTGTAGATAAACCCTGCTGGGCATGTGGAATATGTTAATTAGCTCTCAATTCATTATCATTTCTGAAGCATTCAATTTGCTTGAAGTGCTATGTAGATACATGTTGGTTCCTACACATTGATATGCACACACCTGAACAGTACAAGAGCAGGCATTAAAATACTTTTGGCTAGCTAATGCCTCATTAGCAGTACTTAGGTGATGTGTAAAAAATCCCAATTAATGAGAATTGCACTTTTAGAAGGTATGTCAGACAAAAAAAATCTTTTGCAAATAAATTGTAACTTGTATACTGATTTACTTAGGGCTAAATATTGATGCATATATTTGCCAACATGTAAAAATAATGTGATGTGCCCATGCACACATCTTACACATGCTAACATTGTGGCTGAAACCTACAGCATATATACAATGTAAAAAATGTGTTTATAGTTATACCAACCTCTAAGACATTCCTTGAACAAAGGTATTACAATTAAGTAATGCACAACTTTTATCAGTAACTCTTCCTTGCAGGCAGTTCATTTTAAAGTCACATTCTTTATTATCCTCATGTTTCCAATGATCCCAGTCACACAATTGTACTCTGTCAGAAAAAATAACAGCAGTCTTATAGTATGGGTATAGTGAAGCATAAATGTATATTTCAGAAGTACAATGTCCAGAACATGTGCATGACTTTCTCATTTTTTATTTAAAGTTTTATGTGGCACATGTTCCTCATGTCAGTCTCATTGTAATGCCATAGGTGCAGTGTTCAAATCTAATGAAGGTGTAGTCTGCATAAAAGTAAGGATCATTTACTATAAACATTTTAATTGTAGAAACCCACACATTTGTGAAATTATAACATTTAATTTTATGAATAACTAATTTTTTGGCTTCACTCTTTGTGCAGTGCTTGGCATTGCTTATTGGTGCTGGACATCGATTCTGTGTAGGGAATGCCATTTCCCATCCTGTGAGAAAAACTCAGAATTTTCTTTCGCATGTGCAAAGGCTTAGCCATCAGCTGTGCAAATGAGTCTGGTGGTGATGCATCTTACTTAGCAATTTGGACATTACTGAAGGTATAAAAATATAATGCTGATGTCTCTGCCCAAATGGTTCCACGTGCTATAAAGTATGTCCTGAATGACAGTGTAATAGATGTAGATTTTGAATCCACATGAGGAAAAGTATACTTTTATGTAGCGATACAGATGATCTTTTTTTTTCTTTTTTTAATGTAAGCTACATGTGCAATTTATAATGGTAATGTTGCATTACAATATATTTGTAGACTGTGGCTTATAACCCTGATAATATGATCTATGTATCACCTGGACTGGTCACATCTGTGATGCCCATGCCCTGGCCCAGCAATCAAGGAGCCTCAATCCTCACCACTAACACCAGAGAGGGCATCTTATATATGAGGAAAGGATAATAAATACACACAGTAAAGTGCAATTTTCCTTAAGAGCACACAGAGATCCCAGTCAGTCCAGGGCTGGTCGCTCCCTTGCTCCCCAGGTCCCAATTAAGACTCCCCACTGACACAGCTATAGGGTCCAGATCTCAACCTAGCTGGGCAAGCTAAAATCTCCAGCACCCTCTCTGTCCAACCAGAGCTTCATGTCCCTGCCCAAGTAGCTGACACACACACACTTTGAGATAAGAGTTTATACAACCACACAGACACGTCTGGGGAAGGCTGGCACAGGTTCTCCAGCTGTGCCCTTTTTACCCAGACTATACGGTAGTACCACTTGCCACCACCCAGCTAATATTTATCAGCTACTCAAAGGCCCTTAAAAGGGTGTCCAATTATTACTGTGCAATATTATTATCCAATTGGTTCATAGGTTCATAGGTTCATACTAGGCTATCTGCCCTAGGGCATTTATAAGCCTAGCCAGAATGTGTTTGGCTTTTGCCACCCATTTTAAATTTATTTTGCTATGCCCTTTTTCGAGATTAGTATACTGTGCCTCTGTCTAACAGTGACACAGAAGTGATACCCGGGGTAAACCTACGATCTCCCATCCACTCATCAAGATTCCTCTTGAAGAGAGTCAATGAGGGACTCTGCCTAACCTGGACTGGGATTTTATTCCAGAGGGAAGGGAGCCCCTGGGTTATGAATCTGTCCCTCCAGCATGTCCTATTTATTTCAGTGCTGAGGTTCAAATCTCTCGAGCGCGTAGCTCGATGGGATTTGGATTTTCTGAGGTGCAGCATGTCCATTAATTCCGGGTTGGACATGGCTTTATACGTCAGGCACAGATCGCCTCTGAACAGGCGGTATGCCACTGAGTAGAGCTGGAGTTTCTTTAACCGGGCAGCATATGGCATCTGTTTGAGCCCTTTGATCCTCTTGGTGAGGTACTTTTGGGGTCTTTTCAGTTGCTGCAGGTGTCTGGTAAGGTACATCCCAAAAGGGGCATTGTACTCAATTATGGGCCTGATGAGGGATGAGAAAAGAGGCACGATGACCTCCCCTGATCTAGATGTGAGTCCCTTCATGATTAGGTGGGCTATATAAAATGTTTTCTAACCACTTTGGCCACGTGGTTGTCAAATGAGAGATTGCTATCAACTTGGGTCCCCAGGTCCCTAATTACTTCTTCTGTACTTAATGGAATACCACCTATGTGGTAATTTGTGGGCACTTTGTTTTTGCCAAAGGGGATGACTATACATTTTTTGGCATTTAGCTTGAGGCCATGGCTCTGGCACCAGTTGTCTGTTTCTATGAGGCCCTTTTGGAGGATGCTTGTGTTGGTTGGAGAGTTGATTATGGCGCCCAGTTTGCAGTCATCTGCGAACTTGGTCAGCCACAGTCCTTCCGTGTTGGCCTGTACCTCCGAGAAATATATACCGAACAAGAGAGGTCCCAGAACTGAGCCTTGTGGAACACCATTTGTAACTGGTTTGGAGCCTGACATGGCTCCAGCAATTCTAACCATGTGGGTTCTGTCCTTGAGCCAGTTTGCAATCCATCTAGGGACATAGGGGTTTATATTTAAGCTGGTGAGCTTATCTATAATGCCCGAGTGGGGTATTGTATTGAAGGCTTTTGCGAGGTCCAGGTAGACTGTGTGGACCACCTTCCCCTCGTCATTGGCCTTGTTGACTGTTTCAAAGAAATCAACCAAGTTTAAGAGGCAGGATCTGCCCTTAACAAAGCCATACTGGGTAGGATCCAGTGTCTGTAGGTCCCCAATATCTTTATTTATGAGGTCCATGATGATCCTTTCCATAGCTTTGCAGACCAAGCTAGTCAGGCTTATGGGGCGATAGTTTCCAGGATCCATTGAGGCACCACCTTTATGGAGAGAGACCACTGTTGCTGTACGCCACTCTTTGGGCACATATCCTGTAGTAAGGCTGAGATTGAACAGTAGTTTTATGTTTGGGTTTAGCTCTTCTTGGAGTTCATGTAGGACGCAGCCCGGGACACCGTCTGGTCCCATTGATGCTGTGTTTTTTGCTTTGGAGAGGGAGGTTCTTACCTGAGCATCTGAGATGTCAGGGGGGCAGCACTCTGCTGGGATAGATATTTGCCCTTTTGGTGAGGAGGGGGGGAGAAGTTTGCGCTGAACCTGTCAGCTAGGATGTTGGCAATGTCTGTGGGTTCAGTGTATTTTTTGTCATTTTGGACTAATTCTGAGCATATCTGGGAATTACCACCCAGGTTCCTAACATAACTAAAGAAAGCCTTGTGATTATCCTTAGTGTCCTGTGCAATTTTTCTCCTGAAGCTGGCCTTAGACAATTTTATGAGTGCCCGTAGTTTTTTGCTAATACTGATCAGTGATGTCTTCCCCTTTTGGGATTTTGCTCTATCATTTAGTAGCTTCCTCCTTCTTTTGTATAGTTTGTTTATGGCTGAGGTCCACCAGACAGGAGGTCTGCCTTTGGAGGATTGGGTCTTGGTTTTATTTGGGATCGCATGATCCATGCATTCCTGAAGGTGTTCATAGAATGCATTTATAAAGGATTCTGCGGTCTGGGCCGTATTTTCCACAGGCCTGGGGGCTTTGTAGGATTCCACTTCGGTTTTGAGGAGTGTGAAATTTGATCTAGAGAAGTTTTTCACTGTGGTTTTCTGGGCAGGGGGTGGGGTCGGGATGTGAATATCCAGTGAGATTAGTTTATGGTCTGATCTTACCAGTGAGGGATACACTTCTGGTCTGGAGCATAGAGTCCCCATGTTGGTGGCGATCAGGTCCAGTATGTTTTCCTCTTTTTTGGGAGTGGTAACAAGTTGTTCCATAGCATTTGAGTTTATAAATTCTAGGAACCTTTGGGCTAGGGTGTTGGAGCTAGAGTAATGCTCCCAGTCTACGTTTGGGTAGTTGAAGTCACCCAATATAATGGTGTTTGGAGAGATCTTCATATTTTCCAGTGTTCTCAGGAAGGCCGAGTGGGGTTCCTGGGTTTGGTAGTATGACTAAACAGTCTCAAGCTTATTTGGAGTGACTTGGACAGGAAACTCTATAAATACAGTTATAGGCGCTGTTCTCCAGTAACAATAAAAGTTTTCCTCTAAATAAAACCTGGAAACTCAGTTTCAATAAATTCAAGGTCCAAGTCCAACAGACCACTAGGTAAAACGTTTCAAGACACCAATTTATTTGACAAAAAAAACAGATTAAGCGCTTTCATCTCCCATATGGAGACTTCATCAGAATCTGTTGCACATACAAATCTTCAGTTTAAATACATCTAAGTAAAACACACTTAATTAATCTTGACTTCTAATAGGCTGGCCATTAATTGACACTAATTAACATTGAGGTAATGCTGAACCAAACCTTTGGTAATTTACACTTGAATGTTAATACAAAGTTGTAGAGGTTCATAGGAATTCATGATCTTAACATTTCATAATTTTGTTTCCAACTTATATAAATGTTGTAAAAATTAAATATAAGTAAAATCATCAAAGAAATTGTGACAGGAAATACTCATTTCTTATTAATACATTAGTTTGGTGTATAAATACCAATAAATATATAAAATATAAAAAATATATATAAAAATATATATAAAATGTATGTAAAATATATATATAGTATAAAAATATTATATGTTAAAATCACATTTATTCTTGTACCTTAAATAGTGTTAACAACTATATTTTAAGCTACACCCTTAATAAAAATAAAATATATTATATGTACATGCTCCATAAGGACTGAATCTGAATATTTTATTTATTTATTTATTTACATAAGTTACAACAGTTAACCATCTATCGATGTCTCTTTGGGTCATCAGTGAGAATCTTAAGGGCTGGGTTGATGGATATGTGGTCATTCAATCCATAATTTCCACATGCGTCCAACCTTAGCTTCCAAACCATCTCCCTAAATTCCAGTTTGGTTTCCCAATCCCCCCCTCTCTCTTGCTTACATATAATATTTTTATACTATATATATATTTTACATACATTTTATATATATTTTTATATATATTTTTTATATTTTTATATATTTATTGGTATTTATACACCAAACTAATGTATTAATAAGAAATGAGTATTTCCTGTCACAATTTCTTTGATGATTTTACTTATATTTAATTTTTACAACATTTATATAAGTTGGAAACAAAATTATGAAATGTTAAGATCATGAATTACTATGAACCTCTACAACTTTGTATTAACATTCAAGTGTAAATTACCAAAGGTTTGGTTCAACATTACCTCAATGTTAATTAGTGTCAATTAATGGCCAGCCTATTAGAAGTCAAGATTAATTAAGTGTGTTTTACTTAGATGTATTTAAACTGAAGATTTGTATGTGTAACAGATTCTGATGAAGTCTCCATATGGGAGATGAAACCGCTTAATCTGTTTTTTTTGTCAAATAAATTGGTGTCTTGAAACGTTTTACCTAGTGGTCTGTTGGACTTGGACCTTGAATTTATTGAAACTGAGTTTCCACGTTTTATTTAGAGGAAAACCTTTATTGTTACTGGAGAACAGTGCCTATAACTGCATTTTTTCTGTTTGGAAGTTGTGTGCTTTTCGGTTACTAGTGGCTGTAATTGGCGCTTTTCTGGTATCGAAGATTCCTGGCAGTATGGAGAGTAGTGGTTTACTCAATGAACTAATCAAATTAATTCAAAGTTGCTCACAGGGGAGTAACAATGGGACTGAAGCTTTAAATGAGATTCCCTGTGCAGAGCTCACCTAGAGGAACAGGGGAATGCAATCACGATACACTGATAGGTGAGAATGATCCAGGAAGCACAGGGAACACTAACAACGAACACTTCCGGTCCAACCATGAGCATCGTGAGGGAGCGTACGCTTGTAGAGGTAATGGAGGAACCACCAGGCAGAGGGAGAGCGTTGAATGAGAATATCCCAGTGTGGATCTTTACAAATGGCTTGACAATTCCTTTGAAACATTCAAACCGAGGGAAGAGCAGACGCCAACCCACAATGGTGGATACAAGGACAAATGTAAGACTCTGATACAGCATTTAACAAAATTTAAAAGTTTAGCATTGGATAATTTGTATTTAAAGAAATGTATAGATAACAAGATAGTACCAAAGGGACTTAGAATCAACAAGTTCCCTAACAATACACTACTGGATTCTGAATTTTTTAAAACTATTGTGAACATTTTAAATGATTGTGGGCTGGCCATTCTTAGAGCAATGATAAAAAACAACGAAGAAGTTATGTTTGAATGTAAAAGCAATATTGATAAATTGAATGAGGAAATTAATGCTGACCTTTTATTTTCTGTTGATGAATACAAGAATATGTATTTTAAAACTATGTATGATGTGGACAATGTGATTTCAAAGAACCATGTTAAGAAGACAAGAAAATTGGATAGGGACTTGAATGAATACAGGGAGGGGAAAGCATATTTTTGTGACAACAGAAATTTTAGAAGGAATTTCCAAAATAAGGAAGGAGGTTACAACACGGGAACAGAAATGGGGTTTGGTGAACACCAAGGCCATTATGGGGGATACAAACAAACATATAACCAGTATGGAGATCAAACTATTAATAATGGGACCCCTTTAGAAGAGCAGGGACCGAGAAGGTCTGAAAGGATAAGGAATTTAGACAAACAACCATCTTACGCAGTAGCAACGAGGAATTATTATGTACCACCACAGAGGAGGGGGAGGGGTGGTATCAGGGAGATTCAATAGACAGTAACATTTGTACTACCACGTTTCAAGAACGTGTTAATGTCAACGAGAATTGTATAAACAATATAGAGAGAAATGTTGGGTCTAACGTAGTTATTTTATCTAAAGACAATTTTTTTATTTATAACTACACAGATGTTGAGGTAAAACAAGAACATTTCAATTTGTTTACAAAAGGTTTCACATTTGTCCCAGTTAAAAAACCTGGGATTGATGAAATCCTATTAGATATCAGGCTATTCACTAGGAAGTTGAATTTATTTCACATGTTCAAAGAAAGGAATACTAAATACAAAAAAACTAATCTCAAGAAAGCCAGTACTTTTAACCTCCCAATACACCAAGACATATTGAATTTTGAAAGATGTGTCATGGGTACAATAAGGGATGGATACAAGAAACATTTACCCACAGGACACAATTTGACTAAGAATGAAATTTGTACTCTACAACAATTAAGTGACAATGTTAATTTGGATAATGAAACCTGATAAAGGTGGAGGGTAGTGCTGATGGATACATGGGACTATACTAAGAGAATATGTGATATACTGGACAAAGATAGTAGGTATAGCCTAGTATCTAGGAATGAAGTGAATATTTCTTGCAGAAAAATAGACATGATTTTAGAAGACAATTTACTACAAGGTCTAATAGACAATGAATTATACAATTTTCTAAGAGTAACAAAACCAATTATTCCAGCAATATTTGGTATACCTAAGGTGCACAAGGACAAAGAAAGTCCACCTTTAAGACCAATTGTGTCCTCACAAGGTTCAAAAACACAACCACTTGCAATTTTTGTGGACGTCAAACTAAAAGAATTTTATAAGAAATTTCCACACATTTTAATAGATTCATGGGATTTCTTATCTAAAATAGGTGGCACCCAGTACAGGGATGGTATTGTTTTTTTGACAATTGATGTGAGAGATTTATTTTCGGTCATTCCACACCAAATTGGGTTGGAATGGTTTGAAAATATGATAGTGGAGATGAAAATTCTTACAGCTGATGATTTTAAGCTAGTTATGGAAAATATGGAACTTGTTTTGAAGTATAACTACATTTATTTTCAGGGAGATTTATACCACCAAACAGATGGGGTTGCCATGGGATCTGCCTGTGCCCCCATTTACGCAAACATTATAATGTTATTCTGGGAAAAACATTTTGTCTTTAGTTCTAATTTTTACAAACATATTGTAGGCTATTATAGATTCTTGGATGATATATTTATTTTGTGGGACGGACCCGAAGATGAAATTAATAAATTTATTACACACATCAATCAGAGTATGGAATTTCTTGAGTTTACTTACGATTCAGACTCAGAAGAAATACATTATTTGGATGTTAAATTGACAAAAGATAGAATAAACAAAAAATTCAAATCTAGAATTTTTCGGAAGGAATGTTACTCGAATTCTTTTTTACATTTTAAGAGTGACCATCCCTACCACTCAAAGATGAATATAATAAAAGGACAAATGATTAGAGTAGCTAGAATGACTTCTGACAAAACAGAACTGATGGAAGAAATGGAAACACTACACAATATGTTCAAGGAAAAGGGATATCCTGACCACATGATTGAATCAAACAAAAAAGTTGTAATAGATAGATTGGATACATTATACAAACCCCTACTAACAAATATAGGTACTACTGGGGTAGAAAATATGTTTAGCACCAGAAAAGATGAGGAAGAGAAACTTCCCTTTTTGGTTTTGACACACTTTAATGGTGTCAGATGGATTAAAAAATGCATCAACGATGCATGGGGAATGTTTAGTAAAATGTCTAATAAGACAGATGTTTTCCAATTACCACTTAGATATGCTTTTAGGAAGAACAGAAATTTGAAAAATATACTTGAGAAAAAGAAAAACATTCCAAGTGGAGCAAGTAGTAAATATGGTACTTTTAGATGTGGTAGGTGTGCACAATGTGTTTTTATGGCAGATACTAAAGAATTGGAACTACCAAATATAAATCTGAAATTGATAGGTAGTAAATACTACAGTTGTTACACAAAAGGGGTGGTATATTTGTGTTACTGTAAGAAATGTCTGAAATACTACATAGGGAAAACTGAACGTAATTTAAGGGCACGTATATATGAACACAATAGAGATATTATCAGAATGAACGACAACAATGCCTTATTTAGACATACCCGGATATGTAGAGATGCAGATTTTAAATTTTGGATATTGGAAGAGGTGGTGAAGCAAGAGAGAGGGGGGGATTGGGAAACCAAACTGGAATTTAGGGAGATGGTTTGGCAGTTAAGGTTGGACGCATGTGGAAATTATGGATTGAATGACCACATATCCATCAACCCAGCCCTTAAGATTCTCGCTGATGACCCAAAGAGACATCGATAGATGGTTAACTGTTGTAACTTATGTAAATAAATAAATAAATAAAATATTCAGATTCAGTCCTTATGGAGCATGTTCATATATTTTATTTTTATTAAGGGTGTAGCTTAAAATATAGTTGCTAACACTATTTAAGGTACAAGAATAAATGTGGTTTTAACACATAATATTTTTATACTATATATATATTTTACATACATTTTATATATATTTTTATATATTTTTTTTATATTTTTATATATTTATTGGTATTTATACACCAAACTAATGTATTAATAAGAAATGAGTATTTCCTGTCACAATTTCTTTGATGATTTTACTTATATTTAATTTTTGCAACATTTATATAAGTTGGAAACAAAATTATGAAATGTTAAGATCATGAATTCCTATGAACCTTTACAACTTTGTATTAACATTCAAGTGTAAATTACCAAAGGTTTGGTTCAGCATTACCTCAATGTTAATTAGTGTCAATTAATGGCCAGCCTATTAGAAGTCAAGATTAATTAAGTGTGTTTTACTTAGATGTATTTAAACTGAAGATTTGTATGTGTAACAGATTCTGATGAAGTCTCCATATGGGAGATGAAAGCGCTTAATCTGTTTTTTTTGTCAAATAAATTGGTGTCTTGAAACATTTTACCTAGTGGTCTGTTGGACTTGGACCTTGAATTTATTGAAACTGAGTTTCCACATTTTATTTAGAGGAAAACCTTTATTGTTACTGGAGAACAGCGCCTATAACTGCATTTTTTCTGTTTGGAAACTCTATAAATATGCAATGTACGCTAGAGCTTAAATTATCTCTACACAAACCAGCCACAGTTAAAAGGTTTTAAAATACTTAATAATAAATAATTAAAACCACAAGACAGTACTTTCTACAACACAGTCAGTGCTAGTCAAGAGTTCAGAGATCACACAGAAATACTTAAAATAATTCAGTAGTACACTTCTGACATAACAGAAAAACACGTAGTCTAAACTTTCTAGTTCTAGCTATCTCTAAAAGAAAACACAGGTCTAAGATAACTTACATGTGAGCAAGAGGCAGTGCTGTGAGTTGGATGATAAAGACAAAAATGCTTAATGCCTTCTGATTCTCTCTGTTTAAATTGCTATTGCAATTCTGATAAACATTACATCATTCTTTTTCATTTTCCTGTGGAGTTCTCAGGCTACACATTAATGGCATTTACATTCTTAACATCCCCCTTTTGTTATCTTGCAGCTGGTCAGGAACAGAACAATAAAAATAAATTTGCATGTTTAAATCTAGCAATTTAACTCTTGGTTAAAACAATAGAAATAATTTCTTCATTTAGACTTTTTGGCACCACTGTCCACTTAAAAGGGTCACCACATGCTTTACTTTGGTCAGTAGAGTGCACTTTTGTCACATTTATTTTCAGTGCACATGTAACAGTATTTCTTTACATTTAAGACAACAGGCCTGTAGTTTACATTCATATTTACAAATGACAGAATTATCTGGAAAATTCTATCTGGCTAGGCTGGCAGCTTTCACCATTCTCTACCAGTCTTCACACCCCCCCCAGAGAACTCAAGCTAGTTTTTCAAGTGATTCTTGAGAAATGCCACTTGAGAGGGTCAGGTCTATCTGAGTATACCTACCCCATTCCCTGTCTTGAGAGCCCATCTGCATTGACGTTGCTACTCCCACTGCAGTGCTGCACTGACATATCATGTGCTTGCAATCCTAGGCTTCATCTTAGCAACTTGGCATTTTGCTGGCTGGCTGTGTTTAACCATGTTAGGGGTGTGTGATCTGTCATAACAGTGAATTTCCTCCCATACAGAGAAGGCTGAAGTTTTTGCAGTGCCCACACTATGGCTAACATTCCTTTTCTACAGCTGCATAGCATTCCTCCCTGGGTCGGAGCCATTGACTGAGATAAACCACTGGGAGCTCTTCTTCCTCTGAAGAAATCTGGCTAAGTAAAGCCCCCACCCCATGGTTCAAAGCATCCACCTGCACAACAAATTTTTTGCTGTAATCTGGACTGGCTAACATGGGGGGTCCTCCCAAAGCTTCTTTAAGTTTCTGGAATGCCTGCTCACATGCTGGGGTCCACACTACCTTATCTGGCCTGTTCTTCCTTGTCAGATCTGTGAGGGGAGCATCTATGGTATTATAACTGGGGACGAACTTTCTGTAGTACCCTGCTGTCCCTAAAAATGCCCTAACCTGCTTTTTAGTAACAGGTGCAAGCCATGCCTGAATGGCTTCCACTTTGGCATGTTCTGCCCTTATCTTACCACTCCCCACTCTATGTCCTATGTAGGAGATCTTCCCCATACCCACCTGACATTTGCTTGGCTTAGTGGTCATCCCTACCCTCTGTAGTCTGCCCAGCACCTTCCTGACATTCTGAAGGTGCTCTGGCCAGGAATGGCTGTAGATGGCAATATCATCTAGGTAAGCAAGGGCAAACTCTCCTGCTCCTGCTAGGATATGATCTACCAGCCTTTGGAAAGTTGTCGGGGCATTCTTCATTCCTAAGGACTTCTTTGTAAACTCATACAAGCTAAAAGAAGTCACAAAGGCTGACTTCTTTCAAGCACTGCGAGTCAAGGGCACCTGTCAGTAACTCTTGGTAAGATCAATGGTTGTAAGATACTTAGCCCCACCCAGCTGCTCTAGGGCCTCATCTGTCCTAGGCATGGGGTAAACATCTGACTCTGTGTGACTAATTTCCGGTAGTCCACACAGAACCTGGTGCTGCCATCCTTTTTTGGCACCAGCACCACTGGAAAGACCCGGGGACTGTTGGACTCTTGAATCACCCCTAGTTCCAACATCTCCTGTACCTCCTCCCTCAGGGTCTGTCTGACTCTCTCAGGCACCCTATAAGGGGCCTGCCTAATAGGCCTTTGGGGTCCTGTATCCACCTGGTGTTGCACTAGGTGGGTGCACCCTGGTTTCCCAGTGAACATGTCCCCAAATTCCTGCAACACTTCTCGGATTTCTTGAACCTGGGTAGGAGATAGCTGCTGGGATATTGCTACCCCTTCCACTGAGATGTCAGCCCAAGCCTCACTGAGGAGATCAGTCCCCAGATCTCCCTCAGATTCTTCCTGCAATCCAATGCAAATGCTCAGCACAAGGGCCTCCTTATCATGGTAAGGTTTTGTCATGTTAACATGGTACAATTTGTGTCCCTGCCATCTGCCTAGCAGTTCCACCATGTAGTTATCATCACTTACCTTTCTTACCACCTTGTAGGGTCCCTACCAAGCTGCTTGCAGCTTGTTGTGTCTGACAGGAACAAGAACCATTACCTGTTGCCCTACAGCATACACTCTAGCTCGAGCATTCCTGTCATACCACACCTTTTTCTGTTGTTGGGCTTCTGCCAGGTTCTCCTGGGCCAAGCCCATGAGTTCCCTGAGCCTTGTCCTGAGTTTTAGGACGTATGCTACAAAAGACTCCTTGTAAGACTTGCACTCACCATCCCACTCATCTTGAATTAAATGTAGAGGTCCCCTCACCCTATGCCCATACAGCAACTCAAAGGGTGAAAAACCTGTGGATTCCTGAGGAACATCTCTGTAAGCAAACAACAGATGGGGAAAATATTTGTCCCACTCCCTCTTAAACTGATATGCAAATGCCCGTAGCATGGACTTGATTGTAAAGTTTAACCTCTCAACAAAACTATTAGTCTGGGGATGGTAGGGCGTGGTGTTCATGTGCTTCACCCCACGGGACTTCCACAGACAAGCCAGTAGGTCTGACATGAAATTGGCACCTCTGTCAGTCAGTATGTCTTCTGGGAACCCTACCATGCTGAAAATTTCTAGCAGAGCATTTGCCACCTTCTCTGCCTCAATGGAGGACAAAGCCACTGCCTCAGGGTATCGTGTAGCATAATCCACTACCACTAGGATATACTTTTTTCCTGTGGAACTTGGGGTACTCAGAGAACCCACAATATCCATAGCTACCCTCTGAAATGGCTCCTCAATCACAGGCAAAGGCATCAAAGGAACTCTCACCTTGTCTCCTGCCTTGCCTACCTTTTGGCACTGCTCACAGGTCCTGCAGTACCCTGTTACATCTTTGGAAATTCCAGGCCAATAGATGTTCTGCATAATATGCCTCTTTGTACATTTTATGCCCATATGACCTGCAAAGGGAATATCATGGGCTATGGATAGAAGTGCCAGATGGTAGCATCTAGGCACTACCATCTGCTGTACTATCTCTCCTTCTAGCCCTCCCTCAGGGGTCCACTCTCTGTATAATAACCCTTTGTCCCAGTATACAGATTCCCCCTTTCCTTGACAATCAGGTGCCTTCCTAGCTACCTGCCTCAGGCTTTGCAATATAGGGTCTGAGAGCTGAGCCTGTCTCAACTCTCTCCTTGTAACCCTTCCCAGCTCCCCTTCCACAGGAAGTCTGGCATCCTCTGACTGTGGTGCCTCACTGTCAGCCTGGGTACTACTACTCATCTCTACCTTTGCAGTCACTCTGTTCAAGGGACCATCAGTACCCACAAGCAGCTGTGGCTCACCTTCAGTCTAACTGCTACAGAGTAGCTCGCTCCCTGAAGTAACCACCTCACCAGTCCTGGCTGCAAGTATGGAGTCTGCCTGGGTCTCCCCCAGGCTACCAGACCCACATGCTTGTCTCCTAGCCTGACCACATGTAACTGCATAAGCAGATGGTACTGCCTAATCCAAATCCTTCCCTCTCAGGACATCTGCAGGATGGTAGTTTAGTACATCTGTTGTCTCAAGACAACCTATTGGCATTTTGTCTTTCCCACTTACTGGCTCCCTCACCTTTTATTCCCCACCTTGTCTCCGTGGACATCTGTATGCCACATGGCCCCACTGGTTGCATTCAAAACACTTAACCCTAGCTCCTGGACGTGTACCTGGACTAGTGGCTTCCCCTGCTACCAGCAGATTCTGTTGGGGCAGTCTGTGCTGCCCACCATGGGTTCCTTTAGACTCATGAGCAGTACTGGAGGTCCCCTTCCTGTGCAGTGCTGCCCTGCTTGCCAGGTATAGGTCTCTGTCCTTCCCCAACTCATCTGAAGTAGCACATTGTCTATCAGCTAACCAGATCTTCATGTCATCAGGCAAAGTGCTGAGGGCTTGTTCCCTCACCAAAAGGTTTGCTAGCCCTTCAACAGTGGTGACCTGACATCCACTCACCCACCTATGGAAATAAGTGCTCAATTCAGCAACATATTCCCACACACTTTCATCGCCCTTGAGTCTATGCTCACGAAACTTTTTCCTGTACGTTTCAGGTGTTAGCTTAAACAGTTATAAAAGACATTTCTTAACAGCAGTATAATCAAAACATGCATTGTCAGACATTTTGGACAGAACAGTTACATCTTTACCATGGAGTAAGTGGGTCAGGAACTGTACCTAGAGCACTTGGTCAAGTTCATACTGTTTGCATACCCTTTCAAACATATGAATGAAACTATCAAAATTATCCCCCTCTTTAAACTGTGGAAGAAATTTACTGACATTTTGTGCTTCTGGAGTCCAGTTACTTCCTTCCCCATTACCTCCATGACTCTGGTGAAGAGTCAACATCTCCTCATGCTGCATCTGCCTCTCTTGTTCCTCAGCTTGCAGATGCAACAATGTCTCATTCTCCTCAGCCTTCAAATGTCACAGTCTCTCATTTGCTTCTAATTGCACATGCCTGGCATCCAACTCAAGTCTCTTTAGCTCCAGATGGATTTTTAAGTCCACTGCAGAAAGGTTGAGCTGTCCATTCTCCAAGGGAATAATATCTCCACTGCCAGTCTGTCCTCCTGGTTGCTGTTTTCTGATGCAGCTGTAACCAAGGCTGCAATCAGGTCTGCCTTAGTCAGGTTTCCATGCACCAGTTCCCTAGTCTGCCACATCTCCACCAGCTGGCTCCTTGTCAGCTTTTCATACTCTTCTGCTGACATGCTGCCTGCTCACCCTGACTAACTAAGCTAATAAAAGAAATAAAACAATTTTGATCTGAACTCTGAGTATTCACTGTGTGGCTGTTAGTACAAAACACTTTCAAAGGTCACTGTACACAAGCTATAGGATTCACTCTACCCACACCACTATACGACAATTAGTGTTTGCCAACTAATTCATATGTGATGTGGATATCCCACCACTGCCAAACACAAATGTGAGGATATCTCACCACTGCCACCAATTAATATGTGATGCCCATGCCCTGGCCCAGCAATCAAGGAGCCTGAATCCTCACCACTAACACCAGAGAGGGCATCTCATATATGAGGAAAGGATAACAAATGCACACAGTAAAGTAAAATTTCCCTTAAAGGACAACCACATCTACAGACTTAAAAAACATGTTTATTTCATCATGGTTTGGTGTTTCCTACATTTTAACACCACTCTGGGACTATTTAGAGCTTTTTAGATATTTTATATGCAATTTCTGACTCTGACCACATGGGGTCTGGCATCTTGAAATAATTCTGTTTAGTCTGCCTCTAAGTATCCCAGAATGCATTGTTTGTCTCAAAAATTGCATCAGATCTGCCACATTTTTCCTAAAGCTCCTGTCAGTGCACTGATTTTACAGGCATTTACTGCTGTGTTATAGTCACCTACGTTTGGTTAAAATGTTATCCTTTTTCAATGACTACTTCAAACACAAGCACTGCAAATGCCACAGAACAGAATTGAAAAGTGCATTTTATTGCTCTTTCTTCTTAGAAATGCTAACTTGATTTATTTTTTGAAGGCTGAAATCTAGTTCTTCAAGGTATCTCCCTTCCCCCTTAAGGCCTACCTTCCCTAGCTGTCAAAGAGCTAAGGGTTATTTGACCCATTATCTGCATGTGACTGACAGCTCACAGCAGGTGACCAGACTAATATACTGTTTTCTTGTTAGCCTTTCTTTCCTTACAGTGGGAGACTTTTTTGTTGCACTCCTCCTATTAAATTTATAACCAAGCTCCATAGCACTGGGAATAGTCACTGTTTTGCAAAGCATCAAACTCCCACTTATTTTCCCTTCCTGTTTGGTTAAATAGCTAACAGATGATGCACTATAAACATGAAATATTTCACAGACTTGCATGACAGCACCCACATGCTTTCTAAGTGGTAATTTAAGAAAATTATGGAATTGCATACTTCTTGTAATCTGATGTAGTGTTTTTGATTAATTGTGACAGACATCTGCTTCTTGTGTAAACACATGGAATTAATGTCTATGCATGGTCATTGCACATTTATGCTCTTAGTTTTTATAGCTGTTACTGTGCTTCTGCTTGCACTTTGTCACATATCCATAGGGCTCTTCAGAAAAGTGATATTATAGTTTGACATGGTTGCTAGGTTAAGAGTGGGCTGGGCAAGGCAGCTCTGACATCACAATGTGGGAGGTCCACTGGCTCTTCTATACAGCATGCAAATCAGATGGGGATTACATCACTTTGGGGGAGGAAACATCCCAGTAGCTAGAGCAAGAGCTCTGGCAGATGTGACATCATCATTTCAGAACCAGCTAGAGGTTTTTCAACTTGGTTTTCAAAGTGAAAGTAAAACAGTACGGTAGGAAGCCTAACAGGGACAACAGTTGAGTGGATTAGTTTTTAAAGCTGAATGGGTGATTTTTCGAGGCTGTATCAATGAATAGGGACTAAAAGAGATAACAGGTTGAGAAATCTGCTTTAATATCCCATTGTTGTCCTTTAAGAGCAGACAGAGATCACAGTCAGTCTGGGGTTAGTCGCTCCCTTGCTCCCAGGTCCCTAATAAGACTCCCCACTGGCACAGCTATAGGGTCCAGATGTCAGCCTAGCTGGGCAAGCTAAAATCTCCAGTACACTCTCTGTCCAACTAGTGATTCATGTCCCTGCCCAAGTAACTGACACACACACATTTTGAGATAAGAGTTTATACAACCAGACAGACACTTCTGGGGAAGGCTGACACAGGTTCTCCAGCTGTGCCCCTTTTACCCAGACTATACAGTAGTACTACTTGCCACCACCCAGCTAATATTTATCAGCTACTCAAAGGCCCTTAAAAGGGTGTCCAATTATTACTGTGCAATATTATTATCCAATTGGTGTTTTCTGGTTCGATCCTTGGCTGGGGTGCCTTCTGTGCTGAGTCTGCATGTCCTCCTTGTGGTCGCGTGGGTTTCCTCTGGGTGCTCCGGTTTCCTCCCACATCCCAAAGACATGCTGTAGATGGATTGGACACTCTAAATTGGCCCTAGGTGTGAGTGTGTGCGTGTGTGTGCCTTCAGTGGAAGTTTGGGCACCGGGCTGGAAACTCGACACTGTAAAACTCCACTGCCAATCATGAGCGGACAGGTGATCCGCTGTGGCAACCCCTAACCGGGAAAAAGCTGAAAGAAGAAGAAGAAGAATATTATTATCCAATTGGTAGTATGACTAAACAGTCTCAAGCTTATTTGGAGTGACTTGGACAGTAAACTCTATAAATATACAATGCACTCTAGAGCTTAAATTATCTCTACACAAACCAGCCACAGTTAAAAGGTTTTAAAATATTTAATAATAAATAATTAAATACACAAGACAATACTTTCTACTTCACAGTCAGTGCTAGTCAAGAGTTCAGAGATCATACAGAAATACTTAAAATAATTCAGTAGTACAGTCCTGACATAACAGAAAAACACTTAGTCTAAACTTTCTAGTTCTAGCTATCTCTAAAAGAAAACACAAGTCTAAGATACCTTACATGTGAGCAAGAGGCAGTGCTGTGAGTTGGATGATCAAGACAAAAATGCTTAATGCCTTCTAATTCTCTCTGTTTAAATTGCTATTGCAGTTCTGATAAACATTACATCATTCCTTTTCAATTTCCTGGAGTTCCCAGGCTACACATTAACTGCATTTACATTATTAACATCTCCCTTTTGCTATCTTGCAGCTGGTCAGGAACAGAGCAATAAAAATACATTTGCATATTTAAATCTAGCAATTTAACTCTTGGTTAAAATACTAGAAAGCATTTCTTCATTTAGACTTTTCGGCACCACTGTCTACTTCAAAGGGTCACCACATGCTTTACTTTGGTCAGTAGAGTGCACTTTTGTCACATTTATTTCCAGTTCCACATGTAACAGTATTTCTTTACATTTAAGACAACAAGCATGTAGTTTACATTCATATTTACAAGTGACATAATTATCTGCAAAATTCTATCTGGCTAGGCTGGCAGCCTTCACCCTTCTCTACCAGTCTTCACAACATCACTAATTATAATAATAAGACACTTCCATTTTATGCTGTGGAATAAAGAGTACATTTGCAACACCATGAGAAAGTACAACTAGCAGGGCAGTAGCATAGTTCAATATGAAGAGCACAGCAAAACATCTATCAAAACATGTCTGCACACTACTTCAGTGTGACATCTATATAATCAAGTGTAAATCCTCATGTAATATGATTGTGAGGACATCCCCTCCTCTACACTCTGATAGTCCCTTTCCTCAATATTTTCTCATGCATAAAACAATACTATTATCAGTTAAAATAACAGCACATCAGACTCTTAGACAACAAAGCATTCTGATATAAAAATATCATTTTTATTATTCATGTGACAATTGGCATAGAGCACTGTCAGGGATAAGGAATGGCTGTAGAGAGATAGCACTTCTTGTCCCATGTAAAAAAAAAAAATCAAAATAGAATTACACATTTTCTAAGACCTTCCCATCGGGTGTGCAAATAAGCTTGGCTATGGTATGTGTCAGTTAGCACTGAAGATATTAAAACAATTAATGCAATGAGAAAATATTCCACATAAAACCATCTTTGCTTCAAATTATTACTCCAGTAAAGGAACACTGTATAGTGTAACAGTTGCAGGTTTGTCAGATGTAGGTATAGTTCCAGTCATGTACACATATGTAGTCCTCACCTTACACAATTGGAATATCGGGTTCCCTATGACATTACTAGTCAATACACAGAATTCAGAGGTTTATGTTTCATTTTTTCATGGGTTCACTTCCAAGATGCTATCACTGACAGTGCTTTATTTTTTATGTGACACAAATATGATGTTTGCTCTGAGAGTGTTGATGAAGAAGTACAGAGACAGTCAGAAGGAGTTGCATTGTGTTTTTGTAGACTTAGAGAAAGCATATGACAGGGTGCCTAGAGAGGAGTTGTGGTATTGTATGAGGAAGTCGGGAGTGTCAGAGAAGTATGTAAGAGTGATACAGGATTTGTAAGAGGGTAGTGTGACAGCAGTGAGGTCTGCAGTGGAAGTGACAGATGCATTTAAGGTGGAGGTGGGATTACATCAAGGATCAGCTCTGAGCCCTTTCTTATTTGCAATGGTGATGGACAGGTTAACAGACAAGATCAGACAGGAGTCCCTGTGGGCTATGATGTTTGCAGATGACATTGTGATCTGTAGTGAGAGTAGGGAACAGGTGGAGGAGACCCTGGAGTAATGGAGATATGCCCTACAGAGAAGAGGAATGAAGGTCAGCAGGACTGAGACAGAATATATGTGTGTGAATGAGAGGGAGGATAGAGGAATGGTGAGGATGCAAGGAGTAGAGGTGGTGAAGGTGGATGAGTTTAAATACTTGGGATCAATAGTTCAGAGTAATGGTGAGTGTGGAAGAGAGGTGAAGAAGAGAGTACAGGCAGGATGGATTGGGTGGAGAAGAGTGTCAGGAGTGATTTGTGACAGACGAGTACCAGTAAGAGTGAAAATGAAGGTCTACAAGAGGGTAATGAGACCAGCTATGTTATATGGGTTGGAGACAGTGGCATTGACAAAAAGACAGGGGTTAGAGCTGGATGTGGCAGAGTTAAAGATGTTAAGATTTGCACTGGGTGTGACAAGGGTGGACAGGATTAGGAATAAGTATATTAGAGGGTCAGCCCAGGTTGGAAGGTATGGAGACAAAGCCAGAGAGGCAAGATTACATTTGTTTTGGACATGTGCTGAGGAGGGATGCTGAGTATATTGGGAAAAAGATGCTAAGGATGAAGCTACCAGGTAACAGGAAAAGAGGAAGGCCTAAGATAAGGTTTATGGATGTGGTGAGAGAGGACACTCAGGTGGTTGGTGTGACAGAGCAAGATGCAGAGGACAGGAAGAAATTGAAACAGATGATCTGCTGTGGTGACCCCTAATGGGAACAGCTGAAAGAAGATGACGAAATACATCCTGCAATATTGAAAGAAAATATGCATATGGAAAACACAGATGAACAAAAATATTGTGCAGATGATTTCAGATTTGTGTTTCACACTGTTAATGTTATGAATACTATAAACCATCCCTGAGCTCAGGCTAAGAGGTGCAACCACATCATTTGAAATGTAACTGAGCTATCAACATCAACCAGCATGAGCTGGAGTCTCTGTGGATCATGTATATGTAGTGATCAGTACACATAGCAAATTGTTATGCCAAGTTTATCTCCTAAAGCACATATTGAAGAAATAATAAATGTATGTAATTCTAACCCATTTTAGTTTATTCTTTTACAAAAATGTGGTTCTCCATAGTGTCCATTTTTTGTTGTCAAGCTTATGCACGCAAGATCTGATTTGGGCACCAATGTACTACCATTTTTCTAAGATTTTTGAAGGAAAGACATGCCAGGTGATGGTGAGGGTAGTGCTCCATACAGGGCACAGAGATGGTACAAGGAGGAGTCTCTGATTATTGTAGCATTCCTTGTCAAGCATTACAGCAGAAGGCTTCTGCACAGAGGCTATGCCAGGTCTGAGTCCAAGGCTGAGGCTTGGAATACTTTAGCCAAGGTTGTCACCCATGCCAGTGGCGTCCTGTGCATGGGTGAACAGTGCTGTCACCATTAGAGTGACTTAGAAAGGTGAAGACAGGGCCTCCTTAGCTAATGGAAGAATTATTATAGATTCCATGAACCACATCAGTTGTGTAAGTATACGGCTATGTAATCAGGCAATACACTGCCATGACATGGTAATGTAAACAAGTCTTCATAACTGTTTTTTTATGTGTAGCAAAAGTTGAAGGAAAAAAGGAAGCACATCAAGAGAGACTGCGATGCCTCAGAGAGGCACGGGGTAAGTATAGGTTCAGGAATGACTGAGTTTAATTTCTTAATAGCAACATTTTTGCCAATACATTATCAAGTATTGGGACATCATGCCTTACATGCTTGTTAGAGAACTACATGAATATGAATACTCTACATTTGCAAATCATACAGACCTGTACAATTAAGTCTTTCAACTTTGCACTAGTCAATGTTTAGGTAAGGAGAGATCTTTGTGACTTAAATTCCAGACAAAAGAAAATATTCTCTTATATTAATTTTGCAATTTGATACTTAATAGTTGTAATCATAATGTAGAATAACATGCTCTCAGTCCCAATATCTTCTTCTTCTTCTTCTTTCAGCTGTTCCTGTTAGGGGTCGCCACAGTGGATCATCTGTTTCCGTTTCTTCCTGTCCTCTGCATCTTGCTCTACCACAACAACCACCTGCATGTCTTCTCTCACCACATCCAAAAACCTTATCTTAGGCCTTCCTCTTTTCCTCTTACCTGGCAACTCCATTCTTACCATCCTTTTCCCAATATACTCAGCATCCCTCCTCAGCACATGTCCAAACCAATGTAATCTCACCTCTCTGGCTTTGTCTTCAAACCATCCATACCTGAGCTGACCCTCTAATATACTGATTCCTAATCCTGCCCATCCTCATCAGACCCACTGCAAATCTTAACATCTTTAACTCTGCCACGTCCAGGTCTGACTCCTGCCTTTTTCTCAGTGCCACCATCTCCAGCCCATATAAAATAGCTGGTTTCACTACCCTCTTGTAGACCTTCCCTTTCACTCATACTGCTATCCATCTGTCACAAATCACTCCTGATAATCTTCTCCACCCACTCCACCCTGCCTGTACTCTCTTCTTCACCTCTCTTTCACACTCACCATTACTCTGAACTGTTGATCCCAAGTACTTAAACTCATCCACCTTCACCAGCTCTACTCCCTGCATCCTCACCATTCCTCTATCCTCCCTCTCATTCAAATGCATATATTCTGTCTTAGCCCTGCTGACCTTCATTCCTCTTCTCTGTAGAGCATATCTCCACCTCTCCAAGATCTCCTCAACCTATTCTCTACTCTCACTGCAGATCACCATGTCATCTGCAAACATCATAGTCCATGGGGACTCCTGTCTGATCTCGACTGTCAACCTGTCCATCACCATTGCAAATAAGAAAGGGCTCAGAGCAGATCCTTGATGTAATCCCACCTCCACCCTAAATGCATCCATCACTCTCGCAGCAGGCCTCACCACTGTCACACTACCCTCGTACATATCCTGTACCGCTCAGTACTCAGTCCTAATATACATTTATGAATTATTTTGAATAAACCAGATTAAAAATAGTCACAATTTTTTGCAGAATGTTTTTAATTGCGAGAGCCACAAATATGAAAGCTTTGATGTAACAGCAATTTATGGCTTTACACATTTGTATCTGGATATAATGATTTTTAAAATGTTATGTGGAACTGAGTACAACATGTAAACATTACAAAAAATGTGTGATATTTTTCTCCTTTTTTGTCTCTGCCCACCCTCTTTTTACTATCGTGTCCAATATTTTTTATTTTGCTTTTTTTATTATTGTTCTTTTTACATTTAATCGATTATTTCTGTTGCATCACAAGCAACAGCACAATGAGCTAGACCAGCCACAGCGGCTCTGACTGCCATCCCCCACAAGTGGTTGCAGTGGTGCTACCACAGGCAACACAGGCACCCATCACTTCTGTGTCACAACATGGCAGCATTGTCTCCACAACACCTTTGCTACCTGCACCAACTGTACCAGATAGCTCTGCCCTGGGGGATGGTGCAATGGCACCCAGTGTGAGTAGTGCCAGTGGAGATAGCAATTATATCAATCTACAAGAGCTGCCAGGTCTAGTGGAAGAGATTATCAAGTAACCACATTGGCTGTATGGAAAGATCCTGTGATGAACTGCCAAATCACTGTCCTATCTGACACTTTCCCAGGAGTCTGCAACAGGAAACAATGGTTACAATTCAATAGGCAATGTCTAGCTTCCTTCTGTAATCACCCTGGATAGGAATGCACCTCTGAAATTCAATACCTCACCCAATCATGGTTTTCCCTACCCTCTTGTGTCCATCACCATCCCTATCTATCTTGTATGTATGCACCTCCTACCTAACCTAACCTATATACTTACTCCTGTTAATCCTAAATATCCTCCTCAGCATGACTCTGTCTTTAAATAAATAAAAGGGCATCTGTCCTACAAAAAATTATGCCCCATACACAATTCTGCAGTTTGCATGTGTGAGTCTGTGTGTGTGTGTGTGTGTGTGTGTGTGTGTGTGTGTGTGTGTGTGTGTGTGTGTGTGTGTGTGTGTGAACTGCACACCTGATTTGGTCCAGTTGGTCAAACAACATTATTCAGTTGTTGACACACATCCTTGGTGATGTGGGTATCCAAATTTCCCATAGTCTTTGTAGAATTATAATGTTATCTTGTGAAGAAATGGATAGCTATGATGCTCTCCCATCACCATCCTGCTCATTTCTTAATTACTCCCCTGGTGTCCTGTTCTCTATTTACTCTCTTTTTTCACCACTGTCCTATCAACCTTGTTTCCCACCATTAAACTGATCTGAAAATACATTCCCACACCACACACATGGCCAGAGAGGGCCTATGTGACACTTGGCATTGAGCAGCAAAGCCTATAGCTAGCTCTTATCCTATGGCAAAAACTCAAAAAATAATTACACATGTGCTTATACTTTGCAGTTGGTCACACAAATAAGCTTGGCAACACTGTGCTTCAGTAAGCAATTCTGAAAGACTGAAAACAGTGGCCTATATTACTCACATATACTTTACTTTGTCAATGTATACTTGATATGAGGAGTCCAATCAAAAGCACAGTGTGTTCAATAAACATGAAATTATAAACATATTTGCAGACTGTTATTGATGAGCACAGTGGTAATATCATTTACATGTATGCCTTGTTATTACTCTGCGCATTGTATACATATAGCAGTGAGATTTAAGTGATACACACATAAACACAACACTTGCTTGCAATAATGATTCATGCATTGATATGCAGATTAACAGTCAGGAATGCATGGGTTGAACTCCATCCACTGTGTGACAGCTGTTAAATCACTCTAATATTACCTTTGTGATTGCCATTCTGCACAATTCCTTCACCAATGACTTGCCAGACACATGACAGTACAAGTCTCTTGGTACCTTCACCTGTTACAGCATCACTGTGGAACATAACAGTTACTCTATCATGACTTTCACTCCAGTAATGTGTAAGTAGCATCCGTCTCACACACACACATATATCTCATTCCGTACCATGGCAATTCATGTGAAATAACAAATATTTCACTTAACTGATACAGACATAACAATTCTGAATACCACAACAAATTACTCTTGCTGCTTTCACCATTGCAGAGTGCTTAGAATGGAGCAGCAATGTTAACTCTTGGTAAATGATGTCCTTTGGCAAAAAGTGATCAGAATTTGCCTTCAGCTGCATTCATATGGTGCTGCTTATGCTAATGTACTTAGTTCTGCTGCACAACAGAAAGCAATGCCAGGATCAGCATGAGGAAGCAGCTATTCTTATAACAGGCTTGATGGTTTAATGATGTTGTGAGTTATGAGCTACATATTGATGGCATCTATCTGACAAAGCACATTGCCCATTCCCCCATACATGTATCTTCCTCCCTTCAATTATGTGCTGACTCATAATATGACTTCTCCTGTGGTGACAGTGGTTAGATAGGCAGGTGTTCCAACTCAGCAATGTGCAACCAGTATGACTATGTAAGAATATAGTAACAGAAAGGATTGGTGTATCCAACATATTTGATTTATACAATTCAACTAAGTGGTAATATTTACACAGGGAGAGAGACCCCCAAGTGTTGTACTTCCTTTTAGGGAAACCATATGCAGTCAAACACACCACTCAAGCCATAACTTCAGCTGTGCTTCTTCTGACTTCTTCACTGACATCAACAGTTAATACAAAGTTCAAGAGAATGTGATCATAGATAGGCAGATGTTTGAGTCAGGCAATGTATAACTGATAGGAGTGTGTCAGACATTAGCAAGAGACAGGATTGGCTTAATCAATATCTGCTATGTACAGTCAAACTTAGTGTTAACATTTACATAGGTAGTGGTATCTCCCAAGAGCTGTACCCCGGGAAATGATATGCATTACAACACACTGTTCAAGTTAACCCTTCAACTATGTGCTTCCTGACAACTGTGATAGGACTTCATTTGTTGTGTCAGCAGTTAATGCTCTAGGGAACATGAACGTAGATAGGTGTTTCAGTCTGGCAATATGTAACTACTATGAGTGTGCAAGAAAATAGGGACAGGCAGGACTGGCTTGTTCAGCAGATATGATGTGGATAATTCAACCTACTGGTAACATTGACATGGCTACAGAATTCAGATGTATTTATTATTTATTTATTTTAGTTATTTATTTTACATTTGTTGACCGGGGAACTTCGGTTAGGCACAAAGTCCCCTTTTTAGCTGTGGCCCAGGGAGGAAAGCTTCAGTGCATACAGTACAATCAAAATTGTTTGAGTTACACAATATCAACAGTGTCAGGCAGAACACAATTAAACTAAATTTTACAATGTCAAAATAGATAAGGCAGCAACTATGCATACAATAATAAGGCTTATTTTACTAATTATACTCTGTACAGCTGCAGTTAGATAAATAACTATGCAGTAGGATAGATGTCAAACTACAACATACAGATTCATTTAGAAAGTTTGGGTAACAAAAGGTTGATTTCATTTTGATATATAAATGAAATGAATGGCAATAGAGAAAGCTATGAGAGGTATAGCTAGAAGGCTGGGTGGGTGAAGACAGAGTGATAGTTGGTAACAAAGGCGAACACAGGTATAGTAGAAGAATAGGAAGAAAAGTGTCAATATTATACTTATGGAGATGTACATTTACAGGAATAGAATGCTGAGAGGTGTTCTTTTAGATGCATTTTGAATGCTTGCTGGTTTTTAATAAGTTTGAAAGCAATGTGAGAGGGCATTCCAGAGGGTAGCTACACAGTTTGAGTATAAGAAGTCTCTTAATGCATTTTGGGCTTTAGTGACAGAGAGGAGGAGTTTGTCTTTAGAGCAAAAAGCTTTGCTATGGTGGTAATGTTGAAGCATGCCTTTTAGTGCTGGATACTTACCAGGGTAGTATATTACAGTATGAGCTAGCAGTACCTGCCTCTACTGGAAGGGATATGGGATTTCAGTCCAATTTAGTTGTTTAAGAGTGGAACAGTGATGAGGTCTAAAGAGGCAATTTGCAGCAAAATGACATATTTTATTGTAGCATTGTTCCAGTTATTTTTGTAGAAGTTTGTAGGTAGTATGGGGAGGCAGGAGGTAAGTCTTAGCTATGGTCTCTAGTTCCGTCTATTAGGTAGCGTTTTGTTCTATACAAGAAACAGAGTTGTTGGTGTTTTTTTAATAATATTGTCATATTGTCATCAATGCAGACTCATAAGAGTTTGGTGTTAGGGCCATGTGTAACCAGGGTGCTATTTAATGAAGTGATTTTTGATAAGATGTTTGCTTTGGGTGAACATTTTAGGGGTGAAAATTAGTATTTTTTTTTCGGGGGAGGTTAATCAGGAGTTGTGAGTTGACTAGACAGGATTCTATGGATGTAAAGGATTCTTGAGTAATTTCTTGAAGTTTTTGTACGTTGTAGGCTATGCAGATGAGTGTAGAGTCATCTTCATGTTGTACAAGAGTGGCATAATTGAAAGCAGTATGTAGATCATTTATAAATATGTTAAACAGGAGGGGTCCAAATATGGAACGTTGCGGCAGCCCTACAATAATGTGTAGAAATGAAGAGTATTCTTGCTGCCATTTGACTTCTTAGAACCTATATTATGGAAGCTGTTAAACCAGGAGAGGGAGAGACTTAAGGCGAAGAGTTTTGGTAACAGTTTATGGTGTGAGATGGTGTTGAATGCTTTGGATGGGAATAAGAATAAGGTAGATTTTCCTGGTATGTCTGTTTTTAATTAATCATATTGTCAAAGTGAAGTAGGCAGTAGTGGTGCTATAGTGGGGATGAAAACCATGTTGTGTGGTGGAGAGAAAATTGTTTATGGTTAGGTATTGCAGTAAATGGGAATGGATACACTTTTCTAATATTTTAGACAATGGCAACAAAATGACAATTGCTCTGAAGTTGGAGTAGCCATCACAGGCATCTTCCTTTCTAAACAGGAATTATGTTTGCCTTCTTAAAAATGGCTGGGGGATGAGATTCTAGAATGGATCTATTAATTAGTATATAGATTGGATATGATAGAGCTTCAGCTGCAATTTTTAAAAATTTGGGACTTGTCTGCAGCAGAGCTTGTAGTTTTCAGTTTTAGGAGATATTTTCTTATGGTGGGGACAGGTTTGAAAGAGAAGTGAACTTCCATGTGTTTTTTGGGTGGAGGTGAGTTGATTTGATGGAGGTGTTATCTTCAATAAGTGAGGCTACAGCGTGAAGGAATTATTTGTTAAAGTTATTATAAATTGTTGATGAAGTGTCTTCTGGAGAGGTAAAGGTAGTGGGTTATTGACTGTGGCCTGGGTTCAGAGGATTTTGGACCAAAATAGTTTAGGATTATTTTGGTGTGCTTTCTGTAACTTAATGTAGTGGAGTTTTTGTCATGTCTTATACTGTGTTTGTTTTTATTTTTTTTTTGTCTATAGTTTGGAAGGTTTTACTGGTATTTGTGGTGTGCCATGCTTTCCAGTCTTTGTGGTGTTCCATACTTTCCACCATTAGCCATAAATAAATTAAATAAATAAATAAATTAATTAATAAAATAAATTAGCTGCCTACAGTTTTTAAATAGCCATGTTGCTGGATCAAGTTTTACTCTTTGTCTCCTTATGGGAGCACATTCATTCAGCATATTGGTCAAGGGTTTTTTAAATTTGAGAATGGCTTCATCTAAAGGAAGATTTTTTTTTAATATTCCAATTGTAGTATTTGAGTGTGAAGATGAAAATGTCTACATTAAAACTAGAAAGTTACATACATTCTTGTATGCATGATGTTTTACTGGATTGCATACATACTTGTTACCAGAACTAGGCAGGTGGCCACTTAGGTTGTCAAATAGTGAGCCATCGTTATCAATATTACTGGTTTTAATTGAGAGAATCCAATCAAGAGTAGATGTCTTAGAAGAGGGCTTGCAATATCTTGTTAGTATATTTATGAACTGAGAGAAACCATATGAGTTAATACTGGTAGTGGGGGTATCAGATACACTTAGGGCCCAGTCTATGTTAAGCATCTAGGATGATGATTTCTTGGGGTATATTGATATATGCTCAGGATAGTCTGTCATTTTCTGTACTGATATTATTGCCATGGGGTAAATATTAGGCTATGATACATATAGTCATATAAGTGTTTAGCTTGAGAAAGTCAATAAGAATCACTGCAATGTTGAATGAGGAATCCTTTTTTGATAGATGAAGGGATATGTTCAGGTGTGTTTGATATACAATACCTGCACCACCTGCTTTTTCAGATTTATGGATTATTAGAAGGATAATATATCCTGGTGGGAGGATTTTAGTGTTTTTGATTTCTGGTTTTAGCCACATTTCTGTGATAGCAAATATTATCATGGTTGTAATGAGATAAGAAATCATGCAGTTCAGTTACTTTATTATAGAAGCCTCTAAGGGATTCTTCAAACTCCCTTTTAGGGAAGTCATATGGATTTCAACATATTGCCCAACTTATCCCTTAACTGTACTTTTTAACAACTGTGATATGACTTCTTCTGTGGCATTAATGGTTAATGCACAACTCTAGATAATGTAGATGTTAAATAGGTCAGTGTTTGATTTCAGCAATGTGTATACAATATAGAAATATAAGTATGTAGTAGCATACAGAAATGTGCTACCCAAGAGATTTAATATGCACAATTGTACTTAGGGGTAACACTGCCACAGCTGAATGGTTTTAATCCTCCAAAAGTTGTTTTGCTTTTTAAAGGAGCTCATATGCATTGAAAAAACTTACTCAAGATATCACCTCAAATGGTTACTTTCTAGTTAGTGATCTGAGTTTCCGGTGGCATCAACCAGTAATGCATAGCTCTAGTGACTGTAGAGTTAGATAGGCAGGTGTTCAAATCTAGAAGGATATAACTGCTATGACATATATGAGCAAGTGACAACAGGCAGGACTGCTTACTCCACAGATGTCATGTGTACAGTTCTACTTATTGCTGACATTTAAACATGGAAAGGGTTATGATCCTCCAGTCACTGTATTCTCTTTTAAAATAAGCCATATGTACTACAATACTGCTCAATATGACACCAACTGTCTGCTTTCTGACATCTGTACTATAGGTTATTCTGTAGCATAAACTGCTAGTGTAGAAGTATAGAAGCTGTTTAAGTTGCATAGACAGGTGTTCAAATCCAGCTGTGTGCAACTGATAACAGGCAGGTCAGGCTTACTTAGCAAATGTGACTGTGTACAATTTTTACTTAAGGGTTACATTTACACAGGGAGAGGTATGTTGTACACTGTTTTGACATTCCAACACTCTGCTCAAGTTCTCCCTTCAACTGTGTGCTTTCTTTCAGCTGTGGCATAACTTCTTGTGTGCCATCATCGGTTGTGCACAGGTATAGAAAACATTGACCATGGTATGTAGGTGTCTGAATTTGATAGTGTGCAACTTGTATTACTGTAGACAAAATCTTTATTACTGTGTTCAAAATCAAGTGGAAACAGGCATAAATGGCTTACTCAACAAATGTCAATGTATGCAATGATATTTAGTGGTATTTAGTGGTACTGTTTGTGCAGTTGCATGGTTTTGAACCCACAGGTGATCCCTTTTGTTGCCCAAATACTTCAAACACAATGCTAAAGTTATCCCTTCAACTGTGTGTCTTCTGACTCCTGTGGCATCAGCAGCTACTGCACCGGTCTACAGACTCTGAGTTGCATGGGCATGTGCTCACATCCAGCATTTTCTAACTTGTATGAGTATGTAAAAAATTGACATTGTTGACATGCTGGAATGGCATATGTGATTTGTAGTATTTTATGTTTTTTTTATGGGTGGATGATCCTGATTTCCTAAGTGCTATACATCCTTAAAAGAATGCCTAGTTTAACAATACTTGTTTTGCATCTTCTGTTATATGACTGTTAGCACAAATCAGCATTACTAATCAATAGTGTGGACTAGTAAATCTCATTTTGCATGCTGTGGCAAAAACTGATGAGAATTTGACGTTGGTTATGTAGCTCTGCTGTATGGTATGCAATGGATGTTAAAGACAATGTGCATAAGACAATAACAGTGCTACACGCCTATCTACAATTTTTTTATCTCAACATTCACAGCTTTCATAGTTCACTGTAACCCTGATGTCATGTTCCAGCTGTCTGTGAGGTATGCTGAGTGTTGCGATCCAACAATTACTGCTTGTCTGGGGCACAATGTTCAATTCCCTAGTCATTTTCCATAATGTTGTCAGACACCTTCAGAAGTGTATTTTCTCGAGTGTTATAAAATTTTTGGAAGGGCAGAATCAGATAATACACTTGTAAAGTGGCTGTGACTTAGGATTTCCAGTCCTATCTGATATACATTAAAGCAATGTATGAAACGACTGCTTCAAGACAATAAGGACTTAATGCAGATATATTGCTCATACTTTCCTACAATCTATTTTTCTTCCTAAACATTTAATGACTTACTGTGAATGACAATGCTACTGATGTTCCACGTTTGTGAATCCACTCAATGCAAAACAATATAAACTTTCCTTCTCTGCTTGTTGCTAGGCTTTCCATTGCTTGTGTATTTCTGATTTACTTATCTGATGTTGTGTTGCATAAGCCCTGCTTCTGAATCTCTGGTTTATTGTGCACAATTTTTTGTTTACATCATACACACACAGGTGGGGTACTTCCTCACGTTAACATGGCTGTGAACCTTTGCTGTGGGCTGGAGGTGAGGCTGCTCATCATATTGTATGCCTTGGCTTCTTGCATGTTTGATTAGTAATGATGCTTGCCTCGCTAACACAAACAATTCTATTAGCTTCAAAGTAATGAATGCACACTGTTAATGAATCTCTGGTACTAACATTTGTTGAGAAGGGCAACATTCATATAAGAATGGCCTTTTCAAATTGATAAACAGTAAGATTTGCAAAACAGTGTTTAAAACAAAAGTGAAATTATCATTTTTCTGAAGAGTAACATATATAAAACTATCAAAAATATAAATATACAGTGTTGTAACTTCAGCTGTTAAAACACATAAAATGTATTTCTATATGAAAATATTTCTGTTCTTTCTATATATTGTGGTATACATGAAAACATTAAAACTGCATTTTTTCATTATAGTGTAAGAAGCAGCTTCTCCTTTGTCTTTGAGGCAAGATGTATACTCCAAGTATTTTTGATAAATAATTTGGTGACACTATGGTGCAGTGGGTAACTTTGTCATCATACAGCAGCAAGCTGTCTGGTTCAGTTCTTGATTTGGGTGCCTTCTGTGTTCAGGGTCAGCCTTATGTATAGGCAAGTCAGATGACCACCTAGAGTGCTGAGCTTGTAGGGATACTCTTTTCCTGTCTATCTATCTATCTATCTATCTATCTATCTATCTATCTATCTATCTATCTATCTATCTATCTATCTATTTATTTTAGAGAAATATTTCTTTGCCCTAAAAAGTGAAGAAATAAAAAAAACCCTGTTGAAAGAAAATGAAACAATGGAACAGAGGATGCTCCAGGGGGCAGTAATCTAGTTGACTTGATATTCAAGTCACATTACAATAAGCTGAAACTTTGTGAAGTCAGATGAGTAGACCCCTCACAATGTTCAAATGTATGGAATAAGCCATCTGAAGGAGGGTTTTTTTGTACAATAAAAAGTATGAATTTCAAAAGCCTGGCTTTACTGACTGACTGTAATGGTAAGAAATTTGCCATAAAATAAAAAAAAATGACAGAGGCCAAAATCAGGAACATTCTGCAGAATTCTGGACAGGGTTGAGAGGAATGGCATGGTGTCAGTGAGGTAAGTGGTATTACTATTTTTACGATAATGCTGGCAGTGATCAACCAGGTATTTTTGGCAATATTCCTCTGGTTTTGTGAGCTGTGTGGAGTAACTTGGAATGGAATGCTTTCATACGTGGCAACTTGTTTGTGTGAACATTATAGCTGAAATAATATTATATAGACATCAGATGTCATAGCGAAAACTGCTGGCTGGCAGATGGGGTTGGATGGGTGAAAGTAACTGAACCTCTTGCCATTTGTTGCATTTAAATAGTAACTATCTGACTTTGCAGGACTAGTGTGGTTTTATGAGAAGTAGGACAGAAAACTTTAATGTACACCTGATATGCACAGACAGACAGTAGGTAAAATTGCTGTGGCTGCCTTCTGTAGAGGAAAATGACTAACTGTCTGCTACTGTTTACTTATTATTTTGGCTTTGTAGGACTAATGTGATTATGTGAATTATTCTGCAATATATAAAGGTCTGTCATCTCTTTGTTTTAAACAAAGGTGAAATACAGTTCCCAGTCATCTTCTTTTATCACAATCAGACATCTGAACTGTGCATAGAAGTGGTTATAACTGCTAGGTGGGGGTTATCTGGAAGAAGGTAACTGACCTTGTTGTTACTTGCTCACTTTAACAGTAATTTCTCAAAAAATTGGGCATAAATACATCACAGAACTCACAGGCATTAAGAACTTCTGGAGGTTGGTGACCCCACACAACAAGGCTGCATAAATGGATTTTGACATGGGCTTAGTAATCACCTCTGCCCTGAATCCCACCTGGTCTAAAACCAGCCCTTCTTATACACAGATAGTCACTGTGCTTGTGTGGGACTGGGGTTGGTTTAACTTGTATAGGAATATTATACTGTCTCTAGTAATAATAAGTTGGAAACATTATGGTACTATTTTTTTTTCATTTTCCTCACAATCAAACATATGATGCATATACAGGTATCTAGCTTTTGGGGGACAGTAAATAAGTCTGCTGTTTATATATATATGACAGCAAAAAGTTTATGTTCTCTTTATTTTTTCAGTTTTGTCCTAGTCTGTTATAAGAAGGCAGATAGAGATTGGCTGTCTTTTGGGAGTAGGGGGTGAGGAGGCATGCTTTATATAAATACTGCAACAGCATAAAATATGGCTGTGTGCATTTGTACCTTAATTTTAATCCCAAATTTAACACCAGAGAGGATACACAGAAAGTAAATACCTATTTTAAGGTGGGTGGGGGACAAGTACTATTTCCAGATATGCTATAGGTATCCTCGCAGGTATTTCTCTTTACAGTTTTTTGTGAAGTGGAGTCAGGGAGACTTAAAACTTGGTTACAACTTATTTATTCCTTTAAATAACAAAATAAGATTGAATATTTCTTTTCCATATGCTTGTTTTTATTCAAGTCATCATTGGATCAAAAGGTTGGAAAGAAAGCTCTAAAATACACCTAAGAGCATATATTACCCCATGGCTTCTGGGTTCTTTGTAGCCCCCAGACCTCTAGCTTAATTTAGTTATTATAGGATAATTTTGGGCAACTAGGATATGCTGAAGGATGCAGGGAAAAGCAATATTGCAGAGTTATCCTAAGGATGATATTCATAGTCATTCTACATATACAGTAAGGCTATCTGCATTGTCTGCAAATGAGCACAGCTAAGCTGCAATTCATAGAGGCTACTTACTATAATCCATGATGACCTCAAATGAACATAAGCAAATGAACTCAAAATAAGATTTAAACGAGGAGTGGTGGAACCCAACTCATGCTAATGAAGCTGTGATGCCCATGCACTGGCCCAGTAATCAAGGAGCCTCAATCCTCACCACTAGCACCAGTGAGGGGCATCCACATTGGGAGGATAACAAGTACACACACAGTAAAGTACAATTTCTGTTAAGAGCACACAGAGATCATAGTCAGTCTGGGGTGGATTCTCCCTTTCTCTCCAGATCCCCAATAAGACTCCCCACTAGCACAGTTATAGGGTTCAGATCTCAGCTGTGTAGTCAAGCCAAAACCTCCAGTACCCCATCTGTCCAACCAGTGCTTTGTGTCCCTGTCCAAGTGGCTGACACACACACACTTTGAGATTTGATTTATATACAACCACACAGACATGTCTGGGGAAGGCTGGCACAGAATCACTGGCTATGTCCCCTTCTGCCCAGGCTATAAGGTAGTAATCACTGCCACCAACTACTCTTATCAGCTACTCTAAAGGCCCTTACCAAAGGGTGTTCAATTCTACTGTGCAATATTACTGTTATCCAAATTGTAAGTGTGAGGAATAGCAAGGCTATTGGAGTGGCTTCTACGGTATCGCCAAATACATGCAATTACCCTAAGAGCTTAAATTATCTCAACACAAAACAGCCACAGTTAAAAGTTTTAAAAATATTTAATAATAAATAATAAAAACACAACATACAATACTCATTAATTCAACACAGTAACAGTAGAGAGTTCAGAAATCACAGGAAATACTTTAAAGCAACATTGTAGGACAACCTGACATAAATATAGAAAACAGCTAGACTAATCTTGCTATTTCTTTCTCTAAGAGAAATACTAAGATCTAAATCCTACTTACAGAGCAAACAAGTGCTGGTGAGCTGTTAACAGGTCTGAAGAAAATACAAAATGCCATCTCTTTCTCTTGATAGTGATAATGCACATTACTGCTGACTCATTTCAGATTACATCATTCTTGTCACTTCTGCTTACGTTTCCCAGGCTCACAGAACTTAAAATTTAACATTTCTTTGTGATCTGCAGCTGCCAAGATGTCACAGTAATAAAAGACACTTTACATTTGAAACCTAGTAATTAACTCTGTCTTAAGACAATAGAAAGAAGCTCCTAGCCCAGACATCCTGTCTCTTAGCTTGAGATCACACACAGTTGTAAAATTCTTTTTTTAATCAGCTTATTTTCTTAGAGTTTGCAAATTAACTCTGTATATTTCAGTTTTCTACCATGAAACCATACATTACATAGGCATAGAGTTTACACACATTTCTGCTTTCTTCCAGCAGGGTGTCCTATGGTTACAATCTTGAAGCTCTGCACTTAACAGAGTTTCCTCACATTTGTAATACAGGCCTGTGGATCATATTAATACTTACAATGACATAGAATTATTTACAAAATTCTATCTAGATAGGTTGGCAGCCTTCACAGAAGCATTCCCTCATCTGTTTATGAGGCACAGTGGAATTTTCCCACTTGTGTCATCTGCAGATTTGTTAAATAATGAGGTGTCTCACCAAACCTACCTACATTACAATCCGTGCTAATGATGTTGCTTGCTTCTAGTCTTACTATTTCAAGGTGTGAGAAGCTTGTCTTGACTGTGTCAAATCACTTGTGCTCAGCAGCACTCACTGGCCAAAAAGGTAGAGATAAAGGTGAAGGATAACTCAACTTCAACTACCCCTCCATTGACTGGGTAAATTACTCATGTACCAATACTTGCCCAACTTTTCCTGGAGTTCATTAATTCCAATGACCTGGACCAGCTTGTTCTTACCCCCACTAGAGGTAACATCATCCTTGACCTGGTCATTACTAACATGGGCGACCGTTGCTCTACACCAATAGTCAGCTCCTCTCTGGTTAGATCCAACCATAAACTAATCAGCTTGAAAATCCACATCCCTCCCACCCCCCTAGCAAAGGTAACCACCATGAAAAACTTCTCCAAAGCTAACTTTGGGATCCTAAAACAGAGGTGGCTAACTTCATGGCACCCATGCAAATGGAGAATAGTTGCATGACTGCAGAATCATACACCAATGCACTGTATGAACAAGTACACAAATGTATGGATCTCGCCATACCCAATAGAACCAAGACATTCTCCTCCAAAAAAAGGAAGCAAATCTGGCGGTCCCATGCCATAAACAAATTCTACAACAGAAGGAGGAAACTGATGCGGAATAAGGTGAAGTTCCAAGACTGGAAAAACTCCCTTATCTGCCTCAACAAAAAGTTGAGATCCCTGATGAAGTCCTCTAAAGCTAGGTATGAAAAGAGAATTGCAGCAGATAGTAAAGACAACCCCAAGGCCTTCTATAGTTAAGTAAAGAATCTCCAAGGCAATACCCAGATTTGCTCTGAGCTACTCCACAATGGTACCTCCTATACCGAGCCAACAGATATTGCTAGTATACGGCCGACAGATTCAGTGCCATCTTTAACCCCTCTCCCCCCCCAAGGACCAATAAGAATACCAGTAGATTGCCAGGCACCCAGTATTACTGCTACACAGGTTGAAACAGCACTGTCCAAGGCCAAGAATACAGCTTCTATGGGACCTGACAATATGCTTGGTTGTGTTCTACATGAACTGGCACCTCACCTGTGTGCTCTGTTCAGTCACAGCCTCACCTCAGGCTTTGTCCTTGCCAAATGGTGCACTGCTACAGTTATCCCTCTCCACAAAGGACGAGCAACTACAGACCCTGGGAACTATCGCCCCATTAGCCTGACGAGTCTGATATGCAAAGCTATGGAACTCATCATCATGGACCTAATAAACAAAGATAGAGGGAATATCCAAACTCTGGATCCCACACTATTTGGTTTCGTGAAGGGTAGATCATGCCTGCTCAATTTGGTCAACTTCTCTGAGTCAGTCATCAGAGCTGTGGATGAAGGCAAGGTGGTTCATACAGCCTACCTTGATCTGGCCAAGGCTTTTGATACCATTCCCCACTCTGGAATCATAGAAAAACTCACTAAGCTTGTCATCAACCCCTATATCACTAGGTGGGTTGCAAACTGGCACACAAATAGAACACACAGTGTGAAAGTAGCTGACTCCAAGTCAGAGTGATGATTAGTCATGAGTGGAGTCCTACAGGGTTCGGTCCTGGGTCCTCTCCTGTTTAGTATCTACTTCTCTAAAGTTCAGGCCAACACGAAGGGAATCTGGCTGACAAAGTTCTCAGATGATTGCAAGTTGGGAGCTATTAACTCCCCAAGTGATGTTGACATCCTACAGAATGGCCTCACTGTGACCAATGACTGGTGTCAGTACCATGGCCTTAAGCTCAATGCCAAAAAATGAATGTGTCGTCATCCCCTTTGGGAAAAACCTGGTTCCCATAAATTACCACATTGATGGTAGTCCACTGAACACAGAAGACGTTATAAGAAATCTGGGGACACAGGTTGACAGCAACCTCTCTTTTGATCACCACATTTCCACTGTGGTCAGAAAGTCCTTCTATGTAGCACTTCAAATTACTAAGGGTTCTGCATCCAGGAAGAAAGTGGTAATTGTCTCCATCTACTCTTCCCTCATTAGGCCAGTCAAGTACAATGCCCCATTTGGCATGTACCTCACTAGACACCTGCAACAACTGGAGAGGCTGCAAAAGTACCTCACAAAGAGGATCCTAGGCCTTGCACACTTGTCCTATATGGACAGACTCAAAAAACTCCAAATATTCTCTGTCTCACATCGCCTACTTAGAGGCAATCTCTGCTTGACTTACAAAGCCATGTCTGACCAAGCTCTGTTAGAAATGCTACATCTAAAGAAATCCCAATCCCTCCACACCACATGCTTCAGAGACCTCAGCCTCATTACCACAATTAACAGAACATGCTGGAGGGACAGACTCGTAACCCAGAGACTGCCCATGCTATGGAATAGACCTCCTATACATGTCAAACAGAGCACCTCACTGGCCCTCTTCAAAAGAAATCTTGATGAGTGTATGGGAATAGAAAATTCACCATGGGGATCGTTCCAGTGGCTCTACTTGACCGAGGCACTGGGAACTAAGGTTGGATGGCACTATGCCAGGGTAATCCTATGGCTAGGCTTGTAAAGGTCCCAGGGCCATTAGCCTAGTACACACCTATGAACCTATGATAATCAGAAAAACTACAATCCACTCTGCTACAGGACCCATGAGGAGCTCAGTGTCTCTCCAACCTAACACCACTCTTAAGTATTAAACTGCGGTACCACCTTAATCATTCTTATAAGAAAAGCGCAGCCTGGGTCTGAACTGTCTGCAAACAGCTAAAGTTAACTTTGAGTATGTGTCTACCTGTTTGAGCCAATATTCATTTTCCCCTGGAGAGCACTCTGCCTTGACTTGTAAGCAGCCTCTCACACACACACACTCATCTTCCATTTTCTCTCTTATTCTCTTCTGTTAGCAAACAGTATCCGTAACTAATAAACACTGTGTGTTTGTTAATTTAAACTGAGACCACAGTAGCCTACTGATACAAGGTTATGCTGTTTTTCCACCTGAGAAATGGTTCAGAAACAACTTACAGTTTCGGAGCAGTCCTTGGTCAATTCTGATTGTTTCTTAAACACAAACTTGTCTTTGCTTTGGCTCATTAGCAGCAGTACAAAAGACCTGCCTGCTCACACCCTTGTTCTTCCCTTCCTCCTTCACTGTTTATTACCTTAAGCCAATCCCAAAGTTAATAAATATTGCCTGTGGCAGGCACCATTTTTAAAACTACAACCACCCTTTGAGCACCTCATGCTCGGCTCTGCCATAGAACTTATTAAAACTGCCTGAACTGGGGCACAGCTAACTGATAGTTTGTGGAAATACAGGGTACCTACCTGAGTCTCCACATTCACTATCATATGTTCATTTATCAGTTTACTCTGTTAACTGATTGTTTCCAGCCCCCTCATAAGAGCAACTAATAGGGTCTCTACCCGCTTTGCTCCCCACCCTGCCCCCTATTACCTCCCACCCCCAGTGGTCCTACCTTTATTACACTCACAAACCCCTCCCATCTTTCCAATAGCCAACCATGGCACTAAACCCAACACTACCTCCTCCATCTTCCCACTACTATCACTCCTCAGCTAACATGTACAAGCATACCTTACCTATGCTCACTGCATGTACTCTCCTTGCATATCTTACATCCTACCGAAACTCCATCATTCCCCCACACAACCACTACCACTGTACTACTACTCACACCACCACTCATGTCTCACCCTCACTCAGCTCCCCTCCCACCAACTCAAGAATCATCCCCATGCACTCCCCGCATATTATACCAACTATATTACTCAAACATAAAGCATCCCTACAACTTAACATGGTATCCATCCCACCATACCTATTACCCACATAGCGCAATCATAAAGTTTCCCTACTAAACAAACACATTCAAAAACTGAGAAAACTAATAACCTCATGCATATCAAAACTAGCCCTAAGTGGAGACATCCACCCCAACCCTGGCGCTACCATCTCCAACCCCAATCCTCATAATCAGACTAGAAACCACAACTTCTCCCATATCATAGCCAATAGAAAGCCAAGTGACTTCTTTCTACTAAGCCTAAATATTAGAAGTATATCCAACAAAGTCCATGAACTCCATGCCACCATAGACTTGTACTCCTCAGATATAGTCATCCTGACAGAAACCTGGCTAAAACCTCACATTACCAGTGAGCAAATCCTCCTTACCGGTTATGGCATACTAAGAGTAGACAGGCTAAACAAGAAAGGAGGTGGTGTAGCCATAATATTTAAGCAGCATCTAAACATCCAGATCTTAAAATCATCAGCTCCACAAATAGGCAGTGAAGAAATAATATATACCAACCTCAAAATAAACCAAAACAAAACCATCAACATAATTGGATGCTACGTCCCACCTGGCCAAAACATCCTTCCACTAGAAAACCTCTTCAGCTGGTCTACCCACCATCTCCCCCAAGAAACTATAATTTTAGGTGATTTCAATATTGACTGGCGATCCTGTTCTGGCAACCATCCAACCCATCATGTAAATCTTCATGGCTTCACCCAACTAGTCCAGTCAACAACCAGGATAAATAAAAACTCCAGCAATCACACTACCCTGGACTGGATACTAGTCAGTAAGAGCCCCCAGTCATATATAACAGGCTGCTTATCAGATAGCCTCAGTGATCACTCTCCAACATCCCTACTCAAAAAATACCTATACCAAGCAAAACCTGTCATCTACCGCCAAATAAGTAAAAAACTAAACTTTAACCCATTCTCATTCATCTCATCCTTCAAAGAATGTAACTGGCATCCTCTAAAGTACCTTAGTTTTGATGACGCAGTTACATTTTTTAATACTACCTTACTGAGCATCCTTAATTACCATGCCCCCATAAGACCTTCCAGAACCAAAGCACAACCCTCCCCATGGCTACAGAAAACCACTAAGTCAGAAATGAAAAACAGGGATAAAGCCTGGGAGCACTGGTGCAAAACCAAAATCCCCTCAACTAGACAGAAATTCCTAGAACTACGCAATAGAGTCAAAAAGCTAATAAAACAGGACACATTTCAATACTACCAGTCTGCCCGAGACTCCTCCCAACACTGCCCCAAACAATTCTGGTCCTCCATAAACTCCATCCTCCACCCAGGTAAAGTCAGTACCCCTCCTCCTAACATCCCTCACTCCTCCAAAAATATTGCTACCTCATTCAACACACACTTCACACAAACCATACTATCACTAGCTAAACAACACAACCCCCCTCCCCTCCCCTCCAACCCACACCTTCAACTAGTAATCTCCCCACTGCCTTCTCTTTTTCTCCTGTACCTACCTCCAACATAAAAAACTCTTAACTAAAATTAAGCCCACCAAATTAGCAGCAGATAACCTCCTGAGTGAATACCTACAAATCACAGTTGATGCTCTGGCCTACACAGTATCCATCTTGATTAACCGATTTCTGTCAGAAAGTTATGTTCCCACACTATGGAAAGTATCACATATAATTCCCCTCCACAAAGGTGGCCACTCCACAGAACTAACCATTTACTGCCCCATAGCTATTCCCTCTCCACTCTCCAAAATGCTAGAGCGATGCATTCACTCTCAGGTCTCAGACTACCTCCTTACTAACAACTTCCTTTCCAGTACTCAGCATGGTTTCCAACCAAACCATAGCACCACCACTGCCTTACTTTCCTTTACTAACACTATCCTTCAGCATAAACACAATGGCTATCTCTCCTCTGCTACTTTCCTAGACCTATCTAAAGCATTTGACATGGTCCCACACAAACAACTCATCTCTGTCCTCAATAACCTATCCTTCTCTCAATCAGTCACCAACTGGTTTCAGAGTTACCTGTCTGACCGCCAACAATCCATTGTATGGCAGAATGACATATCTCCCCAACTACCTGTCTCTATAGGGGTTCCCCAAGGATCCATCCTTGGACCCCTACTCTTCTCTATTTTCACCAATAATCTAGCCTCTGCCACCAAACATGGCACACTCATACAATACACAGATGACTCAACCATCATCTGCTCAGCCCAGTCCTTACCCAAACTGCAAAAAGTTACACACAAAGCCTTTTCTTCTGTTGAAACTTGGTTATCTGATGCCCAATTAATACTCAACCCAAACAAAACTAAACTACTCATCTTCCAACCCACCAAACATATTCAAAACAACTCTCACTTTAACATCACAGCAAAAGACAACACCACTATACACCCAACAGAACACACCAAATTGCTAGGAGTGGAAATAGACAATAAATTAAAATTTGACATTCACATATCCATGACCATAAAAAAAGTCCACAAAAAACTAGGAGCATTATACAGAAATAAGCAACTTCTCACCAAAGCAGCAAAGATTTCAGTAACAAATTCCTACCTTATCTCCACCCTACTCTATGCCTCTTCAATATATACCAACCTAAGGCAATGCGATCTAAACAAGCTAGAGACCTGGTACAATAAAATGGCCAAATTCGCCACAGGGGCATCCTGCCGTAGTCACCACTGTCTCTCACTTGCTGAACTGGGCTGGCTTGAACTCCCTCACCTCCTTCAATGGTATCAACTCTCACTTGCCCACAAACTGGTAAACTATCCACTAAATGTCTCATCCTCAGATCCTTTCTAACCTATCAAATACAACCTCTCCTACGAGGCATCATCTTTGATTCCTAGGCTAGCTCTTGGCTGCTGTGTGTTCTGGGTGTTCCACTGTCTGTACTCACTGTAAGTGCATGCTCTGTATCAATGTTTTATATATGTATAATTTTTAGCTGTACCTTGCATTTAATGTGGTAAAACTGTTGTGTTACTGTGATATTGGTTGCTGTTCCTTGCCTGGGAAAGTATAGGAAATTATTATCCTTCTATTCTGTGATATTGCTACTATGATTAAGCTGGTCTACTTATAGCCGTATTCTGCTACTTGTTTTACTTTGTCCTTAATAAGTGTAGAACAGTTTTTCTATTGATAGCCGTATTCAGCTACTTGTTTCATTTCGCCCGTGTAAACTATAGAACACTTACCTTGCCTATATCTGCTCGTACTGCTACCTAGAATGTATGTGGTCTCAACCAATGCAGCATAGTTCTAATTTCCTGGGTGAATACGTTAGCTTATGCTGTCAACGCTAGTCTGCATTTATCATTGACTTAGTTAACAATCCAACGGTATTTTTTTTAACCATATTGACTTTTTTTGCTACCCTAAGTGTCCTGGTCTTGCTCTTCACAGCAAGCGACCACTTGGTAAGCATGGTCCACATGGACCTGTTCCATGCTGCCTTACAATGAATGCTTAGTCTTATTTAACGCTTAGCATTCAATAAGCGTTGCAACATACCCTAATCCTACATTACTACGTGCTAACTCTACAGTTATTAAACCTTCTTTCTTTGGGTTTTACACTTTTTCGCTATCATCTTGCTCATCCCAGCAAGCGAACACCTGGACAAGCATGGTGCACATGGAATTTGTCGCACACTGCCCTACAAAGTGTACTATCACTTTAAACTCCAAGTAGACCTAACGATTACAACAGCCTGTTAACAATGCTCTATGTTTACTTTTATTGAACCCTCTTACATTGTGCTATACATAGTGGGCTTGCTGAAGCTTCACTAATTAGTCCTGTGTAACGCTTACTGTTCAATAAACGTTACACTATCTCCCAGCCCTACATTTAAACCTCATCCCCATTTGTATAAGACACTGTTTCAGAATTATCTGAATGTTTATAACATTTATCTGAGGTGCCTCACTTCTTCTTATGTATTCCTGGTGTTAGTACAACTTAGCAGTGGTCCTAAGAAACTTGTCTAATACATCACTTGGGTTGTTAAAAAAAAAAAGAAACTGTTAGAATGCACTGCTCTGGCATCTAACTGTCATCGATATTTTGTACTTTTGTTAAGTATTTAATAGAGCTGGTTAAAGTTATTATGTACTTTTGTTAAGTATTTTATTAAAGCTGGCTAAAGTATATATTTGCTTACTATCACTTGATTTGAACGGTTGCATTCTAAGCATGTCAGTCCATGTATGTTCTACTGTTTTTTCTGACTAGGACTTGTATCACCTGACTCAACTGTTAACAGTATTTTTTCTTCTCTACATTGTCTTCTTTCTCCCTTGTCTACCCAGCCTTGCAAACAGCTTGTCCTGCATTAGAATTAAGAACCTGCCCTACCTGATGACCTGGACTCTCTATTTTAAAACTTGCACCTGCTGTCTCTTCCTATCAAGGAGTAGAGGCTTACCTCTCCCTGAACTTACCCCCTCAAGAAAGCAAGAAAGTATGTTATCTGCTGGATACTAATGTTACTTTGTCTAAATAACTAATGTATATATAATTATTATCCTTCCCTGCCAGGACAGCCAGCAGCCTTACACCTTTTCTCTTTAGCTCCTCCCCTTCCCCCTTCTTGGCTTCATTATTCCTCTCCTTTACTACCAGTTCTACTCCTTACCTTCCTTGTACCACTGCTGCTGTATAGCTTTTGCCCACTAGATGGCACCCTTTTCCCCCTCTATATATTTCCTACTGACTCACACTAGGCATACTTAGGATCTCATTATACACTACTTATTTCATTGTAGACCCACTTTAATCTTCCATTTTCACTACACTCCACTTAACTACCCTACCTACTCTGACCAGTAGTTAACCTATCACCTCCTTATCTACCTCCCCCTAAACTTACCTCTAATAGTCAGTATTCCACTGATTGTTTTTTACAGGTTCTCCTCCTTCTCTTGGCTCTTCCCGCTCCGTTCGCCCTGCGGGCTCACTCCGCTCCCCTACCCTACCCCCAATTCCCACCCACCCCAGTGGTCCTAAACTTATACTTCACTAACCACTCCCCCCATTTTTCTCATCCTATCACTATCCTCCTCATCACTAAGCCACTCCCCTACCTCTATCATTCCTCATTAGTAATAATTAACTCTCTTTGGACTACTCACTCACCTTTCCTCACCATTTACTGCACTGACTACTTCCCAAATCAACTCCTATACAACCTTCACTAATTTCCTATTTGCATAATTTAACCCTGATCAATCTCTTTCAGCACTTTCTCCTTTTTTCTGCTTCACCTACTCACACAAATTACTCCTACCTCATTTCTACTTATTACAATGGCCCCAACACACAAAACTATTTTCACAAACATACTACTCTTAACTACCACAATAGCCTCTCTTACAATACCTTACTCACTAAGCTTCTTAGAAAATCTTTCTCTTCCTGAACAAAACCATCACTTCCAGCAAACTTTACCATCTTCTTTCATCTAATCCCTTAGCCACAGTAACATAACCTGTACCTCTAACTATATACTACCAAAATATCACAGAGCAACCCATGTTACTTACTTCCCTACCAAAAAGAATTTTAATAATTTCTACAAGATCCTTACATTTCTACAATATCCCCAAGCAACACCCCCTCCTAGATGGTGATATTCATCCAAACCCTGGCCCCAATACTGACTATACCAATTACCTAGGCAGTTTAACATTGCCTGTGATCTCTACATTAACTAAACCACCTAATTCCCTCCTGATAGCTCACCTTAACATTTGAAGTATAAACAATAAAATTTCCCACCTGCATGCACTCCTGAAGTGCACTCATTTGATATTATCTGCCTTACACAGACTTGGCTAAAACCATCTACTCTGGACCAGAAAATTACCCCTCCTGGCTATAATATCCTTAGATGTGACCGTAAAACCAAAAAAGGTGGAGGTATAGCCATTCTCTATAAATCTAATCTCCAAATTCCCCCCTTTAATGTGCTCCCATCATTAGATACAAAGTCTGAAACCCTGACTGCCAAACTCCAAATCAACAACTCCAAATCTATCTATCTAATTTGCATGTATCTCCCCCTGGTAACAATGCCAATACTCTTGAAAATGTACTTAGTTACCTCTCTACCCAACTACCCCAGGAGACCATTGTACTGAGTGACTTTAACATCGACTGGACCACCTGCAGTTCCCCTAAACCTAGTAATCACATAAATCTCTTCGGAATCTCACAAATAATAACCACTCCTACTAGAATCCACAAACCTAGCAGTAAGGAAACCACGCTTGACTGGATCCTTATTAATAGCCACCCTGAAACTTATACACCAGGAACCCTTCCTGACAATATCAGCGACCATATGCTTACCTACATTATTAGACAAAAAGTCCATATCCCAACTACTAATAATTTCAAAACATCCCGCTCTAAAAAATTATTTAATCCAGACAGCTTCCTAAATGAACTACAAGCATGTGACTGGTCACCAATGACTCATCTTGAACTTGATGAAGCAGTGACCTACTTTAACACCAAATTTCTTCAAATCCTAGATTATCATGCACCTTATCGCTCTTCTAGAATAAGAACCAAATCTGCCCTATGGCTCACAAAACAAACTAGGCAAAAGATGCTCCTCAGAAATAAAATCTGGGCTAAATGGAGAGCCAGCAAATGTCCATCAGATCATCTCCACTTTAAACAGTTAAGAAATGCCACCAAGAAAGATATTCTTAGAGATAAAAAAGACTTCTACCTTCACCGCCAACAAGCCAGTCAACAAACTCCACAAAAATTCTGGTCAGGGATAAACAAACTTCTTCAGCCAGGCCACTCTACTACTCCTGCCCCTGGAGGATTCAACCAAAATAACTCCAACCAGATTCCTGATGCCTTTAATAACTATTTTATAGAAGCCATTCTAACCCTAGCCAATTCTTTACCTCCTTTTACTGCTTCCTCACTAAATACCTCTAAGACTTCATCTCCTACCTTTCAAATACAACCTGTACCTACATCTCTCATCTGTAAGCTCCTTCAAAAATTGAAACCTTGCACCCCTTCTGCTGACCATCTCCCAGCTGAATACCTACAAATTGCTCCAAAAGCCATAGCTATCCCATCTCGATCCCTATTACTAGAACTATCTCAGTAGGCAAAATCTCTACCATATGGAAAGTATCCCACATCATCCCTCTACATAAAGGTGGATCATCTATTGAGCTTTCTAACTTTCGGCCTATTCCCTTACTCTCCCCAATAGCTAAGATAATGGAAAAATGTATTCACAAACAACTACTTAACCACCTTCTACAAAATAATCTACTGGCAAACTGTCAACATGGCTTCAGGCCATTCCATAGCACAATGACTGCCCTGCTATCCTTCACCGACTCTATAAACAAAAATTGTAACAATAACTCTTTTTCCTCTGCGCTATTTATTGACCTGTCAAAAGCCTTTGATATGGTTAACCATAACCTACTTCTAGACAAACTAAAAGCCAATTCACTCAATCCACAAGCATTACAATGGTTTAGGCCTTATCTGGAAAACAGACAGCAAGCAGTACTTTGGGATAACATTCTGTCTACATTACTTCCAGTAAATATTGGAGTACCCCAAGGCTCTATCTTAGGTCCCCTCCTTTTTTCCTTATTTATTAATGATCTACACATAAACATTCCACAAGCCACCTGCATTCAATATGCAGATGACTCTACTTTAATCTGTACAGCTAAGAACATAGCCTCTCTCCAGTCCCTCACCCAAACTGTTTTCCATAATGTTGAAAATGAGTTTATGCAACACTGCCTCCTGCTAAATCCCCAAAAAACAAAATTACTGCTTTTTACTCCAACTCATAAATCACCTCATCCATTCTTCTCAATAACCTCTAACAATGCTACCAACATAACCCCAGATACTACAACCCGCCTACTAGGTGTAACAATTGATAATCGCCTCAACTACTATGACCACATTAACTCCACTATAAAGTCTGTTAATAAAAAACTTGGTACCCTCTGTAGAATTAAACCATTCCTTACCCCTTCTGCCAGAAAAAATATTGCCCAGACTCACCTTATTTCTACCCTTTTCTATGCCTCTGCTATATATACTAACCTATCTAAAAACAGCCTCGCCAAGCTTTCCACCTGTTATAATAGCATAGCTAGATTCATCACTTGCTCCCCCTTTAAAACTCACCACTGCCTCAACCTCAAACAACTGGGATGGCTAGAATTACAGAACCATATACTTTGTCAACAATTACATATCACCCAAAAGATCCTATACCACCCCAACAAACACCCCTATCCTCACTAATATGATTACACCGTACAAATATCTGGCTACACTACGCTCTGCTAATAAGCTCCTAGTTTCCTCTATTAAATCTAAGAACAAAGCTGGTGACTCACTTTTCTTGAACACAGCAGGTAAAAACTGGAATCAGCTTCCTTCTGAAATATCAACCCTTGCTTTTACTTCTCTATTTAAAAAACATTTTAAAGAACATCTTAAAACTCACTGGCTTTGTCCATGTGTGAACCCAGACTGATATCTCTTTCCCCTTCCTGATCTCATCCCTTTATCTACTCCTCTAACCTACGCCTCTAATTCTAGTCACTACACTTTGCTTCATAGTACGAGGATAAAATAAAAGGGTTTTCTCTCCTAACTGGTCTTGCTCAAACTTACTATTGTGTTTAGTATAATTTTTCTTTTGACCAATGTTGCCTCTGTACTGTGATTTTACATGTCTTTTTATATATTGTAAACTTTGTCACTGTTCATGCTTGGAGCTTTTCTCCCCAGGCCTCTATTGAAAATGGACATATATCTAGTTAGACTAGCCCGGTCAACAAATCTAAAATAAAAAAATAAAATAAAAATGCCCCATCCCTCCAGAATCTACTCTTACCCTATCGCACCACCAGACCTCTAAGATCCAACAACAAAAATCACTTGCAGATCACTAAAGCCAATAACTCTGCTGGTGAAGCACTATTCTCTTGCGCCATAGCCAAATTATGGAACTCCCTCCAACCCACAATTACCTCCGTACCATCATGCACCCACTTCAAAACTTTACTAAAAGCGCACCTAAAAACATGCTGGCTATGCCCTTGCAATTCACACTCTAATATCACCCACCCCATCCAACCACTACCTTTCTTTCCACCCCACTAACTACCTTGATTATAGCAAGCTTGGATGCTCATAAGCCTACTACTTATTATACAGCAGGAACTTCTTATTGTAACAATTGTTAACGTCTATTATGTACTTCGCAGATAAAGATTCTATTGTCTACTGATGTACTATGTTCTTCATCTGTAACTATGTTTGTAATTAATTGCTATGTTAATCAAATTGTTAATCGCTATGTAAATCCAATGTAACTACTGTCTGTTTATTTTAACTGTGGAGCTTTTCTCACCGGGCCTCCGCTGAAAATGGGCCTACATCCAGTCAGACACTCCCGGTCAACAAATGTAAATTTGTTTGTTTCTTTCAGCTTTTCCCAGTTAGGGGTCACCACAGCAGAACTCCGGTCCGCTAATGATTGGCAGTAGATTTTTACGTACTGGCTTGCCAGGCCTAACGCACAAACTTCAAAGAAGGAATGCCCATTCACGCATGTCACCACACAGAAGACGCTCTGAGAATCGAACAGGCAACGTCTAACTGTGAGGTGACAATGCTACTGCAACACCACCACCGCGGGTATGGTCAACAACAAATGTAAATAAATAAAATAAATAAAGGTTCAGAGTGCACAGGAACCGCTAGCAGTGGACATGTTTGAGTCTTTGTTGGCTGGGACTATTGCATATATTTCATTCCTCTTTCCTTTATCCTTTCTTCTACACAGTCTTAATTATTCCCCACCCACACTACCCTCTTATAGAAAAATATTTGATGAAATAGGAGATTCTATCCCCTGGCAAAAACATTGTGGCCATCTTAATGTTTTCCTTCTGTGCTCCCCTCTATATTGTGTCTTCCCTTATTCAGTCTTTCCCATCTCCTCCTTTCTATTCTTTAATGAAACTATCAGGGTGTCTACATAAGGATACTCCCATATAAAACATATGAACCACCTTTATTTTTTTTAAATATTACTAATAAAAGCTGTGCAGACCACTGCTTGCTTTAAGTGTTTTAAATGTGACTGTGCATAGCCACATCAGTCCCTAATATTTGCGTGAATATGAAACACTTCAAAGTATTATGAAGCTTATGGTTTTCAAGTAGTCCTTCATATCAGATGCATGTTATATGATCTATCAATTAACACATTGAACCTCACTTCAGCAATATGAGAGCATCGAACATCTTAATCATCGAAAGCCAATATCAGCGAATTTCACATGAAATAGCACTAGTTGGCCAACATCTGTGCATAATTAGAAAGAATATACATATTTACATGTTATACATACCAAAAGTAGCAAGTAAGATGCTAACGTTGCAGCTGTTGGCCAACTGTTGCTATTTGATGTGGCGAGATTTGTTGATGTTGTCTTTCAATGATTAAGACATTCGATGTTCTTATCTCCTAAAGTGAGGTTCGATGTTTTAACTGTTCAGTCATATGACACAAATCCCTTCATATCTACTTTAGACTTTAGATACTTAACCCTTTTGCAGTAAGTAGGCATGTTTTTTTCAAACTGCCTTTCCTTTTCCTTAATTATTGTTAATACCTTGCACTTAGCTTATTTGCATATCCCTGCAGTGGCACTTTCCATTAATAACTGCTATGTAACTGCATACTGCTGGACTATGAATACCACCTTACATTTCTTTCTTTCTTTGATCTCGGTTTTTGTTCAGGCAATCATCGAACAAAAAGGTTGTTTAAAAAAACCCTCTGAAATACATTTCAGAGCATCTAGAAACCTCATTGCTTAACACAGTTGTTTCCTCTCCAGTTATCAGAGTGCAGTTTTGCTTAGACAGAATATGTTAAATAACTGAATGAATAATTCAGGAAAAAAAACTTAACAGTAAGACAAACTGTGAGGAAAAGGAAAAAACAGTAATCTGGGTAGTGTGAGTAGGCCAGGACAGGCTGGACAGTACTGTGCGTGTGTGTGTGTATGTGTGTGTGTGTTTGTGTGTGTGTGTGTGTGTGTGTGTGTGTGTGTGTGTGTGTGTGTGTGTGTGTGTGTGTGTCTGTGTGTGTCTGTGTGTGTGTGTGTGTGTGTGTGTGTGTGTGTGTGTGTGTGTGTGTGTGTGTGTGTGTGTGTGTGTGTGTGTGTGTGTAAAGGCTGGTTTTGTCTGTGTGGACTCTACATGTCATCCCTACATTTGCACAGATTTTTTTCTCGGTGGTCTCCTTTCATCCCACACCACAAAGACATGCAGTAGCTGTATTGGCCATTCTAAATCATCCATATGTCTATTTATGATATAGGAGGAAGGTCTAACTATTTACATCAATTCCCCACTTGCCTAGTTTCCTCTGGGGTTGTTAAAACTGTTCATAGGTCCACTACAGGAATTAGCAGTGACTTGATAGCATTGGATGGTGATCCATGAAGATTCCTTAGGGGAAAAATCATGGGAATATGTTAAACCATTTTGGAGATAAAGACATTTACATACAGGGAGCCATCATATTGTCTGTCATTTCATGTGCATGCAGAACTGTCTATGGCCCCCAGATGATATCATAGGGGTCATGACACATGCTCTTACATGTGTTTTTATTTATAATAACAATAATAATAATAATAATCAAAATGTTATTTTGTATAATGAAAACATACGATGAAAGGCAACAGCCAGCATAAAAACATGAAAAGTGACTCATTGTGTCAGCAACTCTTCACTCTGTCAATTGAGTTAAACCACAAAGCTGACATTTATAAAATTGCTACCATAATTCCTTAAAGGTAAGGCTCGTACCAGTCTTGGCAGTTTCAAAACACTTTTTATACTTAACTTGTATGCCCATGTTTTCCCTGGGCTTACTGACAGGTTAAGTATAAATAATACTTTGAAATATATAGTAGCAAGTGTTTTACAGTTGTTTTTTAAAAGTCTGCTTCTGCTATATGTGTTTTATTATGCACGTGCTCACACACACATATATATTGCTAGAAAGTTATACAAACATTTATTTTCATTTTTGTTTTGCATCAGAGTTTTGATATGTATATCTGTTTAAGAACTTGACTGAATTGATTGGTGATAATGTGACTATTTTTTAAGTATTTAAACAGCAATTTTAAATGGTGATATAGATTCTGATGAAGTGTTTTGGTAAATGATGAAAGCACTAAATCTATCACAATAAAGAACATCTTGGAAGATTGTGGTGTTTAGCTTAATATTTATTTTTGGTTTCTTTATACCTAAAATGTTTTGTGATTTATTGTGATTGATTATCCTCAGTATTTACATTATTATATCTGGAGATAATGAATTATTTGTCCTTAGTTCCAAGATCCAGAGCTCAGTCTCAATTTGCATTCAATTGTTCTTAATACAATTAATGTTGCTGTATCTTACTAAATGTCAGAACTACCAGGGAGTTTGCATGTACCCATAAGTCTATATTGATATAGGTTCATAGGTGTGTACTAGGCAAACGGCCCTGGAGCTTTTACAAGCCTAACCCATAGATGTGCCCTTTCTTCTACATAAACTTAATTATCCCTCCACATATTCACCATCTTCCAGACCACATTCTAACCATTCCCTTAGAACCTCAAATTTTTTTTTTTTCATATCCATCCACAACTTCCTTTTTCCCATTTTTGCACATTGGGTTGGGGGTGCTTCTTCATATATTTCTGCACACATTTCAAATCCTACCCCAAACCATGTTCTATCTGGATCACTACCTGTTCTTCCATCCTTAACTGCCATTTCATAGGTTCATAGGTATATACTAGTCTATCAGTCTATAGACTATTACAAGCCCAGCCAATAACCAGAGGTGAGAATCCAACCCTGTATTTTGTGAGGGAAGGACCTTACCCATTAAGCCAACCCCACCCTGTTTCACTTTCTTAATATTTTTCTGTGTGAATCCAGTGCCATGGTATAGACAGATACTGTTCAATGATCCAAACAACTGGGGTTTGATTAACAGCTCCACTGTCAGATACAGGTAAGGTGGTCAATCTGAGGGAGGGGTGCTTGACTAGGCCTTCCTTCCAATAAGGTCCACAAAGGGGGAGAAAACCTCAGACATACCAAGGTGAGTGTAGGGGGAGAGGATGAAAGTAGGGTATAAAATAAAAAAAAAATTCTGGCATGCAGTATGACAGGGGGCTGAGCACCATGATCTCTTCATTGGTATAGACCCTTATCAGAGTCAGAAAAGATGACATTCAAAGCCAAAGTAGCTCCAGTTGCACAGACAGTCAAAGAAAACAGAATAAAATGATTTGGGCATATGTGCAAGAAAGCAGAAAACAATTTGGTGAAGATGATTTGGGAGAGACTAGAATAAGGTAAGAGGAAACGAGGGCTTCTAGCAAAGAGATGGATAGACTGCATGACAGAAGACTTGGAGACAGTCTGGCTTGGCTGTTGAAGAAGGCAGTGCTACTGAATTAAGAGAGGTAGAAATGGACATCATAACAACCTGACCCCATATAGACAAAATGAGAAACATGGGTATGATGATGATGACGATGATTATACATCTTACAACAACAAGGAACACCATGATGATGATTATGATGATGATTATATATATTACAACAACAATGAACACCACTGTTTAAATATAAAAAGACAAATGCTTTCCAATCTCAGCCAGGGCTAGTTACCTGTTACACTCTGACGTTCATGACGTTCAAAACACTCAGTGACAGGCACTTCTCCTCTCATCCTCAGCTAACAAATTATCTCAACATGAAATCTGTTACGCATTAAGAAATACTAAGGGCCCTAAGTTTAATAGACCTCACTAACATTAGTTGCCTGTGAAACATTCATTGTTAAACAATCTCTGCACTTCTGGAACAGTCTACTCAAAATTAAGTCAGCTCAGTCTTTATAATTTATATATTTTTTTTATTTATTTTATATTTGTTTACCAGGAGTGTCTGACTGGGCAAAAAGACAATTTTCAGCAGAGGTCTGGGGAGAAAAGTTCCATAAAGATACAAACAATCGACTTATAAACATTACATAAAAATACAGGTACATACAAAAATACAGAAATGTTGGTATAGCTGTTCTCAATACATTACGTTTATAGGACAGATGAGATAAAGCAATATGATAACAATATACATAAATTTAGAGGAGAGAACAATTGAAAGGACAAAGCTATTTTTCAAGAAGTGTACATTGCAAAATAGGTGGGTATTACCAACAGATAAATGTGCAAGCATAATTATTTGGTTCTGTGCCAGTGTAGACTTTGGGATAAATTAGTGTTAATCATGGTGTATACCATGTATCAACCTATGGGAGACTGATACAGTAGAAGATAATAATTTGTACTTCCTGGGGTAAGAAGGATGATGTAGGGGGTTTTGTATCCAGATTAGGACATAAGTGGTGCTGTGCTAATGGAGTGGAGGGGGATTATAGCAGGGATATCTGCGTTATGATAGGAGAGTAGGTATGGACTAAGGTACAGAATTTGCTTTGAAGGATGGTTATCCTGGTTCTGTGCAGGTACAGTACCAAGAGCTGCGTAAGCGTGACTGCAAATTGTTTTTGAAGTTAGGCTTACTGTCCAAGATCCTAATATCTTGAGGAAGTGAATCCCATATTTTACAATAGCACTGGAGTAGAGGGAGTCACCAGAGCTATTCCTGCTTTTGGTTACTTCAGTGAGAAGTTATTTGTCTAGTGGTTTGTTTAATGCTATAATTATTTAAAAATAAATAAAAATGCCATCTACAAGAAAGATATAAATGTACTTGCAATGGAGTTATTTCTGTTATGTAAACCAATAATTCCATGATAAACATTTGCAAAAGTTTTTGTAAAATGTGAAAACGTCATCTTAGAATTAAAGACATGTAGGAATGTTTTGCACATTATAGTTCAAGTTCAATGTTTTATTGACATTTGTACTTGTGTGTGTAATAATCTAGCATCTCTGATGGGCTGGCAGCTCCCCCAGATTAGGTGAATTCCCACCTAGCAAGTTCAGGATAGGTTCTAGCTCCCCAGCAATGCTTAACTGGGTTGAATGGGTACATGCGGAATGAATGTCATATGTTGTATACCTATTTTTAGACTTTCTTTATTCGTGGTTGAAAATAGTGCACAAAGTATTTCTCTGAGCTGGTCAATTAAAAATAGCTAAATAAAATAAATTTAAGTGGAACCAAAAGACAATAAGTACTTCATATGCTTTGTCCCTATGAGTGTTGAAAAAGGTAGTTAAAATAATTACAACCCATGAAGCAAAAAAGCAATGGCTAAAGGGGAAAACAATAAATGCAGAATATACAAGGATGTTGCAAAAAAGAGTAATGGCTAGAAAATGGAAAGCAGTAAATGACACTACCCAAAGGCTAAGGGAAAAAAAACAATCTAAACCTGTGGCATTAATAGAATAGCAATATGGCTCGTAAACTGCAGTACCAGTCATATAAATGTAAATCCCAGAGATAAATTAGTGGAAATTGGATCCATGACCTAGAGCACTGGAGCATCGAATACAACCTAGGCAACTTAGGATTCCCACTAACCTAGTAATCAGATGTGAACCAGGCTCTGCTGAGGTGCATCATCTCTGGGACATTTTACAAAATTCTAGAGGCTCCAAGACCAATCTAAGTGCTTTTTCAGTTATTTTCACTTATTTTATTGCATTTGCACTTACCTATAATTTTATACATGTCTTATAGCTAACATATCACATTTGTACTCTCTGGGACATTTTACAAAATTCTAGAGGCTCCAAGACCAATCTAAGTGCTTTTTCAGTTATTTTCACTTATTTTATTGCATTTGCACTTACCTATAATTTTATACGTGTCTTATAGCTAACATATCACATTTGTACTGTTTTAAAGCAATTTACTGATTAATTGCATTTCATTACTTTTTAACTGTATTTCATTGCTATTTACTTCAATTAATTATTGTTTAACTGCATTTTACTGCATTTCATTACTGTTTAACTGTATTTTTATACTCCTGAGTTCCGTTTTTGACTGTAAGTGGTTACTCTGTGCTTTTCTGTGTATTCTTAACCCTTAAATTGAGTAGCATAGTATGGATACAGGTTTGCTGCATCCAGAGCTGTTTGTTTTTGCCTTCTGTGTTTCTGGCAGTCATCTTGTGCTGGTAGGGGTCTATCTTCTCTGTAGTGAGAGCAGCAGGGCTGCCTGGAACTTGTCTGGCACAAGCTGATTGGTAAAGAAAGCAGAGGCTAGCAGAATTGGCTAGATTTCTGTGTTACTAGAATCTTCTATTTTTTGTAGTATTTAAGCCCCACATTTGAGCTGGTTTGGGCTTGTTTGGACCAGGCTCTTCTAAGGTGCATCATCTCTGGGATGTCTTACAAAATTCCTGAGGCTCCAGGACCAACCTAAGAGCTTTTTCATTTATTTTCACTTATTTTATTGCATTTGCACTTGCCTATCATTTTTATCTCTGCCTTATAGCTAATTTATCACATATGCATTGCTTTAAAGCAATTTATTGATTAACTGCATTCCATTACTGTTTAAATAAATTTCATTGCTATTTACTGGAATTCATTACTGTTTAACTACATTTTACTGCAATTCATTACTGTTTAACTATATTTTTTTCATATTGTGAGTTCTGCTTTTGTCTGTACTTTTCTGTGAGCTTTACTGTCCCCCGGATTCACTATGCCCTGCATGGCATGCATGATTAGTGCAGGAGCTCACGCAGGCAATATGTCTGCCGTGAGATCCAGGAATAGCCTGCATGAGCGTGCACGAGAGCTCCTGCATTAATCATGCATGGACTAAGCCCTGGTATGCAAATCACCCCATCTGCAGGAGAAGTCCATGTCCAAGTCCAAATGAGGTAATTTTGCAATCCAGGAAGTTTGCAATAGTCTGTGCAAGACTAGTGCTATCTGCAGAAATGTACTCGGTTAGTAACCGATTACATTTCTGCAAAATCCAAAATGGAGCTATGACAGCTGCAAATAAATGCTGCATATCAATGAGGAAGCATGCCAATGACCAAGTATAAGGCCATTGGCATTGCAAACAATAAAAAAAAAATAAAAATCAACTTTTATTTTTTAGCCGATCTTGGCTGTTTAAGCATAGGGCAGCGGCGCGCAAATGAGATCGGGGGGGGAAATAATAAAATAAACCTAAAATAAGCATTCTAAGCAAAATCAGTATTCTGCCATGCAAGTCAATGGCAGGCAGAAGACAACCTGGCCAGTGAGTAGTGGTTGCTAAGGGAGGAGGCTCAGTGTGACACATGTAACTCTGCATTAGCAGGCAAACCTATGCAAATGAGGGGAAGGATAGTGAATCCCAGTTTTCCCCAGCATGTGAGTCAGGCCCCAACAGTGTAAAAGTAGGAATAGCTGGGTGCAAGCCTAAGAGGTAGGTGACATCATGGGGGTGGGGGTGTCAGGCATACTGTAAGTGGATTGGAGCCCTGTGACTAGGGTTTGCTCCTAGCTTATCACAGCTAAGCTACGGGGTGTGTCTAAACCTGCCTAGCACTCTTTACAAAGTGTAAGCAGGTGCGCGTGCTGCGCACTGGGTTTTACAGAAAGAAAAAAGAAGTTTAACCAGGAAATAGAAGCAGTGTGCACATTTGAGCACTCTGTGCAACGTGCACATGGGCTTAAACAGGGAGGCAATGGGAAGGGAAAACAGCAGTAGGAAAGTATTCAAGGAGAACTAGCATAGCTGACAGGTGAAATGTATCAGAATCAGCCAATTGCACAGACAGCAGACCAGCCCAGCCCAGCCCAGAACACTACTATAAACTAAGCAAACACCTTCCCCTCTGGTTTTTCCAACACTCTACACCACTGGTGTATACAAGTGGGGAAATCTTAACAAACAAACCTACAAAATGAGAAGGGCTGCAGCAGGCAACATTGAACAACATCTGCAAGATTCTGAGAGTGGTGAGGATGTGATTGCTGCTGAACAACCCATAGTGAGGAGACGGAAAAGAGTGTACAGACCCAGGGTAACCTACCAGGGGCTACATGAGCTGGAGATATTGGAGCGCTATTGGGTGGACAGAGACCTCCTACATCAAATTGTTTAGCTGTGCCAGCCACACCTGACACACCAAACCGACTGAGGGGAACCCATCCCAGTGGATACCAAGGTATGTGTAGGCCTAGGTATACTAGGCACAGTACCTACCAAAGCACAACTGGGTATATCATGGGGATCTCACAGGCATCAGCATCCAGAGTATTCCACCAGTTCCTGCATGCCATGTCAGCACATGCCAGTGAGCATGTATATTTCCTCAACAACCGTGAGGTGTTGACCAGCAATGTGCATCTCTTCCACCAAATAACAGAATACCCTGGGGTAGTGGGTGCTATTGATTGCATGTACATATGCATCAAAGCACCACCCGGTGAGCAGGGTAGGGCCTACATCAACTGCAGTGATGCCCAGGGCATTATAATGGATGTGTGTGCTGGCTGCCCTAGAAGCTATGATGATTCCAACATATGGCATCTGATGCAGCTGTACCAGAGATTTGCCAATGGGGACATCCCCCATGGTCACCTAGTGGGGGATGCTGGGTACACACTGGAGCCGTGGCTGATGACGCCCATCAGAAATGTACACACACCTGAACAACAACGCCATAATAAGGCACATGCACAGGCCAGACATATAATAGAGCATGTGTTTGGGATGCTCAGGTCACAGTTCTGATGTCTGGACACATCCGGTGGAGCCTTGCAGTATTCACCAGCTACATGTACCCAGATTGTTATGATATGTGCTATGCTACACAATATGATCCTGCAGAAACAGCTGCAGCAGGAACAGCATGGGTCAGGGCCACACAGCCCCCCACCAATGCCAAGGCCTGCACAGGCACAGAGTGATCCAGAGGAGGAACAATGCTGGGAGCCTGCCCCAGTAGTCAGAAGGAGGAGTGCCTAGTATGCCCTGGTCTTGGCAAAGAGGCAACTCGTAGCACATGCACTGACACAGTAGAGACCCAGGGAATGACACCTCTCTCTGACTCACACATACAGTAAAAGGGATGCCAAATATGACACTACCTGTGCTCAACCATGTATAGGGAGTGTACTATGTGCATCCGACATAGGCAGCCCTCCAGCACCATCCGCAAGTCTGGCACACCCTCAAGATAAGTCAATCAACCTACCAATTGCCAAATGGAGTAGAATGTGTTGTTACCTGTAACTATGGTATGGATGTGAGCATGCAAGGGAATTGGGTGGCTGAATTTTATGGCAGCAGAGAGTAGACACACATAGTGGCACCATGACATCTGTAACACATACTGGAGTCACTATAGTAGCCAGCACTACAGAAGGGGACAAAACTCACTACAGGAATGTGCTGAGCGACATGTGTGTCCATATGACCCCCACATGCCAGTCAGGACAATTCACATACCCAACAACAGTCTCAGCCAGCAGGACAGGTGTAGATAAACCCAAACAGAGCCTGTACCATGGCCCCAGAATGATGGCTTTGGTTAACCTCCCCACCAGGCCTACACAGACAGACCACAGCAGAGCAGGCAGTGAGATGTAACTTCTAAAGAGTAGGAAGTCAGACAATAATATGTAGGGCAACCAAAGCGATGATCTGTAGTACACTGGTAAGCCTCTAGTCAGCATGATAGTTACCAATACAGAATGAAATGGAGTACCTGACATACCAGTACAGTCATAGCAAATGTGTACAAGTTTCACGTATGCCCCCCCCCAATCTACATAGTAATGTAATAACATGCAGGTGTACCCCCCCAACCCTGTGTAGAAATGGAGAAATAGTCAGGTGTGCCCCCCATCCTACATAGTAATGTAATAACAGTCAGGTGTGCCCCCCCACTCCTGTGTAGAAATGTAGAAACAGTCAGGTGTGCCCCCTCATCCTACATAGTAATGTAATAACAGTCAGGTGTGCCCCCAACCCTATGTAGAAATGTAGAAATAGTTAGGTGTGCCCCCCATCCTACATAGTAATGTAATAACAGTCAGGTGTGCCCCCCACACTCCTGTGTAGAAATGTAAAAACAGTCAGGTGTGCCCCCCCGATATGCAGAAATGTAGTAACAGTCAAAGCCAAATGATTGATAGATACCCTGCAGAGACAGCATGCTACCTGTTGGTGTACAACACAAAGGTCAGCACTGCAGCACAAACTACCTGGACACGATCCACACATTCAATACAGACGGCCATACTGGGCATGCTCACACACTTAAACACATGAAGGCCATGACTGCAAACACCAGTGGACCAGACATGTCTGACAGTTGCAGTTGTTAGTGCAGACACTCGTCAGTATGCACCACTCATGGCTTGCACACACAGTGGATAGAAATACAGACATATATGTCAGGACAACACACTATAATAAGCCAAAGGTAGACATACATAGATTATGGAAGAGGGTGACTGTGACAAGGAGCCATCCAGGCCTGTCTAACCCAGCACACAGCCAAAGGACCCCGAACACATGAGATGCAGATGTCACTCACAGCAGATATTAGCCACCAGTATCTGTCAGCATTACAGACTATGTGGTGCACATGCCAGCTATGCAACATGACTGTACCAAGGAAGTAGTCATCTAGCAGCTGTATACATGTACCTGTGACATATGATCCTGTATGTGCCTGCATGTGGTGTGTCAACCCCTAGATGAATGGGTTATGGCCAATGCACACACCGCTCTCCCCATAGCCCTACTATGACAAGCCTGCTAAGGTCATCCAGTGTGAAATACACCTTTGGGAGAGATGCAGCCCAGTAATCTTTATGGTGCATCCCATATCTGCGTACTGCTGCAGTGTGCTAAACTAGTTAGGTAGGAGGTCTAACCCCAGACTTGGCAACTGTGTGTGTGTGTCTCTCTGTCTCTGACTGTGTAGCGAGCAATGCTTTTAAGGGTACTTACACTCCTTACAATTCATATACTCAACTTTGGCAAGGCTGCTGATGTCACCCACCTAGAAATCCACCTCTGGGAAAATTGTAGCCCAGTAATCTCCGTAGCATGCCCTCTAAGTGTGTACTGCTGTATTGTGATAAAGTAGTTAGGTAGGAGTTCTAATCCCAGACTTGGCAACTGTGTGTGTGTCTGTGTGCATGTCTGTTTGTCTCTGACTGTGTAGACTGCAATGCTTTTTAGGGGTACTCATACTCCTTACAATTCATAAACTCAACTTTGGCAAGGCTGCTGATGTCACCCACCTAAAAATACATCTCTGGGAAGGGTGCAGCCCAGTAATCTCTGTATCATGTCCTGTAACTGCGTACTGCTGTAGTGTGATAAAGTATTTAGGTAAGAATTCTAACCCCAGACTTGGCAGCTGTGTGTGTGCATGTCTGTCTGTGTAGAGAGCAATGTTTCTTAGGGTACTCACACTCCTTACAATTCATATATTCAACTTTGGCAAGGCTGCTGATGCCACCCACCTAGAAATATACATTTAGGAAGATTGTAGCCCAGTGATCTTCTTAACACGTCCTGTAACTGCATACTGCTGTAATGTGATAAAGTAGCTAGGTAGATGTTCCCATCCCAGACATGGCAAGTGTGTGTGTGTGTGTGTGTGTGTGTGTGTGTGTGTGTGTGTGTGTGTGTGTGTGTGTGTGTGTCTGTCTGACCCTGTCTGTTTAGAGAGCAATGCTTGTTAAGGTACTCACACTCCTTACAATTTATGTACTCAACTTTGGCAAGGCTGCTGATGTCACCCACCTAGACATACACCTCTGGGAAAGTTGTAGCCCAGTAATCTCTGTAGCACATCCTGTAACTGTGTATTGCTGTCATGTGATGTAGAACTGTGGTAGGGTTCCATCCCCACCCATGGCAGTTCTGGATGTTTTGTGTATGTTTCAATGTCTGTGTATAGACCTTTCAAATGGCCTACTTTGGCAATCCTGCCAATGTCATTCATTGTGAAATACACCTTTGGGGAAGGCATTCCCTAGTAATCCCCATGGTGCATCCTGCAACAGCTCCATGCTGTAGTGTGATATAGACCTCTGTTAGGGGTTCTATACCCACACATCCCAGTTGTGGATGTTTTGTGTGTGTCTCACTGTCTGAGTAGGGAACAATGCATTTTAGGCTAGTCACACACAGCACATATAAAATGGCCTACTTTGGCAATCCTGCTGATGTCATTCATTGTGAACTACACCTTTGGGGAAGGAGTTTCCGAGTAATCCCTGTGGTGTATTCTATAACAACTCCATGCTGTAGTATGATATAGACCTCTGTTAGGAGTTCGATACTCACACATGTTGCTTGTGGATGTTTTGTGTATGTGTCACTGTCTGTGCAGGGAGCAATGCATTTTAGGCTAGTCACACTCACTACAATTCGAATTTCCTACTTTGGCAATCCTGTTGATGTCATCCAATGTGATCTACACCTTTGGGGATGGAATACTCCAATAATCTCCATGGCGTGTGCTATAACTGTGTAGTGCTGTAGAGTAATAAACTAGTTAGATAGGGGTTCTACTCCCAGATATGACAGGTGTGTGTGTGTTTGTAACACGTATCCAGTGTGGAGGTGGTTGTGAGTGTGAGACACCAGTGGCCAATGTTGAGTGGGTTTTGCATGTTTCTTATATAGTGGCCCTAGTATATATCACAATGTCCGCCGTACAGGGCTAAAAGATGTGAAATAGCTAAGAGGCTAGGGTGCAAAGCCATAACCATACATGTGACATCATGGCCAACCAATCACAGTTAGTAACCCCAGTATTACCCAGGCCCCACTCTCAACCTATGTCTCATACACACACACATTCCTAGGCAACAGCCAATATGTGGGTAGTACACTGCATATTGGCCAGTGATAGTAACTATGGGGTGATAGCTGTGAGCTACAGAGGGCATGGCACCCTGTCCCTCTGCCCAATATGCACGTACATGCAGACAGTGCACCTTCTCCATGTTCCTCAATGGACACCTTAAACACCTGTGGTGCCACCACATGTGACCCACAAAGGGCATACCATGCCTGACAACATGCCCTGTACTGACAGATGCCACTGACACCAGGGAATGCTGTTAGCATGCTATCAATTTAGGTGCAGGGTAAACCTGCTGTCTATTATCAGTTCCCGCCACATGTGGGAAGACTGGAATATCTGATGATTATCTGTGTTCACAACATGGGCCAGACACCCCAGGTACAGTTCCATATGTCACTGTACATGCATGTGGAAGGTGTGCACATCCCAAACACCGTCCATGTCATGGACTAAGGAACACATACATGGCAAGCGATGCACAGCATTGGCCACACACAATAGTCACACAGGTGACTGGATGGGGGATACAATGCCACTACAGCCCTGAGCCACAATGCACACCATCATCATGTGGCCTGATGCCAAGGTATACCCATCGCCTAGCCTTGTACAGCCATCTTGCACAGTCGACCATCACAGACCTGTGCAGACATGCACCCATGCATGTCAGTACTGGCACCCTGTGTGATTGTGTGTGTGTGTTGTATGGTACGTATGGTCACATCCACACTCCCTACAACCCCCATGGGCATACTGAAGCATGCTGTCTGATGTCAGACACCTCCCCATACCCTTTGCTTATACAACCCCCATATGACCCATGTGGTGCATGTGATACTTGCACAGTGATGTGTTGTGGCAATCCCACTACTGATGAGTTGCAATCCAGGCCTTGCCAAGTGTGTCAATGTGTGTGTGTCCCTGTGATAGTGTGGCTGTGTTGATGCTGGCACCTGTTCATGTGGACAGGCATGTGTACGTCACCTACTGTATAGCTATTGTATCCCTGTTGCAGATGTCAATCACCATCCATCACATATATGTTCTGAGGGCTGCACAACAGGTAACCCATTTGGTGCATCCAATAACTGCATAGAACTGTGATAGCACTACATAGTCATCAGGGGTTTGATACCCTGTGCTAGTAGGTGTGTGACACAAACATGCTTAGGTTTTACTCTCCCACCACTCCCTGACTTGTCTTTGCCTCTGTCTGCCTCTCCCACTCCCTCTCTGGTGGATGTGGAGACCTACACCTGTTTTGCTTAGCAGCAGCATGTGTATTTTAAGTGATGCTCATGATAAGCTTATGGTCTCTGCATGAGTTGCAGCCCTCCCCTAGATGATTGCATGTGGAACAGCTGTGGTAACATTCCCATACCCAATTGCATGGAAACACACTCCAGTATCTGAGAACATCATGTTGGTGCTGGTCCTTTTCATTCACTGTGAGCAGGAACTAGATCTGTTGTTTGGAAAACAGCATATCAGATGGATTGGGGATTTACCTCTAACAACATACACTGTGGAAACAGGGCAACACACAGGAGGGGGATGTGCCTGACCTGACTACAGACTGTAAGTGCTGCTATACTGCATTTGGAGTACTGTTGGTTTAACAGTGTGTGTGTGGATATGACTGTCCTACATGTCTCAATACCTGCCATTATTTGTGGTGTTACAGGATAGTCTGCAACATACCCTTAGTCAGGGAATTATAGCATCTATTTGTGGACTGCAGAAGGTAGTGCGAGGATTGCAGTCTGTAGATGATGAAAGTCATGACAGTTTCTGGCTTCTTATCCCTCATTGGACATATGATGCAACAAACCTTGTTACAACAATAAATGTATGAGGTTATCACAGCAACATGTCATTATTGGCCCTGTGTATGTGCTTCCAGCCACAACACTGTCAACCTGTGTACATATGTTGTGCATGAAGTGGTGCATATGTGCTGTACACCATAATTAGTGTCATCATATCTGATAATAAGCCAGTGAAATATCAGACTGCTGCACATGTTATGTACAGTAGGGGTTATATTTGATGACATAACCTGGACATTCTGTGGATATCTGTACAGTACTGAGGTCTGTGTACTTATGGTGAATGTCGACAGTGTGTGTATTGTTAATATGTATTTTAGCCTATGTACATACTGTGGTAGATGTCATTGTTCTAGGTCCCATCCTATCTGATGTTACATGCTGCTCTACTGTACGGTACCATATTGGCGTACATGCTTGTAGGGCCATACATACATATCCCATACCACAGACAATCATCAGACCAAACTGTGTAGCAGCCCAGTATATGTAGGGTCAGTCCTTGAGTGACACATATGAGGATGGTGTCAAACAGATAGTCCATATACTGTTATATTATGCTAGCTTAACAAATGTGGCTGTGGCTGTGTTCACATCGGTTGTGGTTATGCACTTTCACACAGGTGTATCTTACTCTGTGCTGTGACATGCCTATAGATCCTGCTATATATGTGGTACATGTGCATTCCCCCATAGGAAATGTAGGCCAGTGTTGAACCAGTCTGCCTGTAGCCTGCACAGCGCATTGTTACATGCCTAGCAGCTTAGTATACTTACCCATTGAGATTTCATGTGCAGATACTTTACTTGCCAGATTTACTGCTGCCGGGCCTCCCTTAACAGTCATGTATGTCAGACAGAGGAGTGGGATGCTGTACAGATGTATATCAATATCTAGTGGGTGGTATGTGGCCATGGCACCCCTGTGCCAGCGGTTATTATGTGTCAGGCCAGACAGGGGTGTGTGAATGCATAACCTATGGTGGCAAATGTATTCCAGTTTTTATGTGTTATACCCATCTACATGGCTATCTACATCCATGTTGTCAGGCATGGTACACATGTTTAGCACTAAGGGGTTATGTGTACACCTCTGGACTGTACAGAGTGTGTCAGAATGTCCACATATATTGGTCAATATCTCTGCTGCAGTCCACAGGGGCATTATGTGCTAGCAGCAGTACTTTACTATGATGTCCTTAGGATGTCTATTAGTAGCCAATGGCACACGTTATAAGCAGATGTGACCTCCAACACACACAATGTCTGTGAAGACAATCCCAACATACCTGATATCCCCTTGCACTATGACTGTGGGACTATAGAGGCTGTGGTAGGGCTACACTCCATGTCCAGGACATATGGTGGAAATATATGTACATATTATTGTCCTGATAACCATATATATATATATATATATATATATATATATATATATATATAATTACATGTGTAGTACTTCCAATCACCACTGTCATAGCAACCACTTACTCTAACCCCCTACATCATGTGGGCGTGGTCCCTTTACATTTCCTGTGTGATGGACATCCTTCCTGTGTGTGGGCATCAGTGTTACAGACAGCAGGTAGCAATACCTCTTACAGGAGAACCAGCACACTCAGGGCAGCTACATATTTGTAGAAGGTTCAGGAACTACAGACAGAGTGTGAACAGAGTTGTGTTATGCTTTGTATAGTACTGGTGTTACAGGGTGTGTGTGTACATACTACTTTACCTTGGAATGCAGTCTGTCTGCATAGCTCTCAACTGTGGGCATATCCTCTTGGTGGCAAGAGGTGTGCCTATCATGTGTTGTCTGTCCACCGCACAGGTCCTGTGTCAGATATTTCACTGGCAGTGTGTGTGTTGAGTGCTATCAGTACATGGCTACATCCATTTTTGTTTCTAACCTCAATTCCCTGACTAAGGGTATGTTGCAGACTATCCTGTAACACCAGCAACTTGCTTAGTGTATGGCAACAGTTCTCCATATTTGTGCCTGTGTTCCAGCCTCTATCCTCCACCTACATACCAAGATTTGCACATATGACATGCTGTTGGGGGCTGTTCCATAGTGGGCTATGAGTATATCACAATGTCATTGCTGCCATCAGTCCACTACTGCTTTATCCACCACACATACGGTGAGGCTGGGGCCATATATGTGTGGGCATCACCTACATAATACATGTTTGCTCTTATGCACTCCAGAGGCCAGTGTATGTAACAGTGGTATATGGCTCTGTATTACTGAGTCTGAGGGGGGTACCATAAATGACCTAAAATGTGGGGGAATTATGGGTGAGCTGCCTTAAGGTATCTGGATGTACAATACCGTATACTTGACCTATATTTACATTACATACATAAACTGGGTTAATGCAAGCCTACTGCCTCCTGCCATACAGACTGTTCTGTTTGTCAGTGTGCATGTGATGGTGTCAGTTATGCCTTGTTATATAACAGTTACAACTCATTTGGTCACATGACGTCTTTACCACCTACTGATTTTGTACAGAGTGTAGATAGAGGCTACTGAACTATACACCTGCATTACATACTGTTGATTGTTTGGTATTCTGTGGCCCAGTCTCTCCTCACTATTGTACAATTTGAAGGGCTTGGCCTGGACAGCAACAGTTGTGAACCTTTCCACGGTATTAATATAACTGTTTCACAGTTGCATTACTCTCTTTATATGGATGTCAGTGTCTGATCAGCTATATGACATGGCATATAGAATTGTAATAGCACACAGTTAAAGGTATTCCATTTTTGCAAACCTGTGTGTGGTGTTTTCCCTATGACCTCTCTGTGGGTATATGTTGCAGGCAACAATTGTCATTTGTATGGGTGGCCCATACAGTGTCCAGCTGTTCAGGTGTTAGCTGTAGGCATAGTGGCTGTTCCATATTGTGTGCACCTTCTATATATGTATCTTACTGTACATATATCTGCATGTGTATGTGTAGTCACATGTATATCTAAATATATGTATCTGCATATCTGTGTCTGTGTATCTGTATCCTGGGGATGTTGATGGCTTCCACATTTTACATTTCCTATGGGAGGCAGACTGTACTGCATGATATGTTACCAATACCAGCCTGACATCATACAGGTGGGATGTAGTACTGTTAACATCTTGTGCCCATGTCATGTCAGGTCCTGGTTATGGGATCTGCAACACTTGGCAGTGTATTGCAGGTGTGATGTGTTTGGCTGTGGAGGTGGGATGCCTAGTCGTGCAACACATATAGTGTGTGGAGCCTCTCAACCCCATTAATGGTGAATGTGGGCATATGTGTTTTTGTGAATCTGCCATTGCTATCTACAGATGTATGGCCATATATACCTATATATATATATATATATATATATATATATATATATATATATATATATATATATATATCTGCTTACATATATATATATATATATATATATATATATATATATAGCTATGTCCGTATATACCTACATAGATATATATATGCATATATATATATATATATATATATATATATATATATATATATATATATATATATATATATACGCACACATATACAACTTGCAGTGATATGTAGACATATAGGTGTAGACACATATATGTGTCAATGTAGGCATTTGCATGTAAATATGTTCATATATATTAATATATATATATATATATATATATATATATATATATATATATATATATATATATATATATATATATATATATATATATATATATATATATGTGTATACCCACATATATAGCTATGTAGTATCTCTATGTAGTATCTGTTTAGATATTAATATATTTACACACATATACATCTAGATGTTGGTATACATTCTCTGTACTGTTGCATGACTGGACTGGTTGATATGTTTCTGAAAATATTGGGTTTAATTGTATGTGGATGGCTTAGTGGTAAATCACTTTGTCTATGGTGTGCAGGGTCCTGGATTCCAGACTTACAGGAACTGTTTATTCTGTTGCTGGACAGAACATGGCCCATTGGATACCGAGTGATTAAGGCACTTTTGAGCAGTTGTAAGCGTGTTTAAGTCTGTTTGCGCAGGGGTAAGCACTGCCCACACAGGTTAAGCTATTTAGAAGCTGAGTATAAGAAACTGTAACCGGAAATTAGCAGTGCTTACTTCCATGCAAAACCACTTACGACTGCTTTAAAGTGCCTTAATAACTCTATCCAACGGTGCGTGTTCTGCACAGCAACAAAATAAACAGCCTCTGCAAGGCTCAAACCCAGGATCCTGCAAACCGTAAACAAAGTGATTTCCCAATAAGCCATGACTGATATACCTAAATTTGATTTTATCACAAACATATCATCCAGAACAATCATTCAACAGTACAGGAAATGTACTTTAACATCTAGATGTGTGTGTGTGTGCGTGTGTGTTTGTGTCTGTGTGTGTGTGTGTGTGTGTGTGTGTGTGTGTGTGTGTGTGTATATATATATATATATATATATATATATATATATATATAAACACTAAAAAGATATTTACCTCTCTCTCCCCATGCATACATCTATACTTATATGTCAAAAAAAAAAAAAAAAAAAAAAATATATATATATATATATATATATATATATATATATATATATGTATGTATATCCTGATATATATCTATAGATATAATACAGAACATAACAAAGACATGTATGAACACAGGCACCATTAATGGGGTTGAGGGGGCTCAAGCAACATATGTCTTACACATATTGATATCCCCCCCCCACCCAGCAAAACAGGTCTGCCTGCAATACATTACCCAACTGTTACAAATGCCATGACCAGGACCTGGCACTACATGGCAACAAGATGTTAACAGTAAGCCATCCCACCTGTATTATGTCAGGCTGGTATTGATAACATATCATGCATACAGTCTGGCTACCATAGTGAATGTATAATGTGTAAGCAATAAACAGTCCTATGATACATATACACAGACACATGTATGCAGATACTTATATTTGCATATATATATATATATATGCATGCAACTTCACATACACACACAGAGGTATGTCTAGGTAGATACATAATCAGAAGGTGCACACCATACTGAACAGCCAGTATCCCTACAGTTGCAACTTCATCTGATGGACAGTGTATGAGTCACCTATACCACAGACAATTGTTGCCTGACACATATACCTACAGAGAAGTCAAAGGATGTAACAAAACACACAGGTTTGTATACATAGAAAAGGTACAGTTGTGTAATATTGCAGTTGTATATGCCATGTCATATAGCTGATTATGCTTTGACATACATACAGAGTAATGCAACACTCAAACAGATCATGTATTACAGTAATCCGAAAACATCACATCTGTTGGTATCCATGCCAAGGCCTTCAAGCAGTACAACAGGAAAGACAGACTGGGCCACAGGATAACAAGCAATCAACAGTATGTAATGCAGACGTATAGCCCAGTGGCCTCTACATACACTCTGCATTCAATCCCTGAGGAGAAAAGACCTAGGTTGACACAATGGGCGTTATCTTTTACATAACACTGCATAACTGAAATCATCACAGTCACACTGATGGCAGTAAGCAGTAGGCCAGCAATGTTCACAAGGTGAAATGTATGGTAATGTACATCTGCATACCTTAAGGCAGCTTACTACTGGTATTCCTCACATGTTGTAACACCCTAGGATACTTGTGGTGCATAACCCTCTATACACTGCCTTACAGGGACATATAACATTGTTACATACACTGACCTCTAGACTGCAGAGGTGCACACATGTGTTGTGCAAATGAAGCTGCATATATATGGTGCATATGGTCTGTAAACCATTATTTATTGACATCATACCTTATAAAAACCAGTCAGATAACAGACTACTGGACATGTTGTGTGTAGTAGGGGCTGTTTCTGAGGACATTACTTGGACATTCTGTGTTTTTGTGTACAGTACTGTGGTCTGTGTACATAGGGCAGGGGTCTGCAGCCTTCACTATCCAAAGAACCATTCCTGACCCCTCACCCACCAAACTAAATTCATATCTGGCTCCTACAATGAAGATAGCAGAGCATATATGGTTTCATATATAGTTATACTAAATATAATATAACTAAGTGTATAAAAACAATACCTAACATATGTCCATAATTGTGTTCCTGTTTTGTGATTGCTTGATGTGTGTGTGTGTGTGTGTGTGTGTGTGTGTGTGTGTGTGTGTGTGTGTGTGTGTGTGTGTGTGTGTGTGTGTGTGTGTGTGTGTGTGTGTCTGTGTATGTGGTAGAGTGTCCATTAATCCTCAGAGGTACAAGGAGCCAATACAGCAGGGTTGAAGAGACACATGTGGCTCTAGAGCCACAGGTTGCAGACCCATGAGGTAGGATGATTAACGACTGTATGTGTATTGAGCTTATGAACCATGGGTTCTGTACAGAATATGGTAGATGCCATTGTTCTCTGTCCTGTTCTATTTGATGTTACATGCTGCCTCATTGTTAAGCTTGTGTATCATATGTGCCTGTGGCTGCATTGACATTGGATATAGGTATGCATTTTCTCACAGGTGTCTGCTACACTGTGCTGTGACCTGCACGTCAAGACCACTATAATCACAGGTACATGTGTATTCCCCCACACAATACGTATTCCGGTGTTGTGGCAGTCTGCCTGTGGTTTGCCCAGTGCTTTGTGACATGCCTAGCAGCCTACTGTAATTACCCAGTGTGCTGTTATGTCCAGTTACATGCAAGACATACTACAGCCAGGCCAGCATAACTGTTGTGTATTTCTGACAAAGCAGTGGTATGCTGTACAGATGTATGTCACTATCTACTGGGTAGTATGTGGCCATGTGTACTCAGCACCAACAGGTATTATGTGTCAGGACAGACTGGCATGTGTACATGCATACACTGAATGGGCATATGTACTCCGGTATTGTCGTGATATAGCCATGTACATGGCTAGTAACATCCACATTGGGAGGTGTGGTCCACATGTGCCGCATGAAGGGGACATGTGTACACTTCTGGACTGACCACAGAGTACCAGACTGTTCACATATATTGGTCATATTCCTGCTGTAGTCCTCAAGATCATTACTGTGCTAGCAGTGGTACTGTACTATGATGCCCTCAGGATGTCTGTACATAGCCAATGGTGCACATGTCTACAGCAGATGTGACCTCCCTTACCCAACATGTCTGTTAAGACACCCCTATGACAGTACCAACAGTCTACATGTATATCTGCAATACGTCAATGACATCCCCTTGCACTAAGTGGCTGGGACTATTGGTGCTGAGGTAGGACTCCACTCCATGTTCTGGACATATGGTAAACATATATGTGTACACATATATCCACATATCTGTATAGATATATGCACATATACACATCCACATACATATATGGACATATACATATCCACATACATATATGGGGATATATATATATATATATATATATATATATATATATATATATATATATACATATACACACATATGAACACTCACACATATACATATACACAGCAATGACTCTAACAAATGGCTAAGCTTCTAATGTCATTCAAAGGGAATCCAGTATCTGTCTGCCTGGGGTGACATGACTGACAGATCACGAAGCTTTGCCAGAGATGGTCTGCACCTGTTGCCCCTGGGATTCAGATTACTGGCTACAGCTCTTGGCATCCATGTGGGGGGATGTCGCTGGGGATATACATACATCTATGAGCGGTCTTGCTCATTGTTTACTATCACATCATTGCAGGGGCATGTATATTGTGAGAGCTCTGCTCTCAGACATGCCACCTACACTTGCCCATGCTCCGTGTAGGATTAGGAGCTCAGGCAGTGCGCCTTCATTAATATGTATGGGGTGCTGCCGTCAGGCTTCTAAACGGCCAATTCTGTGCATGACTACCTTAGTCATGCACTGAAGGATAGTGAATCCGGGGGTGTGTTTGTAACCCTTAAATTGAGTAGTATAGTCTGGATACAGGTTGCTGCATCCAGAGATGTTTGTTTTTGCCTTCTGCATTTCTGGCAGCAATCTTGTGTTGGTAGGGGCCTACCTTCTCTGCTAGTGAGAGTAGCAGGGCTCCCTGGACCTTTACTAGCATAAGTTGATTGGCAAAGAAAGCAGGGGCTAGCAGGATTGACTAGATTTCTGTTATACTAGAATCTTCTATTTTTTGTGGTATTTAAACCCAATGTTTGAGCTGGTTTGGGCTTGTTTGTGCATCACACACCACAGCTACACTGTTTCTAATCCACTGCAAGGTTTTCCAGCTACAACTTTTCCCATACTAGCACTTGTGGGATCACCTAGTAGTACTCATCTTAGACCTTCCACCCTTTACCCCTTTAGCTCTCTCTGGACTCTCTCTGGACTCTCTCCCTCAGATTCTGACAAATATGGATGGACAATTTCCTACAGTTTTGCCTGCCAATCTGGTTGATATGGGCATCCTGAGACAATGTAGCAACTGCATCATGTACACAGACAACTCTCTACTACTACTTCTTAGGAACACAATTTGTAAGAGATGCATGCTCGCTCCCCCATAAGCCAGTATAGCTGGCACTGAGAAGGTTGTCAACACAAACATTACACTTCAAATACCACCCATACCTACACAGCACACACTAACATATATGGAGGCCCTCAGAAAAAACATTCCCAAACAATAGAGACCTCCGAGGCAAAACACACCCAAACTCCACAGCCCACCACACCACATATAGTCCACACACCTGTGTCTCACAGCCACTAATGCCTAACCATAAACTCAACATATTAGTCATAGGAGACTCCATTGTGAGAAAGCCTGGATAAGGAGAAAGTCACAGTTGTTTGTCAGGTGCCAGAATCCACCATATCACAAATGTTATGATTGTCATAGTCCATGTTGGCGTGAATGACTTGAGACATACCTTCCTGGACTATATGAAGACAGAGATGATCAAGTTCACTGAATATGCATCCCAGGCAGGTATGTGCCTAGCCTTAAGCAGCATTCTACCATCACTCAGAATAATGCCTTAATACAAACAGAAAATGATTGACTTTAACAATTGGCTTAGTTTCAGGTGTCATTCTAAGGCGATCCAGCACCTGGCAGCGTGAGAAGACATGATTCACTGACAACGATGCTTTGCCAGAGATGGCCTGCATCTGTCTCCCTTGAGCTTCAAGCTTCTGGCAAAGGCAGTTGCCTCCCCAATAGTGCCTTTTTTATGCAATGCCATGATGTCAAAACTACCAACATAAAAATTGCACCAAAACACAAATTAAAGGTCATGCTGCTAAACGTCAGTAGTCTAAACATGAAACTGCACTCATTGCAAGCATTCATAACCCTGGAAGATGCTGACATTTGTGCAGTCACAGAAACCTGAGTCAAAGCTGTGGAAAGCACCTCAGCCATACCGGGTTACACATCCCATCATACATTCAGACCCCAAACCGTGGTTAGCAAAGCAAAAGGAGGTGGAGTTTCAATATATATTAAAGACATACACACCTTCAGGCTGGTCAAACAGTATGATGCACAAGAGATACTCCAGGTGCAGTTAACCATTGAAAATACCCCTATTCAAATCATAGCTAGCTACAGGTCCCCAAGTTTGACTCAAGATTCCCAGTCCACCTATCTGGACCTCTTCAAATCTATCAAGATCAACCCTTTACCCTGATCCTGGGTGACTTTAACTATCCAACCATAGACTGGAAGAACTACTCATGCCAACACAAATTCCCAAAGATTCCTTGATTTTGTCAATGCAAATATATTGGACCAGCTAGTCGACACCCCCACAAGAGGTAATAATATCTTGGGCTTGATATTAACCAACATGAGTAACCACTGCAGCTTCCCTCCAGTGTCATCCTCCCTGGTTAAATTCGACCACAAAGCCGTCACTTTCAAAGTCACCATCTCCCATGACCACCCCAGCTAGGGTTAAACAAAAAAACTTCTCCAAAGCTGATTACAACCTCCTGAGTGAAGGTATAAACAGCAAAATGAAGCTAGAAAGTAGGTCCCAGAGACTGCCAGTAAAAGCCACAGGAAACATTATTGTATAAAAAACAATACTGAGCGTTTTCGTCGAGTGTAAACCACAACTTCGTCAGAATACAAAAAAAAATCAATGCAGTGTTCACATTTAAATACTTCCTCTCCCAGTCACATGGTTAATCAAGACCAATCAAAGCCCCCATTCACAAAGTCATTTGCATCAAGTATTAGTCCACAAAATAAGTTTGTTAAAGAAACATACACTTAAAAAAAGAAGAAAAAGACAGACTTCACATTTATTTTTTTTATTTATTTTATTTGCAGTTGGTTTACCAGGATAGTCCATTGGGCCTAAAAGAACCCGTTTTCAATGGAGTCCTGGGGAGAAAAGCTCCAAAAAAGAACAGACAAACAGAATAAGTACATACATTTAAAAAGCTTCTTAATGCAAACTAACAGACAAGTTGAAAACAACATAGCTAGGCTACTTATACAATGTAAAAAAGAGTACAGACATAATGTATTGTATTCTGATGAAGTCATGGTTACACTAAATGAAAGCACTTTACATTTTTTATAAAATAAATTTTCCTGTGTTTTTTACTGGTGATCTCTGGGACCTGGTTTCCAGCTTCATTTTGGAGTTTTCCACTGTGGCGAACCCTAACGGGGAAAAGCCGAAAGAAGAAGAACAACAAAGTTCTTGGTAAGGTATAAACAATTTCACAGCCCCCTCCCCATCCATAGGAACTGGCACAAATGTCCAGACCTACACCAAAGTACTATATGAGCATTTATATAGCTGCATGGAATCAGGAATACCTGACAGGACAAAATCCTCCTCCTCAAGGAAGAGTAAACCTGTCTGGTGGACATCTGCAATAAATAAATTCTATAATAAAAGGAATAAAATGTTGTCCAGGACCAAGAAGGAGCAGGTGAATAATTAGAAGAAATCTCTCCTTAGCCTGAACAAGTAAATAATCCTCCAAAGCAAACTTTGAGTCTAAACTGGCCACATCTACTAAAGACAATCATAAGGCCTATGTTCACATATGTCAGCAATCTCTAAGTCCCCCCATCAGTAAATCAGGTCATCCCCAGCACCTGCCCCCCTCCTCTTATCTCTAGGGAGCAAGTCATCACTGCCTCTCACAGGCAAAAAAATACAGCCTCCATTGTACTTGATAACATCCCAGGCTGCATCCTACATGAACTCAGGCAGGAATTTGCAGCACCATTAGGCACCCTATTCAACCAAAGCCTGAGTACTGGCTTCATCCTAGCCAAGTGGACAGCCACTGTCATCCCTTTGCACAAAGGTGGAGAGTCCACCGATCCAGAAATTTATAGACCCGCCAGCCTAACTAGCCTGATCTGCAAGGCCACAGAATGGATTATCATGGACCTCATTAACAAGGACATTGGCAACCTTGAAACAGTTGATCCCACAAAGTTTGGTTTTGACAAGGGGAGGCAATGCCTGTTAAACTTGGTCAACTTCTTTAAGACAGTCACCAAAGCCATGGATGAGGGGAAGATGGTGCACACCACCTACCTTGACCTGGCCAAAGCCTTCAATGCTATTCCCCACTCAGGTATAATAGATAAACTCTTTCAACTAGGCATCCATCCATATGTTACCAGATGGATAGCAAACTGGCTCACTGATAGAACCCACTTCGTCAAAATACGGGAAGCCACCTCAAGCAGTAGACCCATAATGAGCTGCCTACCCCAGGAATTGGTCTTGTGCCCTCTGTTGCTTGAGATATACTTTTCTAAGGTGCAGGCCAAAACCAGTGGGCTATAGCTGACCAATATTGTAGATGACTGCAAGCTGGGCACTGTCATCAATTCCCCTTGTGATGTGGACATCCTCCAAGAGGGTCTCACCCAAACAAATGACTGGTGCCAGAAACATGGCCTCAAACTGAATGCCAAAAAATGCATCATCATCCCCTTTGGGGAGAGTGAAGTCCCCACAAATTATCATATTGATAACAATGTTCTAAGCATGCAATCAGTTGTGAGAGACTTGGGCACCCAGGTTGACAGCAACCTGACTTTTGACCACCATATTGTCTTTGTTGTAAGGAAGGCATTCTACATGGCCCACCTCATTGGGAAGGGTATCTCATCCATGGACAAGGAGATCATAACATCCCTGTATTCTTCCCTTACAAGACCCATTATTGGGTACAATGCCCCTTTTGGTATGTACCTCACAAAGTACATGCAGCAGCTGTAGAGACCACAGAGGTTCCTCACCAGGAGAATCCAGGGCCTCAAACATCTACCCTACACAGATAGACTAAAAGCCCGGTCCCTCTACTCAGTCTCATACAGACTCCTGAGAGGTGACCTCTGTCTGGCATACAAAGCAATCTCAGACTCTGCCTTGATGGTACTGGTGCATTTCCACAAGTCAAGCTCCACTCGAGTAACCCACACGTGTGACCTCAAACTGGTCTGTGACATCAATAGGACTTATTGGTGGGACAGATTTGTATCCCAGAGACTCCCCCTTCTGTGGAATAGACTTCCTCTCCACATCAAGCAGAGTACCTCATTATCTCTTTTTAAGTGCTACCTGAATAACTGGATGGGGAACAGAACATACACCCCTGGGATTCCACCTGTGTCCCTGCTGGACAGGGACATCAGGTGATAACTTGTCAGAACATGACCTAAATTCTTGGCTAGGCTTGTAAAGGCCTCAGGGTCAATAGCCTAGTAACTTACTATGATCATATGGGGGGGGGGTATAGGCCTTATCAGGATTTCTGAAAGTTCACATATCTTGGATATGAGACAGAATCTACAGCCAGGGGCTATTAGTTCTTGGTAGAGACTAGGATTCTAGTCCAGAAGAATGTGTATATGTAATGCACATTGGAAACTGTGAGGGAAAATGGGTAGAGCATGGCAAAAATCCAGATGGCATTGTACTAGCTCTCCTTCATTTCCTGTCTGTAAACTTCCCTCAATTGCTTATATTAAAGTTTTCCATTTTGAGGGGCCACTTTCCAAAGGGAAAGGTTGCACAAGTGTCATGGAGAATAGAGTAGAAAGTCAAAGGGTGGTCTCTTGGCAGACAGATGCTTAAAGTGGTCAAATATGTCAAAGTAAAAAAATACAAAATAATGAAATATAGCATACCTGAAGAATAATGTATACTGCAGCCCACTCCCATGCATTGCACCAGACATGGATTGTATACTGAAAGCCAATCCAGTGCATTGCACCAGCCATGAACTGTATACTGCATACCACTCCTGTGCATTCCACCAGACATGGATTGTACATTGCAGTGCACTCCCATCTATTGCACCAGACATGGATTTATATTGCAATGCACGCCTGTGCATTGGACTAGACATGGATTGTATACTGCATTCCACCCCCACGCATTGCACAAGACATGGAATGTATACCGTAGCTCACTCCCATGCATTGTACCAGACATGGATTTATATTGCAGCACACTCTCATGCATTGCACCAGATATGGATTTATATTGCAGTACACTCCTGTGCATTGCACCAGACATGGATTGTATACTGCTGCCCACTCCAGTACATTGTACCAGACATGGATGGCATACTGCAGCCCAGTCCAGTGCAGTGCATCAGACATGGATTGTATACTGTACCTCACTCCTGTGCATTGCATCGCACCACACCACATATGGATTGTTCACTGCAGCCCACTCCAGTGCATTGTATCAGGCATGGATTGTATACTGCAGCCCACTCCTGTGCATTGCACTAGACATGGATTGTATACTGCAGCCTACTCCTATGTGTTGCACCAGACATGGATTCTATTCTGCAGCCCACTCCAGTGTGTTGTATCAGGCATGGACTGGATACTGCAGCCCTCTCCAGTGCATTGCACCACACATGAATTGTATACTGAAATCTGCTTCCATGCATTGCACCAGACATAGATTGTATACTGCAGTCGACTTCAGAGTATTGTACTAGGCTCATGATGATCTGACCTTTGTGGAAAACACTGGCACTAAATAGTTGTTGATTGTGGCAAAGAGCAATGGAAGCTATGCTATCTGATTAAATTAGTATAGCAATAACTATTTTTGTCTACCTAATTAATGCAATGTGCTAAAATTCTTGGAACTGCTGCTCATAAATTTAAATGCAGTTTTGTTGACAGTAACCAAAGACATTTTGCCCACTATTTGGCATAGAATAAATATATCACTAAAAGTAGGTGCACTTAAACATTCATTTTTACTGGTAGGGAATATTGTCCATTTCAAAAAAGGTCAATGGAGGGTGTGACTTTCAAAGGAAACACTTTGTGATGAGAGGGTAGTCAGTTTGGGCACTCTGAGCTCATTTTTTTCAGCAAAGTATTTGAATGAAGAAAGAGTAAAGTTGAAACAGAAGAAGAAATTGTTTAAATATTAAATTTTTAGGAAAGCTGGGGAATGCTGTAAGACGCAATGTCCAGTATCAAAACCAGAACTCTGAGATCTGCATTTCAGACATGCTAAATAGGCAAAGCTGGGCTGCTGGTACAATCACAGAATCAAATAGAATCATACAATGTACAAGAAAATTGGGTCATGTGGTCATTACGCAATGCTTGTACCCATCCTTAGACCTTACTTCCTTTTCAAAGAGCAATAGGCCTACCATACTGCAGTTGAATTTATAAATACACATCACATTGTCTAATTCTTTCTTAAATGGAGGCAATATTTCATGTTGCTTGATCTGAAAAGGAAACTTGTTATAGAGAAGAGGTAGAAAATGTGTGACAAATCTGTCTCTCCACTGTGATTTATTTATTTGCTGAAACAGGTTTAGGTCTCTGGTTTTAGTCTTAGCTGGACTGTTTCATTAGTGGAGAAATAAGAGGTCCTGGAATGTCAGATCCCTAATGGTAATGTCCCAGAAGGTGAGGCACAGATGACCCCTAATGTGTTCATAGGACAATGAATACACAGACAAGGCCTACAGCCTCTCTTGGTAGCTCAAGTCTTCAAGTTTCATGATCTTTTATTATTTATCAGGAAATGTTGGGGTCTCTGCAATTGCTTGATATGTTCAGTAAGTAACATCCCAAAGTGGACAATGGATTCAGTGATGTACTGATCACTACAGAATATAAAGGGGTAAGGACTTCTTCTAGAGGAAACCCCATCTGTTATCAACTGGTCCAGATAGAAGGATTTTCTGACCATAGTTGCAACAAGGTGATCAAAGGAGTGAGTGTTATCTATTCATGTTCCAAGGTCATTCACATCTTTGTTTTGAAGTGGGGTATTTCTTATACTATACTCTGGGTGAAGGCCATGCATTATAACCTCTGATCATTAAAAATCATAACACTGGTCATTAGAAATCATAGCAGAGGTGCAGAAAGAGGAGCATTTTCTTATTTTTCATAACAGAAACCTTTTATATATCAGACCCAACATAGTTAGTGCTAGTGAACCATTGTATAGACTTACATTTAATAAACACCCTAAATCTAGGGCAAATAAAACTAAATCTGAGGGCTAAAATCATCACATTATGTCTAAGTCATAGTAGTTGTGAGGAATGGTGGAGTTTTTTTACCAAATGCAATGATATTGTATTTTTAGCATTTAATTTCAGTCCATTTTCTAAGCACCAGCTAGTAACACATGTAATTTCACTTTGTAACTTCTCCATACTAAAAGGGGATTGAGTATTACACCCAGTTTACAGTCATTTGCAAACTTAGTTAATCAGAATTCCTTGTGTTTTGATTTGGAGAAAAGAAAAGTATATGCCAAATAATACAGCTCCTAGTATGGATCTCTTTGGTGCCCATCTGAGGACATACCTCACTCTCACACTGTGGGTTCTGCTCCAAAGCCAATTAGCTGTCCTTTTAACTATGCAGGGATCAATGTCTGTGCATTTATCACAGCCTGCTAATAGGAATGGATCTGACTGGGTGTGCTAGGGGCAAATTTTCAAAGTGCCTTTGTCTATTGAGTTGAAGTATGAGTAGCTTGCTGATAATGATGGCATATGATATGGTATAAATACCATGACAAGGTCAATGCATGCTGTATGGACAGTGTGACCACTGTCTACCACTTCCATTAACCCCTTAAGAAATTAACTGACTGCATTAGATGGGACCTACCCTTAACAAAGCCAAACTGCTGGATCTCAAGCTTCATAACTATTTTTATATAATAGTTTATCAGGTCTGTTATGACGCATTCCATGGCCTTGCAGATGATGTTCCTCAGGCTGATGTATCTGTAACTTTAATTCTCAGGGAATATGTTGGGGCTGCCCTTGTGAGGTGGCATCACAACTGCTGATTGCCAAACCCTGGGGACAAAGCCAGTGGATAAGCTCAAAGGATCATAGGATCATAGAAGATTACTAGGCTAATGGCCCTGGGGCCCTTACAAGCCTAGCCAAGAGTTTATCCCAAAGAGAAGAAAGAAACCTCAGTGAGCACCTGCCACCTCTGTCAATGAAGGACAAAGGTGGAATCCCTGGGACAAATTTATGATTTCCCATCCACTCATCAAGGTTGCATTTGAAGAGGCTCAGTGAAGTACTCTGTTTAACATGTATGGGAAGTCCATTCCAGAGACAGGGCAACCTCTGGGAGACAAACCTGTCTCTCCTGCAGGTTTTGTTGCTGTTGCATATTAGATTTAGGTCTATCAAGTGGGTAATGTGCAAGGAGTTAGACTTACAGATATGGAGCATCTCCATTAGGGCTGGGTGTGATATTGCCTTGCAAGCAAGACACAGATCACCCCTGAGCAATCTGTATGATACTGAGTAGCGTGACAGTGATTTAAGCCTGTCCACATAGGATAGGTGTTGGAGGCCATGAATTCTCTTTGTGAGGTATTTCTGTGGCCTTTCCAGTTGGTCCAGGTGTTTGGAGAGGTAATTACCAAATGGGGCATTATACTCAATTATAGGTCAAATAAGGGAGGAGTACAGAGAGGTAATAACCTCCTTTTCTCTGGATACAGTCCCTTTACTTATGAGATGATCCAAGTAAAAGGCTTTTCTGACCACTACCACTACAGGATTGTCGAATGTGAGATTGTTGTCAACATGAGTACCCAGGTCTCTCACCACAGGTTGTCTGCTTAGGGGGTTGACCTTGTGGGTCCTATCTGTAAGCCAGTTGGCCACCCATCTGATTAGATAATGATCAACACCAAGTTGTGTTAGCTTTCTGATGATGCCTGAGTGGGCGATTGTGTCAAAGGCCTTGGCCAGGTCAAGGTAAGCTGTATGTACTGACTTTCCTCCACCCAGGGCCTTGGTGACAGTCTCAAAGAAGTTAACTAGGTTCAACAGACAAGATCTGCCCCTGCGTAATCTGAATTGGGTGGGATTGAGTGCTTGGAGATTGCCTATGTCCTTGTTTATGAGATCCATAATAATATGCTCCATGACATTACAGATCAGACTTGTAAAGCTGATGGGGCAATAGTTTCCAGGGTCAATAGTGGCACCACCTTTATGCAAAGGGATGACAATGGCAGTTCTCCACTCAGCTGGAATGAAGCCTGTAGTTAGGCTGTGATGAATAGAGTGCTCAGTGGCAAAGTTAGTTCTCGCTGTAGATGGTGCAGAATACAGCTTGGGATCCTATCAGGTCCCATGGAAGCTGTGTTCTTTGCCTTGGATAGGGCCTTTAGCACTTGATCTACAGAGATGTGTGGTGTGGGACAAGTATTGGGGATGTCGACTGGGCCTTTAGGTGGTGATAAGGGGGTGAAGTTTGCTCTGAACCCATTAGCCAGCAGGTTGGCTAAGTCAGCAGGATCAGTGTAAGTGGTACCATTAAGTCACAGGTAGTTTGTGATGAGTAAGTAGTAGTTTAATGTCCATAAGAATCAGACAGTTAACCTTCCACTTAGTCCAAGTGTGTAGAAAATTAGGAATATAAGACATATTTGTATAGTATTTGGTTTCCTAGACACCTCTTTTTAATGAATACTTATTAGTACTAAATATTTGATGCTTCTTTTTATTAAAAATTATTCTTGAGTACAGAATATTAACTATATGTGGTGTTCTATTAAAGTAGAAACAGCTTACAGTAACTTAACGTGGCTCTAAATAAAAAGTCTGTGCTTTTATCACAGTTCTGTATGTTATATATAAAACATGAAGTATTTAATAATAAAGATTAAATTATATTTTATTTTTAGCATTTCCAAAATGGCAGAACATTATTTATTTAACATTTGTTTACCAGGAAAGTGTGACTGGAACAGAACCCATTTTCATAGGAGGCCTGGGGGAAACACTCCAGACATGTCTTTAAAATGTGGGAGGAAACTTAAGCACCCTGAGGAAACCCCCAGAAATGCAGAGAGGACATGTATACTCCACACAAAAGGCACTCCAGCCAAGACTCAAACAGGAGAACCTCTTGTTGTGAGGTGACAATGCTAACCACTGCACCACTGTGTCACCCATACCTCAGGTGGACTTCAGTTTGGGCCAGGGAGGACCATTTTTTGGGAAAAGGGAATGAAAAGCTATGTCTGCTGTCCATCTCTTGGAGTTCTAGCAGTGGATTTAAAGATCTATGACAAGTAACACTCATTAAAAGTCTCCCATGGTGCCCAAGGACCCACAGTAGGATGTAAGTCAGAGGTGAAGTTGACAGGGCCTGAAAAGGAAGAATCACTTACACATGATATGATTGTCCCTTCAACTGAATACCAAGTGCACCTTGAGCTGCAGGTGCCACTTGGTGAAATTTTGGGCACAGCGATATAAAATCCTCTCACACACACTAAGATGACAGCCAAAACCAGGCAAAAACTCCAAGAGTTACTCTCAATGTAAGTTTGACCTGATTCTATTACACTTGCTCTCAGTATTAAGTGACTTACTTTGGTGTAAGGCCTGCCTATAAACAGGCTTACACAGGGGAAAAGATTCCAAAAGACCTGATTTCAATCTAAGTGATCACTTAAACTGAGAGCAAGTGTTTTGGAATCTGCACCCTACAATCTTTGGTCTTCAACTCCATGACAATTTAGATGGGATGAGGATATGTGATGAGCTGACTCAGCAGTAATACCAACAAAGAGATAATGAAGAATGAAAAACACAAAAAAAAAATCATATTTTGTTATTTTTTTATTAGCCTTTTCAAAGTTGAGCTAGAGGTTAGTGTTGATACACCTTAATAAATATACTTATGAAGCAATTCTGAGTAAAGTTTGGTTAATACAAGGAAATTTCCTTTGTAGTTATTTACTTGAATTCTGTAGAACAAATCTTCAGCTGTAAAAAAGCAGCAATCCATTTATTTATATGCATGTGTGTGTGTGTGTGTGTGTGTGTGTGTGTGTGTGTGTGTGTGTGTGTGTGTGAGTGTACACATTCACATATATTTACACACATGGAAATATGACAACTCATTGAAAATTACATCCACCAATCGCAACTGATTGAGTGAAACTTGTCGATCAGCAGACTTGAAAAAAAAAAAACTGCTGACTCATTCAGTCAGATGACTTTCAATCAGTTGACCTGGCTTTTTTCCAGGTTCGACAAGTTGCCATTTGGCAATATGTCAGCAAACAGTAAATATATGTATATATATATATATATATATATATATATATATATATATATATATATATATATATGTACATACATATACATACACACATGTATATCAATAAATAAATATATATACGTGTGTGTGTGTGTATACATACACACACACACACACATATATATATATATATATATATATATATATATATATATATATATATATATATATATATATATATATATATATATATACATGAAATATTCTGATGTACACACAACAGTGTGTAAAATCAAATAAGTTCAGTGTAGCCACTTACTGACCAATGTATGAATTCCTTCTGGTGGTATGGAGGTGTTGTAAGAGATAATAATGTCAGATTCTGCATTGTTTAATCAATTATTGAGGCATTTTCAACAGATTATTTGCTAAGTCATCTAACCTTCTTAAACAATAATAAATGGTGATATAGGTTCCCACTCACTACTCTCCCTTGTTTACTCTCGGAAACAGGCAATAAGCAAAATACACATTATCTAGCTGTTAACGTCATGCACAATTTACGGCTATTACAGCACTAAGGCAGATACTTTCTCTGGTCAAGGCATGGTCAAATCCCATCCTGCACATACTGAAACATGATGAGTTAAGCTAAACAGCTATTAAAAGATGAAGCATGAATATTGGCCTTCTTTTTCAGTGTATAGAAATGCAGATAAATCCAATGACAGAGACTCTGGGTGAGATGTCAGGAACGTAATTATTGGGAACTAGAAATGACTTTTTAGGCCATGTAGAAGGCATAATAACCGCTGGCACTATTAGTCTAAAACCTGATTTGCACCCTGTTTATTTGCTGCATAATGCCATTCACGGCTGCTTTTAGTTTTCATTTCTACTACCAATGATGTTTCATAAATAAAAAAATAATGAGAACTAACAGCAAAATTAGTGAAGATTTCTGTTACTGTTTTATTCGCTGACTGTCACAGAGTAAATAAAGAGTACTGCTAAAGAACAAATGTTCATCCTAACATGCATTATAAAACATTTAACAAATTTCTGTGAAATAAATAATGTAATTTAAAAGTAGATTCATGAACATTAACAATGCTGATACAAAGGGCCATATTTTAGAAAGTACACCTTGCTGCCTTCTGCTGGTATTGGTTAAAATCACTGAAATGGCCATCAGTCTAAAATTCTACAATAAAATAATAACTATGCTTGAACATGTGGTGGGTCGGAATAAACAGCACAAAAACTGAGCCAGCAAAGTTGTATATCGGTTTGAGTGCATTATGAAGTAACAAAAGGCATTAAACTATCACATGAAGTAGAGCAGCACTGGTACACATAAGAATAAAGCCCTAGCTATCATCCAGGTGACCCAAGACTGATCATCCTGACTGCTGGAATGATGAAATTGAGTGGCTGATGCCAACTCACCCATCCTGGAGAGGGGAGATTATTTATTTCAATGCTTCAATGACATCAGATGGTGGTTGCGTGCTATAACATATGTGGGCTGGGATCTGCCTTTGGCTCTATCAAGCAGCAATAATGCGCTATAGCTATCAACCATACAAACATGGAAGTACATAAAACTTTAGGGGCATGACAGCACCCCCTTCACTTGTATAGTTGCATGCCTAGTCAGGAAAGGATGGGATTAGGATAGCATCAGAAAAAAAAAGCTGATGGCTGCATGACTGATGACCTCACCAAGTCTGTTCCTTGCTTTCATAGTGAGAAAGAAATGGGAGGATGAATGATGGGAGGCACTAAAGCTCAGCAGGCATGGAGATTATAAAAGAATGACCCCCCCCCCTCCAAAAATGTATTGCCTCTGGACGCATGACCTGATTGGTTTCTCTGAGCACAATACCTGAATGAGTGGCATGCTACTGTTACGTGTATCATATTAATTACAGTAAAATACATTCCACCATTTCAAAAGTAAATAGGTTTAAACGTCATATCCTATTCTATAATTTAGACAATGTCACTGTGAAAATGCTTGGGGCGTGTATTTCTGAAATGCTGTTCTTCCTTGTACATAAAATTAATGGTAGAGGTTAGTTTAAGATAAAATGAGTTTTCTAGTTTGGTTCTTTGCTGGGGTGCTCTCTGTACGGAGTCTGCATGTTCTTCCTACATCTGCATGACTTTTTCCTGACACTTCCGTTTTTCTCCTACCTCTCAATGATATGGGAGGTGAACTGGCAATTATCCAGATTGCTGATAGGTGTGTGCCATGCATAAGTACTCTCCTTAGCATGGAGAACATCGATATCTGTGCAGTAACAGAAACCTGGTTCAGGGCTCCCGAGAGCACCCCAGCACTACCAGGTTATACCTCATACCATTCTTTTCGGCCCCAAAACTTGGACCAAACCACAAAAGGAGGGGGAGTATCAATATTCATCAAAGATACCCACAACTCCAGGTTGGTGGCAAAGCACGAAGCATCAGAGACTATCCATGTGCAACTAACAGTGGGTAAAACTGCCTTCCAGTTTATAGCCTGCTACAGACTACCCTCCCAAAGCCAGGAACCCCACTTGGCCTTTTTGAGAACACTGGAAAATATGAAGGTCTCTCCAAACACCATTATACTGGGCGACTTCAACTACCCAAACATAGACTGGGAGCATTACTCTACCTCCAACACCCTAGTCCAAAGGTTCCTAGAATTTATAAACTCAAATGCTATGGAACAACTTGTTTTTCCACTCCCACAAGAGGGGAAAACATACTGGACCTGATCATCACCAACATGGGGACTCTATGCTCCAGACCAGAAGTGTATCCATCACTGGTAAGATCAGACCATAAACTAATCTCACTGGATATTCACATCCCGACCCCACCCCCTGCCCAGAAAACCACAGTGAAAAACTTCTCTAAAGCAAATTTCACACTCCTCAAAACCGAGGTGGAATCCTTCAAAGCCCCTGGGCCTGTAGAAAATACAGCCCAGACTGCAGAATCCTTTATAAATGCATTCTATGAACACCTTCAGGAATGCATGGATCATGCGATCCCAAATAAAACCAAGACCCAATCCTCCAAAGGCAGACGTCCTGTCTGGTGGACCCCAGCCATAAACAAACTATACAATAGAAGGAGGAAGCTACTAAATGATAGAGCAAAATCCCAAAAAGGGAAGGCATCACTGATCAGTATTAGCAAAAAACTACGGGCACTCATAAAATTGTCTAAAGCCAGCTTCGAGAGAAAAATTGCACAGGACACTAAGGATAATCACAAGGCTTTCTTTAGTTATGTTAGGAACCTGGGTGGTAATTCCCAGATATGCTCAGAATTACTCCAAAATGACAAAAAATACACTGAACCCACAGACATTGCCAACATCCTAGCTGACAGGTTCAGCGCAAACTTCTCCCCCCCTCCCCACCAAAAGGGCAAATATTTATCCCAGCAGAGTGCCACCCCCCTGACATCTCAGATGCTCACGTAAGAGCCGTCCTCTCCAAAGCAAAAAACACAGCATCAATGGGACCAGACGGTGTCTCGGGCTGCGTCCTACATGAACTCCAAGAAGAGCTAAACCCAAACATAAAACTACTGTTCAATCTCAGCCTTACTACAGGATATGTGCCCATAGAGTGGCGTACAGCAACAGTGGTGCCTCTCCATAAAGGTGGTACCTCAATGGATCCTGGAATCTATCACCCCATAAGCCTGACTAGCTTGGTCTGCAAAGCTATGGAAAGGATCATCATGGACCTCATAAATAAAGATATTGGGGACCTACAGACACTGGATCCTACCCAGTTCGGCTTTGTTAAGGGCAGATCCTGCCTCTTAAACCTGGTTGATTTCTTTGAAACAGTCACCAAGGCTATTGACGAGGGGAAGGTGGTCCACACAGTCTACCTGGACCTCGCAAAAGCCTTCGATGCAATACCCCACTTGGGCATTATAGATAAGCTCACCAGCTTAAATATAAATCCCTATGTCACTAGATAGATTGCAAACTGGCTCAAGGACAGAACCCGCATGGTTAGAATTGCTGGAGCCATGTCAGACTCCAAACCAGTTACAAGTGGTGTCCCACAAGGCTCAGTCCTGGGACCTCTCTTGTTCGGTATATATTTCTCGGAGGTACAGGCCAGCACGGAAGGACTGTGGCTGACCAAGTTCACAGATGACTGCAAACTGGGCGCCATAATCGACTCTGCAGCCGACACAAGCATCCTCCAAAAGGGCCTCATAGAAACAGACAACTGGTGCCAGAGCCATTGCCTCAAGCTAAATGCCAAAAAGTGTATAGTCATCCCCTTTGGCAAAAACAAAGTGCCCACAAATTACCACATAAGTGGTAATCCATTAAGTACAGAAGAAGTAATTAGGGACCTGGGGACCCAAGTTGATAGCAATCGCTCATTTGACAACCACATGGCCAAAGTGGTTGAAAAAACATTTTATATAGCCCACCTATTCATGAAGGGATTCACATCTAGATCAGGGGAGGTCATCGTGCCTCTTTACTCATCCCTCATGAGGCCCATAATTGAGTACAATGCCCCTTTTGGGATGTACCTTACCAGACACCTGCAGCAACTGGAAAGACCCCAAAAGTACCTCACCAAGAGGATCAAAGGGCTCAAACAGATGCCATATGCTGCCCGGTTAAAGAAACTCCAGCTCTACTCAGTGGCATACCGCCTGTTCAGAGGCGATTTGTGCCTGAAGTATAAAGCCATGTCCAACCCGGAATTAATGGACATGCTGCACCTCAGAAAATCCAAATCCCATCGAGCTACACGCTTGAGAGACTTGAACCTCAGCACTGAAATAAATAGGACATGCTGGTGGGACAGATTCATAACCCAGAGGCTTCCTTCACTCTGGAATAAAATCCCAGTCCAGGTTAGGCAGAGTTCCTCATTGACTCTCTTCAAGAGGAATCCTGATGAGTGGATGGGAGATCGTAGGTTTACCCCGGGTATCACTTCTGTATCACTGTTAGACAGAGGCACAGTATACTAACCTTGAAAAAGGGCATAGCAAAATAAATTTAAAATGGGTGGCGAAAGCCAAACACATTCTGGCTAGGCTTATAAATGCCCTAGGGCAGATAGCCTAGTATGAACCTCTGAACCTATGAACCTAAGTGAGTGTGTGTGTGTACGCGTCTGTGCATATCTGTGTGTATGTGTGTATGTGTGCTCATGCATGTGTGTTTGCATGCATGTGTGCGTGCATGTGTGTGTGTGTGTGTGTGTGTGTGTGTGTGTGTGTGTGTGTGTGTGTGTGTGTGTGTGTGACAGACTGGCATCCTAGCTGGAATTTGTTTCATTACTTTCTGCCTACTGAGTGCTGAAATAGCCTCCAGTTTCAGTAGGACACTGCAATTAATAAAGCTGATAATCAAAGAATGAATGAATAAATAAAAGGAATGCTCTTGTTTTGATGCTTTTTATTCTTCCAGGTCTTATAAGTTCTGCAGTATCTGTTCAAAAATATTCTTTACTGCAGACTGGACTGCAATTTTAAACAATTACCTGAAGTAGAAAACAAATTGTTCCATAATTCCAAATCTACCCTGCCTGGGAGTTCAGCACATTGTGTATGACTCTGCATCTGTTTGTTTTACTCAGATTCCTTTTTGAGGAGAGACTTTATGACAGTGAAATTGAGAGCAGGGGTCAGGATTAGGAGGTTGCATATTTTTGATGGTCTCTCTTTACTTGCTACAACAGTGAGCTACTGACTAAGAGTTGTAATTTTCCATTAAGAATACAGTGGGATGCTGTCTATCTTACTGTTCCTCTGCCAACAGGTTTGCCTTTCCTTATCATGAATAGTTACACTATAAAGCCACTGCAGGTTCTATAAACATAAAGCTTTTAGTAAAGTGGGTGATGGACTGCAACTATTATTTTAAATAATTTGTATTATTATATACAAAATGTCATGAAAGCATGGCAAGTGCATGATGGTAGGTAAGTTGTTGGAACATAGCTCAGCAAGTCTGTGAATGTGCTTCTAAATCATATGGTTATTGAAGCACCCTCTTCCCATGACAAATAACTAACACCTTGAGGTCATTTATATTTAGTAGGACATCAGTTGATTGCTGTTCAGATGGTGTGTTTGGGAGTGTGGGACTGGAGATTTCCTACTATCTGAAAATGTAAACGCAGTTTGGTGAAACAGATTATGAGACCTGATGGAGGCATTTTTCACTGAATGTAATTCTGAGAATTTTTGGGACCCATGCCAGCAACATTTGTTAAATTGCTTATCCTTACCACACATCCTTAGGAAACCTGTGCTTATGCTTGATTTTTTTTGTATATTTAATAACTGCTTGTTGCCTTGTAGGACTGAATTTTTCTTTTTGCATTTTCTCATAAAAAATAACAAATCACAATTTTCTGAAGAAGTTGCATGCATATTTAAATTTTTGAGAAGACTGGGCAATTTCCTGCTCTGCAGTTTTCAGTAATACATTAAGTATTTTATTATAATACTCTCTCTCTCTCTATCTCTTTAGTTTACATCTCTTGATATAGATATAGACAGACAGATAGATAGACAGATAGATTTGTGCAGGACTAAATAGCCGATGGAAATCTGTAATTTGCTTGTATTTTGAAAAAAAAGACAAACATAGAAATATTTATTAAATGAAACACAAAGACCTTTATCTAAATCAAAATCAGTTAATAAGTCTAGCTAAAGACTTTGGTGATTTCAAAATCCTGCTGAAAATAAGTATCAGTAAACTTTTAAAGACTAAGGGCAGGATTCAAGAAGACTCTGTGTAAAAGTTATAACTCATACACGGAGGCTGCAGTTAAACGGAGTGATGTCAGCATGCTTTGCATATTCATGAGAGCATGCTGAATCACACCTAAGGCTAACACGGTCCATGTATGACAGTAGGGGGTGTGTCCGTAGGCCGAGCCCTGTAAGCGGACACGCCCCCAGAAGAGGAAAAGTGCCCAAAGTAAACACCCACGACAGAGTCCACGGAAATGTGAATAAACACAACACAACACATGCCCCCACAGACTATGAACAGAAAACATATAAATAAACATGTTATATATTTTTTTTAAATTGTAAAAATGTTTAACTGTGAGTGCGCTCGTTTGCGCGGGCATGCCCGTAGTGCAGCTACAGTTAGCAGTCAGTGGGAAAGCATATAAGAACTAAATATGCAAAGTAAGCCAGGAAGCAATAGCGTAGCAGTAGAGATGTCAGCTGAAGAACAGGCATTCATGGTTCGAGCCCCCACAACACCAATTTTCATTTTTAGCAAAATAAGCACGAAACAAGTCCCTAACAAATATGTACACATAAAACCACATTTTACGTAAAATGTAATGAAATAGCCCATTTATATTGAAGAAATGTGAGGTAACAAAAGAATAAAAAATGCCAGATGTGCCCATAGCTGAGCTACAGTTTAACAGGGTGAGTGCATCTGCCCATACATGAGCAGTGGTTTAACTTGTGCAAAATGAGTGCCTGTAGCTGAGCAGTGGTTTAACACACTGAATTTAAGTGCCCCTAGCTCAGCTGAGCATAATATGCGTGCCGATAGCCAAATGAGGCTTAAACCTGCGCACCACGCAAACAAGCTAACCGACGGGCAACGTTGAGCAAGCCGTATCAAAACTGCCTTTACACAGACACACCCCTCAGCATGTCTAGACAGTCGAACCCAGGATACTATACACCATAGTCAAGGTACCAAATCACTAAGCCATGACAGCAGTACCTAGAAATGCAATAATAGCTAATATATAGGAATGAATACAAACTGGAGCATGACAATGCAGGTTTACTGAAGTTGATACAAATCCAAAATGACCAATCACAGATATGTGCGAGAAAAATGGACTATATAAGCCCCATAGGTGGGAATACACAGCATAAATGATTGTAGAACTGAACTGCAGGCAGAATGACAGGAGTAGGAGAGGGTAGTTGCTTTCGAGCACAGAGGTGGGGCGTTGAGGAGTCCAGGTACATGGTCTGGCTCCTAGTCCACAATCATGAGGCCCAACTCATGCAGGGCCAGGTCCTCTGGGGAGCATACAGGGCTGAGGCGTGGGACCAGTTGGCTCATGATCTCACCAGTGCCACAGGGATTCCAAGGACTGGTGAGCAGGTCCATCACCACCATGCAGAACTGAAGAGACGCAAGCAGGACCGACTGAACCTTTGGATCCAGGAGGCCCGGCAAATGCCCAACGCCCCACTACTGAGTAAGTTACATTTAATTATGTATGTAAGAAATTAAACTAGCTGATATTATGGAGATGTGTATTCCAATATTACTTCATTTATATTACAGCTGCAGGTGTCCATTCTGTGAACCGCAGAGCCTATGGCGATAGGCTGGTGCGGTTGCGCCACCAGGCAGGTCAGTAATCCACTACCAGTAACTGTAAATAAATATAAAAGTATGACAGTCAGCAAAAGAGTGCAGTGTAGTCACTAAGGAATAAAATGTGCAAGTAACAGTGTGAAAGTGTCTGCAAGTATTTCTTGATTAGAAAAGTGTGTTTCAGCCTGTAAGTTAAACCGAAAAATGAAAATGTCTGACATAAATTCTGAAATAAAATCCCCACCTGTAAGAAAATAGTACACAACCTGCAGCAGGCTGAAAAGTATAGCTGCAGAAGATGATGAAATCACATGTGTGAAATATATCCCTGTTGAAATACTGAAACATGACAGAAGTGAGACTGCTGGAAAGGATTGTAATAACTACAGGTAAAACATGTCAATAAAGCCTAGAAGTAAGTACCATCCTGAATAGTAAAATGAAAGCAAGTGAGAGAGTGTGAGAAAGTGTCATGAATCCAGCAATACAGTAGTAATAACCCCTGAATAAAGTATACTGCAGTCAAGACAGAATGAAATTCATGTGGGAATCAAAACCAAACAGCGAAATCTGTTCAACGTGTTGCTGCATCTGGAATGTGTATCCCAAAATCTGGATATGTTGCTCTCAGTCTGCAATATGCAGACAGGATGATTGTCTGATATACCAAACATCCACACTTGTCTACAGCTATATAAAGCAAATGTAGCAGGATGATGTAGCTGAACAAAGCTAGATATGAACGTGTATGAAGAACAATAACATGTGTATTGATGTTGCAGTAACAGTCCTATCACCAAGTTGAAATAGTTATCATATAGGAAACTGTAGTTAGAACAGTAGTGTGTATACATCTGTCGCTATTAGAAATGTACAGCATATGTATTGGTATTTGAAGGTGTTAATATTATTTTCTTCACCCCACCCTATAACCACATATAACCCATTCCACGTGAAAATGGTATGTGCAATCACAATTTACACCCCTGGACGTTTGTCCTGTTGGGTCCTATATATTTGCATGTTCGTTGATGCATCTGCCCTGTTCATACATCCAAAACTGATAGCCTGTTGCCATCAATTAACCCTGCATGTTGTTGGACTGTGTATTGCTGTTCAAATTATGCATGTGTTATGCACGCTGTTCAATGGTGTGAATATCTGGGTGTTTGGTTAATGGGAATACTAATGCATTCTGTTACAACTAATTGTGAATGGTATTATATGTCACTAACCCAAACTGTAATGACATAATGCAAAACATAGGATGACAGGGAAGGCGGGTTCCAGCGGACCCACCTCTCCCACCTCAGCTGGCGAGTGCACCTGGCACTAGTGTTGAGTCCGGACCCTCCTCCGGTGGCCCTGTGCCACCTGCGGGTGGAAGCGCTGCAGGGTATAGGGCTCGCCCCCCCCCCTCTGCAAGTGTGGCCGGAGGAGAACCACCACTCACCCTCCGTAGCATCCGGACTGTGGTGCGTAGGGAGATTCGGGACTCTGTTCTCGAGCCCCTACGCCAGCTTGAGGCACAGGTGGCACAATTTATTTTATTTTTTATTTTATTTATTTATTTAACATTTGTTGACCGGGAATGTTCGACTAGGTTCCACAGAGCCTGTTTTCAGCGGAGGCCCGGGGAGAAATGCTCCAGATGCATGTCTTTGGAATGTGGGAGGAAACCGGAGTACCCGGAGAAAACCCACGCGAACACAGGGAGAACATGCAAACTCCACACAGAAGGCACCCCAGCCGAGAATCGAACCGGAGAACCTCTTGCTGTGAGGCGACAATGTTAACCACTGCACCACTGTGCCGCCACAACTAACAGGCATGCCTGTTGCTTGGCCTACACAGCCCCCAGCACAGCCCCGTCCTGGGCAGTGAAGGAACAGTGGCAACTGCCTATGGATGGGGATATCAGTTCCACTGTTGCCATCTGTGGGCTCATGGGCTCTGGATATCCAAACCTCCATCCCCATCAATTGTGTACCCCCCCCACACGTGTCATACACCACCCCTGTATGCGTCTTGTTTGTCTTGTCTGTTTACCTACCCAACCTACCTCCCCAGCTGTACTGACTTCCTTCACCAGACATACCACTCTCACCTGAAAAAAAAAAAAAAAGGGCACTCTGTACACACAAAAAAATTACGCCCCATACATAGCTGCCCATTCTGCACACATGTCTGCTGGACATGGAATCTATCAATTACATTTGGCTGTACAAGTATTATTGTTGTCCTGACACCTCTCTCAGGAGTGGAAGGTTTCAAATGTCACACCAAATTACATACATATGCACAGCTGTTGCTGATGAAGAAATGGGCAGCTATGGGCCTTACCTACATCCCTCCTGCAAACCCCAAGCTTGTTTCCCTACTGTCTTACCCTCTTTGTGACCCCTTTTTCACCACTTTTCTGTCTCCCCATTTTCATTTCTTTCAAAGAAAATAGTGCGGGTGTGCGCCAGAGTAAGCACTGTTAAGCGGTTGTAAGCGGGTGTGCGCGTATGTGCACGGAGCTAAACGTCAGTGCGCATGTGTGAGCTCCGCGCAAACCAGCGCTAACCCGGTTACAACTGCTTAAAAGTGCCTTAGTCACTTTGATTGACAGGTCCTGTACTCAGTTCAAAAGCAAAATAAAATCCCACTGTCAGTCCCAAACCCAGGACCTTGGAAACACTAGTCTATATGACCTACCACTAAGCCATGACTCTTATACAAGAACATTGTGCTAAAATAAATATAACATGTAATAGTAGGGATGAATGTAAAGGGAATATAGGATGTGTAGTACCCAAAGCATGTCATGTAGAATTACTGTCAAAACTACTGGATTCCCACAATAATACTGTGTGAACACAAACAGCCATGCTAGTTGGTAGCTTGTAGGTAATAATGTCAGTTAAAGTACATATATAAATGTATGTATATGTACATATATATATATATATATAAATATATATTTATATATAGTTGTAGGAGTCATTGTGCATACACACTTACTACAGGGAACATGAGAGAGGAATGGAGAAATGTGAATCTACAACACAGCCTGAATCATGAGAGAGATACTAACCTTTACACTCACAGAACACTGTCCACAGCATACCAGCATGGTCCCCACCCTTACAATCTGAAAGGGCAATGCCTATCCCACATACCGTTTTATAGCACTGACCTGAAATCACAGTGAGAACTGCAATCAGTACACAACTGGCTGTATGCAATTAGCAAATGCTGGCTTACAATTGGTGCAGAGGCCATCACATGGACCTATGCAGATACCTACAAAAGCATCCAGTACTAACACTCCACACATGCAATACATTCATTGCACTGTCTGGAAGCAGACAGAGGGAGAGAGAAAAGTGAGAGAGAGAGAGAGAAAACAAAAAAAAAATTATACACTGTGACTCTGTGACCCTAAGCTGTCCGCAGTGACAGTAGCAGCAGCAAGCAGAAGCAGTGGTAACGCAACCAGCTGCGACAAACACAGGTAATGAAAAGTAGCAGGTTAATAGTGTGCATACTGTGAACCCTCCAAATGTGTCATAGGTCTGTATCTATAGGTATGTCCATGTGATATGTTGTGTGTACATAGTTCCACCAAAAGAGGATGACCATACATTACATGTCAATCAGTCTTAGGCCATGATCCTGGCAGCAGTTGTCTGTGCGTTGCCCCCAGCAATGGCTGTAGTGACTGCTTCAAAAGGTCAGCCAGGTTCAAAAGGCAGGATCAGCATATCACAAAGGCACACTGGCTGGGAACAAGTGTCTGCAGGTACCCAATATCACTGCATATGCATCCCATACTGCATAATTCCATAGCTTAGCAGACCAGGCTGGTTATGCATATGATGTGGTAGTTCCCAGGGTCAGTCGAGGTGCCTCCTTAGTGGTGTGGGACCACTGTCACTGTATGCCACTGTCCAGGTACATATCCTGTAGTACGGCCAAGATAAATTATCAGTGTTATATGCGGTTGTATGTCCTCTCGGAGTGCAGGTAGCACACATCCAGGGATACCATGAGGTCACATTGATGCTGTGTGTTCTGCTCTGCTGAGGGCAGCCCTCACCTGGACATGTTTTATTGCCTTATTTTCCTGTGTTTGTGAGCTTATATTGTTGATTGCACTTGTGGGCTAAAGTATTGCTTAAAAGTAACTAACAGGCTAATACACTCAAGTGTACCAGCCTTTGATAGCAATTTAGTCGAAAACAAAGCATTTACTGCATTTTTTCCTGTCTGTTTGAAAAAAAACCAAAAAAACCAAAAAAATATTTCTCCTTTCCTAAACTTTACTTGCTAGTTGTTCCAGTGATCAGATTTTGCTGATCCCTGGGCTTTGTATTTGGTTTCTGTGTTCCTCCATTTTCTTGTGTGGCCAGAGGTAGTTTCTTTACTCACTAGTGGGAGTGGGGAGTACTGAGCTGCTTGTTTGTCCTCAGAGGAGTGGTTAGAAGCAGCAACTTGTAATTTGTTGGCCATTTTGGGTAATTTCCTGTTTTTTCCAGCCCCCTGCTATAAAGCACGCTTTGGTGGGCTTTTCTGGCATTAGAGAACTTGGCATAGCTCCTCGTGGTCCCTTGCAGAGTTCCTAAGCCAGCAGAGAGCAGAAAAAGCAACTTTCTTGATCATAAGTATTTTTTAAACTTTTAGTTTGCATTTTTCGATCTTTTCAGCTTTCGACTACTGTTTGTGCCTTTATTACTGTTTTATTGCCTTATTTTCCTGTGTTTGTGAGCTTATATTGTTGATTGCACTTGTGGGCTAAAGTATTGCTTAAAAGTAACTAACAGGCTAATACACTCAAGTGTACCAGCCTTTGATAGCAATTTAGTCGAAAACAAAGCATTTACTGCATTTTTTTCCTGTCTGTTTGAAAAAAAACAAAAAACAAAAAATATTTCTCCTTTCCTAAACTTTACTTGCTAGTTGTTCCAGTGATCAGATTTTGCTGATCCCTGGGCTTTGTATTTGGTTTCTGTGTTCCTCCATTTTCTTGTGTGGCCAGAGGTAGTTTCTTTACTCACCAGTGGGAGTGGGGAGTACTGAGCTGCTTGTTTGTCCTCAGAGGAGTGGTTAGAAGCAGCAACTTGTAATTTGTTGGCCATTTTGGGTCATTTCCTGTTTTTTCCAGCCCCCTGCTATAAAGCACGCGTTAGCGCGCTTTAGCGCGATTTAGCCGTTGCACACTAGGGCAGCGCCGGTTAAGCAGATTTAAACTATTAGGGCTACCTAAAGTTCACTCTTCAAATTTTCCCTTAAAACTACCTTCCTCAAAGTGTACTACTGTTCTATTTAGTGTATCCTACAACCATAAATTATCTCTACTTGACTCCCAAGTAGATTATTCTCTATCCGTATAGCTAAGCACTTGCTCCTACAGTACTTATCACCTCGATACAGCACTCTTGTTATAGAAAGTACCCCAAAAAAAGCAAACCCCATTTCTCGGTCACCCACATCCCCAAAACCTTTTTTAAAGTTTTTCTGTCTATTCCTTCTAGCATGTCGAGGGATCAGTTGCTAATATCCTCTCCTGCTCAGTTGGTGAACCTGGGATTATTGAGGCAATGTTACAATTGCCTCATGTACACAGACAACCCTCTCCTCCTCCCACAAAACACAAATACATGTGAGAGATGCAACTATACGGCCAAACTGGAGGCTGAGCTCTCTCAACATAGGACTGGCAAGACCAGACAGGAGGAGAAGGTAACCACACACACTATAGACCCAGTCTCACATAATACCATCACAACCTCAAATCATACACATAAACACACAAAGACATACTCGGAGGCTCTGATCAAAAATCTACCAAAACAGCAGAGGCCACCAAAGCAGACACCCAAACAACTACCACCTCAGAACACAACACCTGCATCACATAGACCACACAGTCAGAGTGTCAAGCAGTCACAGCCCTTAAGGCCAAACACTATGCCAGACACACTAGTCATTGGTGACTCCATAGTCAGACACACTGACGTCCCGCTCACCAGACTGAGTAAGGAGAGGGTCACAGTAAGCTGCCTGTCGGGTGCTAGAATCTGCCACATAATGCTTGCACTCAGGTCTCTCAACAGCAGGTACAAGTACGACTCAATCATTGTCCACGCTGGTGTAAACGACCTGAGACGTACCTCCCTGGACTACATGAAAAGAGACATAGAGGAGCTCTCTGATTATGTAGCCCAGGCAGGTATGACCCTGACCTTGAGCAGTATCCTACCTTCACCAAGAATGATGCCACAATACAGAGATAAGATGATCAGCTTTAACAATTGGCTTAAACTCTGGTGTCATTCAAAGGGGATCCAATGTCTGTCTGCCTGGGATGACATGCTGGACAAGCCACGCTGCTTCAAGGGACGGCTTGCACTTGTCACCCTGGGATTCCGGATTTTGGCAAAGGCTCCTGCCACCCCATAGTGCCTTTTTTTAGGCAAGGCTCAAATTCTAAACCTACCACCCTAGAACAAAACAAAGAAAAAAAACTAAGGGTAATGCTGCTCAATGCCAGAAGTCTCAACCTCAAGATGAACGCACTCGAGGCCCTTCTCAGTATGGAGAACATCGATGTCTGTGCTGTGACAGAAACCTGGTTCAAGGCTCCTGAGAGCACCCCAGCACTATCAGGTTTTACCTCATATCATGCGTTCTGGCCACAAAACCCGGACAATACCAAGAAAGGAGGAGGGGTATCCATATTCATCAAGGACACTCACACCTCAAGATTGGTGGCATCGCACGATGCATCAGAAATCATCCAGGTGCAATTAACCATAGGCAAGACTGCTCTGCAAATTGTAGCATGTTACAGGCCACCCTCGCAAACTCAGGAACCTCACATGGCCTTCCTGAAAACACTGGAGGGGATATATGTATCTCCGAACACCATCATACTAGGTGACTTCAACTACCCTAATATAGACTGGGAACACTACTCAAGCCCAAACACTCTAGCCCAAAAGTTCCTGGAATTCATAAACTCAAATGCCATGGAACAACTAGTCACTATCCCCACAAGAGGAGAGAACATACTTGATCTCATCATCATGAACATGGGAGCACAATGTTCAACGCCAGAAGTATACCCCTCACTGGTGAGATCTGATCACAAACTAATCTCTCTGGAGGTCCTCATCCCGCCCCCACCCGAAATGAAAAAGACCACAGTAAAGAACTTCTCGAAAGCCGACTTCACACTTCTAAAGACTAGTGTGGTCTCCTTTAAGGCCCCTAAGCCGGCGGTTAACATTACTCAAACCGCTGAATCACTTACAAATGCCTTCTACCAGCACCTGCAGGGCTGCATGGATCAGGCAATCCCAAGCAAAACAAAGACTCTTTGTACCAAAGGCAAGCGTCCAGTCTGGTGGACCCCAGCCATAAACAAACTCTACAATAAAAGGAGAAAGCTACTACAAGATAGAGCAAAATCCTTAAAAGGTAAGACACCGCTGATCACTATAAGTAAAAAGCTAAGAGCTCTCATAAAATCATCCAAAGCTAATTTTGAGAAAAAAATAGCTAAGGACTCTAAAGATAACCATAAAGCATTCTTTAGCTATGTCAGAAACCTAGGAGGAAACTCCCAGAAATGTTCAGAATTAGTTCAAAATGATGTGAAGATTACTGATCCTACAGACATTGCCAACATACTGGCTGACAGGTTCAGTGCAAACTTCTCCCCACCCTCCCCGCCTAAAGAAGAGATATCTATACCAAATGATTGTAGCCCCCCAAACATCTCCAACGCTCAGGTGAGAACTGCTCTCTCCAAGGCAAAGAACACAGCATCCATGGGACCTGATGGTGTCCCCGGCTGTGTGCTCCATGAACTCAGCAAGGAATTAAACCCACAGTTAGGACAGCTGTTTAATCTTCATCTCACCTCCAGATACGTGCCAGGAGTGGCACAGCGACTGTGGTCCCACTCCACAAAGGCGGTGCCTCCACCGACCCTGGAAATTACCGTCCCATTAGCTTGACAAGCCTGATCTGCAAAGCCATGGAAAGGATCATAATGGATCTCATAAATAAAGACATAGGGAATTTGCAGACTTTGCATCCAACCCAGTTTGGCTTTGTCAAAGGCAGATCATGCCTTTTAAACTTGGTTGACTTTTTCGAAACAGTCACCAAGGCCATTGACGAGGGAAAGGCAGTCCATACAGCCTACCTAGACCTGGCGAAGGCTTTCGATACAATACCCCACTCGGGTATCATTGAAAAACTCATCAACTTAAATGTAAACCCATACATTACAAGATGGGTTGCAAACTGGCTGAGTGACAGAACCCAGAGGGTCAGAGTTGCTGGCGCCATGTCAGACTCTAAGCCTGTCACAAGTGGTGTCCCACAGGGCTCAGTCCTGGGCCCACTCTTGTTTGGCATCTACTTTTCTGAAGTACAAGCAAACACAGGAGGGTTATGGCTGACAAAGTTCGCAGATGACTGCAAACTGGGCGCCGTAGTTGAGAACACATCCGACACAGATATCGTTCAGAAGGGTCTCACAGAAACGGATAACTGGTGCCAGAGCCATGGCCTCAAGTTAAATGCCAAGAAATGCATAGTCATACCCTTCGGGAAAAATAAGGTTACCCCTAGCTACCATATAGGTGGCAATCCCCTGAACACAGAAGAAGCTATTAGGGACCTGGGAATCCAGGTTTACAGTAGCCTTTCATTCGACACTCATATTGCTAAAGTAGTTAGGAAGACCTTCTACATTGCCCACCTTATCATGAAGGGATTCACATCTAGATCAAGGGAAGTCATAGTCTCCCTATACTCATCACTCATCAGACCAATGATCGAGTACAATGCCCCATTCGGAATGTATCTGACCCGACACTTGCAGCAGCTGGAGAGGCCACAAAAGCTCCTCACCAAAAGGATAAAGGGTCTCAAAAATCTGTCTTATGCTGCACGACTGAAAGAACTCCAGTTATATTCAGCTGCATACCGCTTGCTCAGAGGTGACCTATGCCTGACATACAAGGCCATGTTAAACCCAGATTTGATGACTATGCTTCATCTCAAAAAATCTAGATCCCTCAGATCCACAAGGGTGGGTGACTTAAACCTCGACACAGTTATTAATAGGACATGCTGGAGGGATAGATTCATCACCCAAAGACTCCCTATGCTGTGGAACAAAATCCCAGTTTATGTGAGGCAGAGCACCTCGCTGGCCTTGTTCAAGAGGAATCTTGACCAATGGATGGGAGATTGCAGATACACCCCAGGGGTTACCTCAGTTTCACTGCTCGACAGAGGCACAGCTAAATAATGGGCATAGTTTCTCCAAACTAAGGGGTGGCGTAAGCCACAAAAAACTATGGGCTAGGCTTATAAATGCCCTCGGGCAGAAGATAGCCTAGTATAAACCTATGAACCTATGAACCTATGTGAGATGATAGGGAGGTTACATACAGCTGTAATAAATATTTCAACTGGTGGGGGAGAAGGAGGGGGGATATGTGCACCGAACCTGTCTGCAAGACTGTTGCCAATATCCGTGTGTTTGGTGAATGTTAAGTAGGTGTGTATTAACACAGAGCATATCTGAGGCATGTGGTCCATATGTGTAACATAACTGAAGAAGGCCTTGTGGTCATCCATAGTGTGTGTGGCCATTTCCCTCCCAGAGTAGGCCATGGCCGTTGTTATGACGGACCGTAGCGTAGTACCAGTGCTGACCACAGATGCCTTCCCTTAATGTGAATGTGCTCTGTCCTGCAGTAGCCTCCTGCTATTGTTATACAATCTGCCTCTGTCTGGGGTCCACCGGACAGGATGCCTAATCTTTGTGCATAGGGTCTGGGTTAGAAATGTGTGTGCAAGTTCCATGCAATCTGTGGCATGTCCATGGTAAGCATTTGCAAAGGGGTCAGCAGTGTGGGTTGTGGCTTCCACTGGCCCAGTGTGCTGCATGGATACCATCTCAGTCCCTGCAAGTGAATAACTGTCTAATCACATACATATCAAAGTAGTCTACTGTGCTGGTGGTGGTGGTGGGATATGTTTATCCAGGCCGAGTAACTTCTGTTCCCAGAGTGAGGTTGTGCATTGGACCTGTCAGTGTGTGCTGACCGATGAGGCATGCTTCTATGTTGTGTGGAATGTGGCAGGTATTGTTGCACAGGTGTTGGCTGAGCACTGATATCTGGCCATGTACCTGAGTATCCACCACGACACACACACATGCAACATATGGGAGTAGTAGTATATCACTACACATGAGTATCATGTATAGTATGTGTGCCATATATTGCTGACATAGTCTGCTGATATCCTGTTTGTGTTCTCTTCCAGGGAGATGGCGCGTCAGCGTAATCCCGCCTACTCTGTAGCGGAAGACGAGGAGATCCACCAGAGCCTGATGCGGGAATATGACATCCTGTTTTCCTGCACCAGTCAGAATCAGCAGGAGAGGGCTGCACTGTGGCAAGACCTTGTCCGTAGGGTAAATGATATTGGCACGCATAACAGGACATATGAGCAGGTATGACATCACTGCAGTGATTTAATCCGAAGTGTCCGTCAGCGTGCATCAGATATCCACAGGCAACAGGTTGCCACAGGAGGTGGGGTGGCCACACATCCCCACCTCACCAGACTGGAGGGGCTACTCCTAAGTGTTGTGGCTCTAGCCCTGGAACAGCAACAGCAGTACACGTGCATTATGATGGAGGCTGGTTCCACACAGCAGCACGACATGGAGCGTGCAGGTAATATGCCATATGTACACTTGACTGTTCTGTACACTATATCATATGCAATATCAATGGCACAGTTGTGCCCACTGACATTAATCTCATCATTTCTGCAGGTCCCTCCGGGGTTACAGCAAGGCAGGCCATCCATGCTGGTGAGTGTGTTTAACATAACCTATAATAGTCCTGATAATGCTAGTAACAGTAGTGTAACTCAGTAGTGCTCTGTGTGTATACTGCGGGGTGTGCATGTGTGCATGTGTGCAGGTGTTCCTTTGCCCATGTGTGCATGCGTGCAGGTGTGCCTGTGTCCATGTGTGCATGTGTGCCTGTGTCCACGTGTGCATGTCTGCATGTGTGCCTGTGTCCATGTGTGCATGGGTGCCTGTGTCCATGTGTGCATGTGTGCATTTGTCCATGTGTGCATGTGTGCATGTGTACAAGTGACCATGTGTGCATGTGTCCATGTGTGCATGTGACCACGTGTGCATGTGTGCATGTGTCCATATGTGCATGTGTCCACGTGTGCATGTGTGCCTGTGTGCATGTGTGCATGTGTGCCTGTGTGCATGTGTCCACGTGTGCATGTCTGCATGTGTGCCTGTGTCCATGTGTGCATGTGTGCCTGTGTCCATGTGTGCATGAGTGCATTTGTCCATGTGTGCATGTGTGCATGTGTGTAGAAGTGCACCACTGGTAACAATGTCTGGAGACTGTAAACTGTGTTTCCTGTCTTCCTCCCACAGGTTCTGGTGCTGCTCTGGTGACCTGCAGCTGGGAACCTGAATCTTGTGCCACGGGTACTGGTAATGATGATATTTGTGTAATGGTACAGGAAGGTGTGTCAGGGTCCACCATTGGTCAGCCAATTGACAGTACACAGCTGTCAACCCCATCATTGTGCACAGTCATCCTGCCAGTACATCCTTTGTCACCATTGTCCCTAGGTGATGGATAGGATACAGTGGGCATAGACCAGGGTAATGTGGTACCTGTGGCACATGCGTCCCCACACAGCAGCTATGGGCAGGGTCCTCCGATGGTGCCACACAGACAGTTGCCCATGGGTTCTTGTGGGAGCATCCATGGGCGTACTGCCTCTGGCCGACGTGCCCAAAGAGGTCTGTCAACCTCAGCTATGTTTCAGACTGTCATGCAAGCACAGTCGCGTATGGAAAGGTACACCAGACAGGGTCTGAGGGAGCTGAGAGCATGTCGCACAGCCATGACAGACAGTATGCGTGACATTGCGGATGCTATCCGTAATTTCACCGATGTCATAGACAGACGTTGTGGGGACATATTACAGCAGTTCCACAACCAGATGTCCATGAGCCAGGGCAATGGTGGGCGTTTGTGGCGTCGACGTGGCCGTATGCCAGCAACAGCAGCAGCTGGCAGTTGCCGTGGACGACAACAGGCTCGCGCATGCCCCCATAGTGCCAGCAGCAGCCCCAGCAATGCTGGGTCTGTGCTGTCATCGGAACGCCCCAGGAGACCACGTGCACGTGGCTCTGGACAGTCCCAACAGGGACCTGTGTCCAGTCAACACACTCCCACTTCTGATGACAGTACCCAGTCTGGCTTAGTACTGGATACGGTCCGTAGCACCCCTGTCAGGCACAGGTATCGTGTTCGTGCCCACAGACACTGATCTGTATGACCTGCCAGGTGCAGTCTGTGGCTGTCCACAAACCCCTGTATATGGCAGCCATGAGGTGGAACTGTGTGCGTGCATACACACATGCAAAATGTTAATACCTAGGGTGACCACATACTCGCACACACTGCACCAACACTGCCCCACCCTGTACTGCTGCCCCTCACCAACACACATACACACACATGTCAATTGCTGGTATCAGTGGCTGACTCAGGCATACCTAATCCACACCCTGTGCATATGATGACACTGTGCCACCTCCTGCAATCTCCAACATCATTGCGGGAACAGGTAAACACGTTGCTGATGCACAGGGTGACTACATAGAAGTGTATTAGTAGTATCATGTTGGTAACAGTACAGTGTGCTGCTATGACTGTGTGTATATCCCAGCATGCCTGCTGCAGTAACTGTATGAATGTCCTGAATTGTTATCTGCACCCATAGTATATACCAAAGTGTAACAGCTGCACATAATTGCATGCCGGTGGTAAGGTTGTCAACAGATAGCCGCATACATGGGTAGCACAGGGGGAAAGCTAACACAAGTAGTGATATGCAATGGTGGACATGTACAGTAATGGTGTCAAGTTGCCCACAATGACTATGCAATGTGGATGTTCGCTCATGTAGATATGTGTGCAGTACCAATGTAATCCAAATCACAAATAACTATGACATAATATCAATTCTACCATGGGCATCTGCGCTGTGTATTCCTGGGTACATGTTGATAGTGCCTACATATTTGCATTGTTACTTACTGTTATTGTTACCCCTTCTTTGTTGTACAATGCACTACTTCCAGCCCTGTTTACTGTAGCTTTGTTTGCATGCATGTTCGCTTGGGGTTCCCTGGAACACTGCTTACACCTGCAATGCAGAGTTACAGTGCTTCTGTAGACTCCTAGTGACATCTGCATAGCGTACGATACGTATGTCAACTTTACACATGACAGAACGTCACTGTCTGTCCTGTACGCATGTACGTTGCCTGTGACACATTGCACATGTCTTACCTGGCATTTACCCACGTGTGCAGTCATATATGCCAGTGCTATGAAACAGTAGCGGTACACCCACACATGCACACCTTCAGTATGTTGTTCCCCATTGGCCCTATGTGTTGGTACTCACCATGGCAAATACACTACTAGGGTAGCATGTGCAAAGGTAACCTGTGAATCACCTCTATGGTCCAGTTGTGGTTTATGTGAGTCATGTGGCAATGTCACAGCTGCCACATGTATGCAGTCAGCCATCACCCTTGGCCAGGAACGTACAACACATGTGTGGGATGCCACCACACAGCCATTCTGGGGACTGGGCTCTCTGAACCCAGTAATGCCATACCCTGTCAGGTGGCATGTCATATATACTACATCCCAGACAAACTTCAACCCCAATCCCTGCTGCTACTATTGATAATACCCCTGAAGATGTTTCTGATAGTTTTGACCAATTCTTTACTGAGACATTTCAAGCCCTAGCTAGCCATCTACCTCCTAGCTCCCCTGGTCCTGAAAGTAGCACCCCTAGAAACCTACTTGCATTCAGCTGCCAACCAGTCACCACTTCACTTCTCTGTACCTTGATTGAAACAATGAAACCCACTACACTTTCTGCTGATCAACTCTCTGCCGAGTACCTATCAAAATCAGATGATGCTATTGCTTACCCCGTCTCAAAAGTAATCAAACGAACCATGGTAGAATCTAAATTTCCCACCATCTGGAAAATATCCTATGTAATCCCACTTCACAAAGGAGGCAGCTCTACTGAATTCTCCAGTTATAGGCCAATAGCTATACTCTCTCCACTTGCAAAGATTATGGAAACTTTATTCATAGACAATTCATGCACCACCTAATCCAAAATCGCCTTATGGCAGACACTCAGCATGGCTTCCGTCCTCATCACAGCACTACTTCAGGTCTCCTAGCCTTTACTAACACCATAAACCATACTTGCAACACTAATTATATATCCTCAGCCCTCTTTTTGGATCTTTCCAAGGCATACGATATGGTTGATCACCAACTTGTAATCCACACCCTGCAAACATTCTGTCTAGATACTGGAGCCTTCCAATGGTTTCAATCTTACCTGCATGGTCGACAGCAGGCTGGCTTCCGGCAGAACAAACTCTCTAACCTTCTACCTAACACCCTCAGAGTACCACAAGGCTCTATACTAGGGCCCTTGCTGTTCTCCATCTTCATTAACGACCTTTATACTGTCATCCCAAAAGTCAGCTGTATCCAATATGCTGAAGACTCTACTCTGATCTGCTCAGCCACATCTCCAGTAGAGTTATGGTCAGCTACCCAGACCACCTTTAATACAATAGAAAACTGGCTTTCTGAACATCGTCTGATCCTAAATCCCAAATAAACTAAACTGCTGTGATTTCACCAACACGTAGGTCTACCGCTTTCACCTTTACCATAACATCAACTGATGGCACAATAATCTCCCCTGACCCATCTCCGAAACTATTAGGTGTCATCATAGACAATAATCTCAAATGTGACCTACATGTTAACCAAATTATCAAAGCCATCAATAAAAAACTAGGGTCACTTTACAGAATAAAAGCCTTCCTAGCCCCTCCAGCTAAAGGTGCCATCGCTCGCTCACACCTTCTTTCAACCCTTCTGTATGCATCCCCTCTACTCTCGAATATGAACAAGACTGTCCTTAACAACACTCAATTTGCTACAACCACATTGCCAGGTTTGCCACTGGGCTGCCTTTTAGGAAACATCATTGCATCAATCTAAATCAGCTTGGTTGGCTTGCAATACCCAGCCTAATACAGTATAACCAACTGATTATGGCCTATAAAATCCTCTATAATCCGGACAATACTCCTGCACTTCAAATATTATCGCCCCCTATAACAATCTGAGACCGCTTCGATCCTCTAACAAACTACTAATTCAGACTAGCAAATTTAATAACACAGCCGGTGATTCTCTCTTTGCAAACTCTGTAAGTAGATCCTGGAACTCACTTCCAGCTGATATTACCTTACTTTCCACCTTAGGTCAATTTAACACTAGACTCAAACAACATTTGTCACTTAACTGGCTATATCAATGTATCAAGCCTGGCTAACTCGAATGTGTAAAATCTGTTAACCAGTTTACTGTGTAATTTAATTTAATCCTGACTTGTGCTCAGGACTAACATTAACCTGTGGAACATGTTTAACTTGCTTACTTATGTAATCTCTGTAAATAATCTGTTTGTAATATGTAATGCTGGTATTATGTAATGCTGTATCTGCTTACCCTTGTAGCTTTTCTCCCCAGGCCTCCCCTGGAAATGGACATGCATCCAGTTGGACTATCCCGGTCAACAAATGTAGGATAAATAAATAAATAAATAAAATATATTACAGTGACTACAATACAAGTCAGACATTGACATGCACTGACAGCATGCTGAACACACTGGGGCATACGTGGGGACTCAGAATAGAATCCTGCCTGAGCATCACACACCTCCTCAGCTGGCACACAGGCATATGTTCTGTCAAAACAGAGCACATGCCACACATGGCACACACATCCCCTGTGCCACACACTCACAGCCTGTAGGGCTACACAACACACCTGCTACAGATGTGTCAGGTACCTGTCTTGGGTGCTGCACTGGGATCCCGCTCAACAGGCTGTATCTGGTGAAGGTCACAGTGATATGCCTCAGGGGCACTATGGTCCACCACAGAACACATGCATACAGGTCAGTCAGAGGCATGGACACATATGACTCACTCATTAACCATGCCAGTATGGCTGACCTCAGACATACCTCCCTGGACTACATGATAAGGAACATAGAATGGATCTCTCAGCATGTGGCACAGGCCAGTATGAGCCTGATCTTGGTTGCCAACATACCCTCACCAGGTATGCTACCACTATATGTGGGAAGGGTGTTGTATGTCTACATTATGCTCAGTCTCCACTGTCATTCATAGGGTATCCGCTGGCTGTCAACGTGTGCTTACATGCTAGGGAAGCCGCAATGATGTGCAAGGGTCATCTTGCACGTGACACCCATGGCCCGATGTATAATGGCAAAGCTCCTTGGTATACACATACTGCCTTATGCTGCAGTAAATGGTTTACATAGCCACCTCTGTGGGTATCACACAGGTTAGGACACTAACAGTGCTGCTACACAACAACAGCAGTGTACACTGGAAGATGCATGCACCAGACACTGCCCGCAGGTCAGCATGGTGAACTGCAATGTCTGTGCAGTACCAGATTCCTGATTCATGGCTCACAGGTGTTACCCATCACTGACAGGTTATGCCCCATACCATGCCTGTCGTCCCCTACACATGTAACACACATGGACAGGGGGGTGGTATCCCAAGGTACCACAGATACACACACCTCCAGGTTGTTGGCACAGCACAAAGCATCAGGGCCTAATCATGTGCAGCTAACAGTGTGTCAGACTGCCATCTGGTTCATTGCCTGGCACACACAACCCTCCCATACACAGGAAGACCACCTATCCTCCATAACAACACTGGCAATATGACAGTCTCAAGAACTGTGTTTATATGGCTGGACTGCATCCAGCCAAACATTGTGCGTGAGCATTACTGTAGCTACAACACACTAGTTGAAGGGTTCACAGCATGTGGTCAGTGAATTGTAGTGGAATGACATGTTACCACTACCACAACAGGTGGGAACATGCAGCACCTGTACATCAACTACATGTACACTATATGGCCCAGACCAGATGTGTATCCCCTGCTGTAGTATTTTACCATATACACCCACACTGTATAGAGACATACCACGTGCAGACCCTGCACAGTAAGACACAGTCATATTGGTATACATTGCAAATACCATTTATCTACTCGAGGCATGTGTCAGACATGGTAACTGCAGGTCACAGGTATTTATATGTATGTGTCACACACATACATCATGTGTGCAATACCATTGCTGGTTTAGGCAATGGCATGCATTGTTATGTACAAAGACCCACACAAGGTCATACTGTGTGACACAACCACACGTGGCAGTTGTGGGTTACCAAAACATACCTATCTGTACTCTGACAATGGTAATAGACACAGTAGCAGAGTGCACTATTGGCATTACTAGCCAACTAGCCCTGTTTGGCTGTGCTGATAGTGTGGTGACATCCCCTGTGTTTACTGGGGGAATATGCAGCATCTGGTGTATTGTAGTATTTGCCAAAAGGATCTCTTCTCTCACACTTGCATTTACACACACCCTACTACCCCCACACACACATGCCATTTGCAGGATTCATTCCTCTATCTAATTAAGTCATGACACGTGAGAGAGATGCATTAGCAAAGCGCACTATTCGGATTACTCGATAGTTCCTCTTCTCTGGCTGTACTTATAGGGTGCTGACAACATCAGTATTTTGAAAGGGCAATGTGCATCAGGTAGTGTGATCTCCTGATTGCCAAAACTAACATGTTTTTCATACGGAAATACACACACACAAACTCCCCACATCCAAACACACACACATGTCATTTACAGGTTTCAAACTCCTACCTGACGACACTCGGGAGAGACGCATTAGCGGAGTACGCTATTCGTATTACTGGGAGGCTTCCCTTCTCCTGCTATACTTATAGGATGCTGACATCATCTGTGTTTAGAAAGGGGAATGTGCATCCTGTAGTGTGTTCTCCCAGTTGCCAAAAGGGACATTTCCCTCACACAAAATTGCACACTCACTAACCCCCCTCATCCAAACACACACACTTGCAGGATTCAAACCACTACTTAACTATGTAATGACACTTCAGACGGTCGCATTAGCAGAGCGTGCTATTCGCATTACTGGGAGGCTTCTCTTCTCCTGCTGTACTTATAGGGTGCTGACATCATCTGTGTTTAGAAAGGGGAATGTGCATCCTGTAGTGTGTTCTCCCAGTTGCCAAAAGGGACATTTCCCTCACACAAAATTGCACACATACTAACTCCCCTCATCCAAACACACACACTTGCAAGATTCAAACCACTACCTAACTATGTTATGACACTCGAGACGGACGTATTAGTTTGAATCCTGCACACACACTAACTCCCCTCATCCAAACACACACACTTGCAGGATTCAAACCACTACCTATGTTATGACACTCGAGACGGACACATTAGCAGAACGCATTATTTGAATTACTGGGAGGTTTTCCTTCTCCTGCTGTACTTATAGGGTGCTGACATCATCAGTGTTTAGAAAGGGGAATGTGCATCCTGTAGTGTGTTCTCCCAGTTGCCAAAAGGGATACTTCTTTTAAACAGTTTTGAACACACACTAACCCCCTCCACACACACTGAGCATATACAGGATTCAACCCCCTACCTAATTATGTTATGACACTCGAGACGGATGCATTAGTGGAGTGCGCTATTCACATTACTGGGTGGCTTCGCTTCTCCTGCTGTACTTATAGGGTGCTGACATCATCAGTGTTTAGAAAGGGGAATGTGCATCTGTAGTGTAGTCTCCTAGTTGGCAAAAGGGATACTTCTTTCAAACAGTCTTGAACACACACTAACCGCCTCCACACACGCTAAACATGTACAAGATTCAAACCCCTATCTAACTATGGTATGACACTCAAGACAGACGCATTAGCAGAGCGCACTATTCACATTACTGGGAGGTTTTCCTTCTCCTGCTGTACTTATAGGGTGCTGACATCATCTGTGTTTAGAAAGGGGAATGTGCATCCTGGTTTCCCAGTTGCCAAAATGGACATTTCCCTCTCACAGCCTTTCACACACACAAACCCCACTCACCCACACACTGAGCATTTACAGGATTCAAACCCCTACCTAACTATATTATGCCACTTGAGGGAGATGCATTAGCAGAGAGCACTATCCGAATTACTGGGCATCTGTTCTGCACCTGTAGTATTTATAGGGTGCTGACATCTTTATTTCTACAGAGGTATGTACATGTAGTACTACCTGTCAGGTGGGGGATAGCATATATATGCATTTGCAGCCACCTACGTCAGGGTCAGATATGTACATCGCACTGGCAGGTTATGTTCTATACCATGCTTTTGGACCACAGGACCTGTAACACACAACACAACCAGTCCAGAACACCACACCCACATCCAGGACACACACTTAGCTTCCCTGGGAACAGTGCCAGGATATGCAGGTGTTCACATACACCATTCCAGTTGTTAACATCAGGTACAGGCATATTGTGTGTGAGAACTACTCAGGCCTCTACCACTTTACCCTACAGCCACTACAATTTGTGGGTCCATTTGCTATGGCAGAACCACACACCACAGCCACATGGGGGAATACATATTGCACCTGTCCATCTGCAACGTGGGTACTCACTGTTCCACACCAGAGGTAGACCACCATTGTTAATATCTGACCATACCCACCTTTCCCTGGACATCCATATCCCATCTCCACCCCCAGGCAAGGTTGTCACTGCACACAAACTGTATTTAACACAAGCAGACTCTACACTTGTGTAGACTGGGGTGGACGACTTCAGAGGACCCATGCTGGAGGACTATACTGGCCACTCAGCATAATCCTTGACAATTGCATTCTATGAGCATGTGTATGGTTTGCATTGGTCATGCTATCCCACATATACCCATGACTGCACCACAACAAGACACCTCTCAGCTGTACACCAGCCATATATGCGCCGTACAACAGACAGAGTGACCTAATACATTGCAGAGCTGTAGCTCACAGAGGGAGGACATCTGTGAACAGTTCCGGCACGGCACTTCATTCACACATACTCATTACAACACATTGTTGACAGTGGAATCGTCCAGAGAATGCAGATAGGGCTCCCCTCAGTCTGTTATTGACGGACACCTACTGTCAGAGATCCTCAGCAACCCTCTCACAGCACACACCAACAACATGGCTGTGGCTTAGCACATTCAATCCCTGGGACCTCCACGGTGCCCCTGCTTGACAGAGGCACAGCTCACTAGCCTCACATGTTGCCTTCTGTGACCTACTTTACAGTGGCACAGTAGCCTACTATCCTGGGGATGCAGATGCCAAGCACACTCTGGCTGAGCTGTCATTCCCTAGGGCAACAAGCCTAGTATTGACCTCTACACTCATATGTTCAATTGTCGGATGCACAATATTTGTTGTGCTGTTCTACTGTTTGCAGGTCTTTATTGCCATAGCATTCCCTGTTCCTATGACCAACTTGTGTATCTGTGGAAGATGTTTGCATATGACTGTGATCCACTATATCACTTATGTCTCTGTAGTCATTTACTGTGTGCACTGGGCTGATTGCTGTGTTGTGGTTGGTTCCTGGACTGACACGTACAAATACCTGATATGTGTGGCCAACTGCTAAATGGAGATATGGCCTAAGTGTGTGAGCATGCCCAGTTCAGCCTTTCCATGGCATGTTGTCTGACATATGCCTCATTTATCAAAGTGTGCGAGCATGCCCAGTGTGAGCTTTCCATATGTTGCACTCTGAAGTCCACCACATATTTGGGTGTGTGTGAACTTCAACAATATCTCACATTTATGATTGTGTGTTCGGTGTCATGTTGTGTACTATCTGGCCAACTGCTTTGTGTCTGCCACAACAGGGATTATACTGTGCCTTCAGGGATTGCATGGGATACTTTGCAGACACTTCTCAACATACTTTCATAAGGACCTAACACTGTAGTACCGTATAGTGTACTGGTTCAGTACTTTCACTGTGGTGGACAGTATCCTGGGCTTTAGTCCTATGACTTCTTGACATCTTCATAGTGAGCACAACAGACTGTGTAGGGGTCAGTTGTGCACATATGACCATGTTGCAATATGTTCAGATATGGACTACCTACACCAGGCTCGTCCAACATTGCTAGTGTATTCCACAACATGGGTGGACATTGGCAAACACTAGTGATGTTCCCTAGGCCATTTCTGATGCTAGTCACAGGGAGTGTTTGTCCTTCGACACACATTGTAACTGGAGTTTGCCATGAAATATGTCATGGTTAGTATACTGTGCCTCCGTCTACCTCTGACATAACAGTGATACCCAGGGTTAGCCTACCATCTCCCATACACTCATCAGGATTCCTCTTGAGGGGTGTCGATATGTGACTCTCTGGCTGACCTGTACCAGGAGTTTACTGAAGAGTGGGGGTGCCTTCTGTGTTATGGATCATTCTGTACAGCTTGTCCTGTGTATGTCAGTGCTGGGGTTCAGGTCTCTCATGTGCATAGCTCACTGCCATTCAGATTGTACAAGGTGCAACATGTTCATTCATTCCAGGTTAGACATGGCTTCATACATCAGGCACAGCTTTCCTGTAGCTGGGAAGGATGGCAGTGTGTGGGGCTGCAGTTTGTTTACTCATGCAACACATGGCATCTGTTCATGCTCTTTGCTACCCCTGGTGGGGTACTGTTGTGGACTTTACAGTTGATGGAGGTGTCTGCTGCGGTATATCCCACAGGGGCTATTGTAGTCAGTTGTGACGCTGATGGAGGATGGCTGCAGAGCCACAGTGAGTTCCCCTTATCTACATCTGCCAACCTTCATGTTTGGGTGGGTATATGGTACATGTTTCTGCGAACACTAGAGCCACATGTTTGTGCAGTGCAGGATATTTATCACCTTTTGTACCCAGGTCTCACATTACATTTTAGGTACCTCATGGGTTAACACCTGTGTGGTAATTTGTGGGCACTTACTGTATATTCACGGTGGTTGTCTATACACTGTTCTGCAATTAGCTTGCTGACATGGCTATGGCTACAGTTGTCCGTTTGTAGGTGGCCCTTTTGTGGGTTGCTTGTGTCAGCTGGGGGTCGGATATGGTGGGCTGTTTGTACTCCTCTGCATACATGTTCAGTCACAGTCCTTCTATGTTGGCCTATACCTATGGGACATATATACAGAATGGGGTGGGGGTGGGGCAAGACCAGGCATTGTGGGATGCCACTCATATCCGCTTTGTAGTCTGACATGGATGCGGCATGTCTGACCATGTCAGTTCTGTCCTTGGTCTGGTTTGCAACCCCTCTACTGACATAGGGGTATATATTTAAGCTGCTGAACATATCCATACTGAACTCGTGCGGTATTGTCTAGAAGCATGTGCACGGTCCAGCTACGCTGTGTGGACCACATTGCCCTCATCAATGACCTTAATGACTGCTTCAAATGGGTCAGACATGTTTAGGGGCAGGTTCTGCAGTTACGACAGCCACACTGTGTAGGGTCCAGTATCAGCAGGTCCACAATAGCCTTCTGTCTGCGGTACATACTGATCCTTTCCATAGCTGTGCAGAACAAGCTTGTCAGGATCCTGGGGTGGTAGTTTGGAGTATCCATTCAGGCAACACCTTTGTTGTGATGGACCACTGTTGTTGTACACTGCTCTTTGGGTACATATCCTGTGGTAAGGCTGACATTGGGCAGTAGTGTGATTTGGCATTCCATTATTCTTGGAGTCCATGTTGGCCTCAGCACAGGACACCATCACATACCTTTGCTGCTGTGTGTTCTGCTTTGCAGATGATGGCTGTTACCTCAGCATCTGCAATGTCAGGGGACCATCAGTCTGCTGGGATAGGTATTTTGCACTTGGGGGGGGTGTTTGCACTGCACCTGACAGGTTGTATGTTAGCAATATGTGTGTGTGTTTGGTATGTTGTTTGTAATATCTGTGTGATTTGGAGCATATCTGTGGATGCCCAACATGGTTCCTACCATCAGTTGGGTAACCCTTGTGATTATCCTTAGTATCCTGTACGTGTTGTATCTTCATAGGTTCATGGGTTCATACTAGGCTATACACCCTAGGCCATTAGTAAGCCTAGCCAGAGTGTGTGTGCCTTTTGCCACCCCTTGCTATGTTCAATTATGGCCATTTATGAAGTTCTTCACTGTGCCTCTTTCTGATCGTGACACAGTGAGGACCCCCAGTATACATGTACGGTCATCCATCCACTTGGCAATATTCCTGTTGAGGGGTGTCAGTGAGGGGCTCTGCCTACCATGGATTGGGATCCTGTTTCTGGGTGTGGGGAGCCTCTGGGTTATGTATCTGTCCCTCCAGCACATCTTATTTCATTATGTGTTGAGGCTGACATCTGTGACTCTCACAGCTCCAATAGCTTTGATTTCATGTGGTGGAGCATGTCCAGTACTCCTGTGTTGGACATGGCCTTGTAGAACAGACATACAATGCCTCTGTGTAGGCAGTGTGTGACTGCAGTCAGCTGGGGTGTCTACAGCCAGGCAGCATATGACATATATTTCACACCCTTTATCCTGTTGGTGGGGTAACTATGAGGTCTTCCGAACCGCTGCAGGTGTCACGTACGGTACATCCCATATGAGTCATTGTACTAGATTATGGGTCTGATAAGGGAACAGTACAGCGGCACAGTGACCTCTGTTGATGTTGATGTGAATCCTTTCATGATACGGTGTCCAATATCGACAATCTTCATAGCCACATTGGCATTGTTGGTGTCACATGACAGATTAATGTCGACCTGTGTCCCTAGGTCCCTGATTACTCCTTGCATACATAATGGTTTGACACCTATGTGGTAATTTGTGTGTACCTTGTCTGGTATTTGGTGGGACATTCATACCGTCCAGTGTCTTCGGATGTCTGGGTGGAGTTCTTGTGTGTGAGAGTGTGGTCTGTCGCATGCTACAGACTGTACAGCAGTTTTGACTACAGTTATGTGCACATGGGTGGTCTCCGCTGCTTTGTGCATTGTCAGTTACCTGGCAATATGGGTGTCTGTGCTGCATATGGATACTCCCCCACCTTTGATGTTTTGGTGCAGGTGTTGGAGACATAACACATGATATGTGGTATAACCTAGTAGTGCTGGTGTGCTATCACTAGGCTTGCAGCAAGCTTCTGTCACTGCACAGACATCCATGTTCTCCATAATGGGAAGGGCCTCAGGGACATGCATATTGCAGTTTACACATCTGGCATTTGTCAGCATTACCCTTATGTTTCCTACCACTTATGTTTTCTAGGGTGGTGGGTAGTCTTTTTGGCCTTGCCTACATACGGCTCTAAGGAGGCGGCAAAGGCCTTATCCAGTATCCAGACGCACATGGGTAACAGCTGCAAGCAATCCCTGGAACAGCAGCATGGCTTGTCATGCTTGACATCTCAAGCAGACAGACATTAGACCCTCTTGGACTGACAGCTGTAACTGTGCCAGCTGTTAAACATGAGCATTCTGTGTTTGTACTGTGGCATCATTCTTGGTGAGGGTTGGATGCTGCACACAGCCAGTGTCATACCGCCCTGGGGTACATACTCACAGGGACCATCCATGTCTCTTTTGATGTTGACCAGGGAGGTACATCTCAGGTAATTCACACCAGCATGGACATTGAGTGCATCATATTTCTGCTTGCTTTGGGGTGACCTGCGTACTTGTGTTATGTGGCATTTTGTGGCAGCCTACAGGCAGCTTACTCTACCCTTTCCCTTGTTCAGTCTGGTGAGTGGGACAGCAGTGTGTCTGCCTATACAGACACCTGTTACGACTGTATCAGGCATGTTGTTTCTCCTTCTGGCCTGTGACTGTTTGGCACTCCAGCTTTGCGTACTATTTCTTGCATGTGCTATGTTTGAAGGTTGTGGTTGCTTGTGATCTGCTTTGGAGGCTTCTGTTGGTGTGGTGTGTTTGTAATTAAGGCCTCTGGGAATATTTGTCTGTGTTTATGTGTTTGGTTTACAGTTGTGGTAGGTCTATGTGGGACTGGGTTTGTGGTGTATGTGGTTACCTTCTCCTCCTGACTAGTTTTGACAGTACTGAGTTGGTGGAGCTCAACCTCTGGTTTGGATACATGGATGCATCTATCACATATATTTGTATTTATTGGAGGGTGTTGTGGTTGTCTGTGTACTTGGGACTGGTGCTACATTGCCTCTGGATTCACAGTTCCTACTTGTTGTGGCTGGACTTGGTGGATTGTATATGTGGACATATGTTATTGCCATACTACTGGTCAGTGATTACTTCCCTTTTTATGTTTGCTCTATCATGTGGTAGCTTCCTCATTCTCTTGCATGGTTTGGTAATGGCTGGAGTCCAGCATGCCAGATGCCTGCATGTATGGCATTGTGTGTTGTTGTTATTTGTGATTGCATACTCCAAGCATTCCTGGCTGTGTTCATGGAATGCCTGTATAACATGTTCTGTGGTGTGTCCCATATTCTGCAGTTGCACAGGGCCTTTTGTGGATTCAACATCGGATTTGAGGGCTGCAACCTATGCTTTACACATGTTTTTCACTGTGGTATTCTGGCCAGGGACTGGGGTCAGGATGTGTATATCCAGTGTGATTACTCTATGGTCTGGTCTTACCAGTGAGGGGTACACTTCTCATCTTGCCATCCAGTACACATGTTGCTGATTATCACATCCAGTATGCTTACCCCTCTTGTGGGAGTGGTACATTGTTCCTGGGCATTTTGGTTTATGGAATCTGGGTAATTTTCTCCTACTGTGTTGGTGCTAGTATAATGCTCCCAGTGTATGTCTGGGTAATTTCAGTCAAGCAATATAATGTGGTTTGGTGGGCTTGATATATTCATGTATTCTGACATAGGCCAGGTGCAGTTCCTGGTATTAGGACAGTAGTCTGCAGCAGGCTATATACTGGGAGGTGGTTTTAGCCATTGGTATTTGACCATGGCTAATCCATGCTGCTTCTTGTTGTGGTACCAACATGGGGGTGTGGTTATCCTTGCCATTTCTTGCTCGTCACCCTCCTTTTGTAGCTTGCTCCATGTTTTGCGGCTGTACAGCACAGTATGAGGTGTGACCTGGTAGTGTTAGGGTGCTGATGTGAGCCTTGACCCAGTTCTCTATTACAGGACTGGTATCTACATTCTCCATACTGTGTGCGTTTACATTGCACACATCTTGCTGTTTATACATCTTTCATTGGGTAGCATTACATCTAGGTTCCAATCCCTTGTAGAACCTATGAAGGTGGGTTTGTGTTTTGAGACTTACCTATTCAGGGCATGCTGTGGGTACTGACAGCCTTTGCCAGTATCCATGGGGCATGGCATGATAGGTGCACGCCATCCCTAGCAGGTGGTGCATCATGTCAAGCTCCGCATGTCTTCCCAGCCTGAAACACATTGGCTCCCCTTTGACTAACTGCATTACTTCAGCCAGTTATTGCACTTGATCATCCCATCGTCATTTTGTGGCTTCATGCTTGGTGAGGGTGGATGTTAGTCAGGGTGCTCAGGTGTGCATATAGTACATGGTGTTACATTACTTAACACATAGCATTCATGCCTCAGGTGGTGCTGCAGGGCTGCCTCTGTTGGATGCGCATATTACACTTCCCTGTACATGTTTGTGAGCAGGTCATGTCATTTTAGGCATCCATGTTATTATTTGAGTGAGTCAGAGGGGGTATCATTCCCAGGGTTCCTACTGAGCCAGTGTATGTGCTATGCGTTGCCTCTTTGCCAAGGCCAGGGCATACTGGGCACACCTCCTTCTGCCTACTGGGGCAGGCTCAGGTTGTTCCTCCTCCGAGTCACGCTCTGCCTGTGATGGCCTTGGCAATGGTGGGGGGCTGTTTGGCCCGACCCTATGCTGGTCCTGCTGCAGCTGTTTTTGCAAGATCATATTATGTAGCATAGCACATACAATGACAATTTGGGTACATGTAGTTGGTGTGTACTGCAAGGCTCCACCAGATGTGTCCAGACACCGGAACCGTGACTTGAGCAGTCCAAACACACACTCTATTACATTACGTGTTTGTGCGTGTGCCTCATTATGGCGTTACTGTTCAGGTGTGTGTGCGTTTCTGATGGGTGTCATCAGCCACAGCTCCAGTGCAAAACCTGCATCCCCCACTAGGTGTCCGTGTGGGATGTCCCCATTGGCAAATGTCTGGTACAGCTGCGTCAAATGCCAGATGTGGGAATCGTGGTAACTCCCAGGGCAGCCAGCACACACATTCATTATTATGCCCTGGGCATCACACACAACCTGGTAGTTGATGGAGGGGAAGCCCTTGCGGTTAATGTAGGCCCTACCCTGCTCACCGGCTGGTGCTTTGATGAGTAAGTGCGTGCAGTCTATTGCACCCACTACCTCAGGGTATTCAGCTATTTGTTGGAAGAGACGCATATTGCTGGCCAATACCTAACAGGCATTGGGGAAATATACATGATCACCGACATGTGCTGACATGGCATCCAGGAACTGGTGCAGTACCCTGGAGGCTGATGCCTGTGATATCCCCATCATATTGCCAGTTGGTCTCTGGAAGGTACCTGTTGCTAGTATTCTTAGGCCAACACATACTTTGGTTTCCACTGGGATGGGTTCCCCTCTGTTGGTTCTGTGTGTGAGGTGTGGCCTGCACAGCTCAACAATTTGCTGCAGGAGCTCTCTGTCCACTCTATAGCGCTCTACTATCTCCAGCTCATGTAACCTGTGATAGGTGACCCTGGGCCTGTACACTCTTCTCCGTCTCCTCACTGTGGGTTGTCTGGCACCATCTGCATTGTTACCACCCTCAGCAAGTCGCCTATCTCTCATTATGACAGCTATGGCAGCCCCTAACATTTCTGCTCTGAGTTCAGCTTTTTCAGTTTTCACTTCTATTAGCTTACTTCTGTCTTGCAGTGTCTCTTAAGGGAAACATCCTGCACTGCTGTTTGCAGAGTTTTAAGTGCTGGGCTGGGCTACTATTCTGCCTGCGTAATTGCCTGCTTCTAATTGTTTTCACCTGCTAGCTTCAGCAGTTATTCCTGCTAGCTTCCTATTAATTCTGTTGCTTCCTTTTTCCTCTCTGTTTCCTCAGGGGGGAGCAACGTGCATACTATCAGAAACACGCTCACCGTGGCTTACACGCTTGCACACGTGCTTACACGGTTCAGAATCTACTTATTCGGGTTGAAACATGTGCACACCCGTGCAAACACTGTTACACGTCTGCCAACAGCCTCCAACATGCTCAGCCTGCCCTACACGCACACACACCCGCGCAAACAGTGCTAATCATCTCCCAACACACTCCCACATGCTCAGTCTGCCTTACACGTGCACACACTGCCCTACTCGTGCTTCATGGTGCACACACATGCGCATGTACGCCCAGCAAGAAACTTTGGTGTAAGTAACAGTGTACACCTTCCATTTCTTGACTTTCCATGACTTATCTAGTGGCACACCTCTTTCCATGATCTGTGTCTGTCATCTGTCATGTTACACTGGCCTCCAATGAACTGCATTTCTTTCTACCATTCCCCCCTGTGATGTCACCTATCTCCTACTCTATTCCTCCCCTTATGTATCTCTTACACTACTCAGACTGTGCTCATTTGCTATGTGACTGTGAGATTCAGTATCCTAACCCTCATTTACATGAGATTGCCTACTAATGCTTAGTTACATGTCTTAGACTCAGCTTCCCCCCTTAGCAACCACTACACGGTGGCCATGTTGTTTTTGGTCTGCTGGTCCCTGCATTGTCATTCCATGTATTGCATGAAACCCACATTTGTGGGTTTATAACCTTCATTTTCATGTTTTATACAGCACAGCCCGTTTGCGCGGGGCTGCGCTGATTTTAAACATTATTTTGGCATCGGGTTATATTACCAATGGCCACATATTTGGCCATTGGCATGCTGCCTGAGTCATATGCACCCTTCTTTTGGAGCTGACATGGCTCCGTTGTGGAATTTGCAGAAACGTACTCAGTTGTCAACTGAGTACATTTCTGCAGCTAAAACGTCTCTTACACTGACTGGTTTCTGCTTCGTGGATTGCTAATATACTTCATTTGCATACCTTTCAGCTGCAAGTGAGGTATTTAGCATGTCTACGCCCAGTCCGTGTAAGAGATGTTTTAGCTGGTTTCTTACTCGGAGTTTAGGGCTGTTCCTGGATCGCGAGGCTTGCATGGAGTGTTGCACGTCTCTTACACTCCATGCAAGCCTTCGTGAATCCTGCCCTAAAGCCAAGACTGGAAAATCCTTACTCTAAGATACTCCAAGATACCCTGGAAAAGGCCTGCTTTTTAGATAGGCATTGCAATGGAGTAACTTGAAATAGCCTAGTTAAACGCATCAGGAATCCCACTTTATAAAAACATGCCGCTTGACTGACTGGTATTACAGTGTTCCTTGAGGCCCAATATAAGGCCAAAGGTGGTCTAAGATAGATGAGTTCAACTACCTCATTAACAAATTAAGTAAATCAAAATTAAAAAGTAATAATTTTAAGCAGGGTATAAGGTATTTAATTTTGTGGACCTTGTTTTCACTTAAGTGCATTTTTTCTTTTTGTCAAGTGTTCAGAACAAGCATTAAAAAAACTTAGATCAAACAGCCCATTACCTCCTTTGCCCACACTATATAACTAAATTGTGCATAATGGAATATGCAGTTCTTTGCTTCTGAACACCAGTGTGTTTCCATTGTCATACAAATGTCTGATTCCTTTTGCTTTTAAAGCCTCTAATTTCTCTTTTAAGAAGCTCCCACAAATGAACATAATTATTTTTTATTAAGCACCTCCGATTTTATCCCTAAACTATATGCCTGCCAGTTACATATTAGGGCTACATTTTTTATTTTATTAATCCGTTAATGACTAGGTTAGTCCCAGTAGGCTGATAGCCTCCTTTCAGGGAAGACCCACGGTAGTATTTATACAACTAGGGGAAATTTATTCAAGGCATTCAGGAACTTCCATTACTCTTCTCCAGCTGAAGCAGATGGGGTCTTAGTTTAAGGTCTCATCTAAAAGATAGCACACTCTGGAGTGCAGTACCCCTCTCCTTTATGCTACACTGCAGTGAGATTAATCAATCTATCTGGTGTAGGAGAACCCATGGCCTTCTACATTAAAGGCAAGTGTGCTACCTGCTACACCAGTGACAGGATGACACAGCTTGAAAAGTCCAGAAATCTTAGATTTGAAACAGGTGCTATATTGAGGCTGGTTCTGATCTGAAAAGTCTGAGGATTTAATTTTCTACTCACATTTTAACTGCACCCTAATAACCTTATTTATTTTGTTGTTGTTGTGTCTTTCGGCTTTTCCCAGTTAGGGGTCACCACAGCAGAACTCCGGTCCGCTAATGATTGGCAGTAGATTTTTACGTGCCAAGTTGCCAGCCCTGGTGCACAACCTTCAACGAAGGTACGCCCATTCACTCATGTCTCCACACAGAAGACACTCTAGCTTAGAATCGAACAGGACAATGTCTTACTGTGAGGTGACAACGCTACCGCAGCACCACCACCACAGTACCCTAATGATCCCACCAAATAATGCAGTAGTCACAACAGGGCTGTAATATTATAAATTGCATGTAAACTACTTTTCATTTGACAATGCCCTTGCATTGAGATGGACACATGATATGAACTAGTAACTTTTAAAAATAATTATATATTTAACGGAGAATAAATCAACTTGAAAATATATAACTACAAATGTGTGCTAAATCATAAGGGAAATGGAAAAACACCAGTTTTGAAAAATATTGCAGCTGTGCTCACATGATTTAAAAGCAAAATGAATTATGGCAATTAGTAGCCTTGATTTTAATATTAATGACAGAAAGTAAATAAGAGACTGATGAGTACTTTAAAAAAATCTTTGAAATGCCTCATTCTGTGATGTAACAGGATAAAGCCTTAACTGCACCCTAGATGACCTGTGTTTGACTAGTTGCTTAGTAAACTGGAAGAGACAATTGCAGGGAGTAGAGGCAGGAGTGACTGGCCATTGTTGTCTCATATATCTGGGGTAAGAAGACAGTCCACTGCACTGCTTTGCAGACCCCAACAGTGGTACAGAAGTCTAGTGTTTATCACTGAAGGATGGAGTGGCAGCCTTGCTGCTATGTAACTGAGGGGATCAGTTACATGTGCATGATACATGCATGCATTACCCAAGGAAGGCACCGACTGCTTAAGTAAAAGCTAACTTGGGAAGAGGTGAAGGAAAGTACAGTTTTGTACCTACCATAAATGTAGATGTCCGATAGACATGCAACTGCAGTCATAACATGTGGGTTGTCCTGCCTCAGGCAGCCCTCGGTCAGCCGGATTCCAAAGTCTGGGTCCGACATCGGCTGATGTCGCATTTCTCTCCAACGTCAGAGCGGCTGGAGTACATAAGCATCAGCCGACGCCATCTTCTTCAGTGTTTCTTGCCCCAGATGCCAGGTGCCCTCCAAAGAAGGCTGTAATCAAATTGGAAGACAAAAACAGGATTCCAGAGAAATAAATGAGCAATAAAGCAAATACACCATAACAGATATCCCCAGCTAAGAGAAACAGGGATAGGAGAGGGTCCTAGGCATAGAGGGGTATGGAGGGAGGGAAAATCCGACTGCAGTTGCATGTCTATCGGACATCTACATTTATGGTAGGTACAAAACTGTACTATGTCCTTCAAGAATGCAACTGCAGTCATAACATGTGGGTAGAATACCATAGCTTAGCTGGGGGAGGAGGTATGCTCTAGGAAAAGGATGGTGTTGCAATCAAACCCTGCAGGACTGCCGAAGCAAAGCCTGCTCTGGATCTGGAGTATAGAGGGAGATTGTAGTGTTTGGAGAATGTAAGCATGGAGCTCCATGTAGCAGCTTCTAGAATGTCCTTAGTAGGCACCCCTCTTAAGAATGCTGTAGAGGTGGCTGTAGCTCTTGTGGAATGTGGTCTGACATTGGCTGAAACAGTCTTTCCATGAAAGGAATAACAAAATCTGATGCAATGTCCAATCCATTTTGAAATTGTCTGTTTTGAAATTGCTTTTCCTTGGACTGCAGGGGCGTAAGCTACAAAAAGTTGTTCAGACTTTCTACTGGCCTTGGTTCTGTCCAGGTAGTATCGAAGTTGTCTGTGAATGTCCAAGGTATGTAACAGTCTTTCCCCCTTATTCTCAGGATTGGGGAAGAAAGCAGGCAAATGAATAGCTTGATTCAAAGAAACCCTAGATACCACCTTTTGCATAAAAGTAGGGTTGGTCCTTAATGAAACCCTGTCTCTGTGAAAAATTATGAACGGTGGTATTGCCATTAGGGCCTGTAGTTTCGAAACCCTTCTTACTGAGGTAATTGCCAACAGGAAAGCTGTCTTCCATGAGAGAAATTGCAAGTCAACTGAAGCTGCTGGCTCAAAAGGAGGTAGAGTCAGTTTTTCTAGGACAAAATTGAGGTCCCAGGCTGGCACTGGGGCCTTTCTTGGTGGCTTGATGTTCTTGATTCCCCTGAGGAATTGCCTTAGCAAAGGGTGTGAAAAGACAGGAGGATCAGTGTTATATCTAGCTGAAATAGCTGATGCATGTATCTTTATGGAAGAATATGAGAGGCTGTTCTTTAGCATATCTGCCAAATATTCCAAGATGAGTGGGATGTTCAACAATGATGCATCATGTCCCTTGCTGGTATTCCAATTGCTGAATCTCTTCCATTTTGCTAAGTAAACCTTTCTGGTGGATGGTCTTCAAGCCTCTGTTAGTATCCACTGAACTTCCTTGGAGAGAGATAGGTTGAGGTTATTTATGGGATCTCCCAGGCTGTTAGCTGCAGTGTCTGAAGGTTTGGATGCACTGTTTGGAGATTGTGTTGAGTCAAAAGTAGAGGCCATTGGGGAAGGGCCCACCTCCTGGTGTGACATATGCTCCTTAGTAGTGGGTACCAGTGTTGTCTTGGCCAGTCCGGAGCTATTATGATTCCCTTGGGTCTCTCTGCTTTGATCTTTAGTAGTACTGAGGTCATCAGTGGCAGAGGTGGGAATGCATAGATTGTTAGGAAGTTCCAGTTGAATGAGAGAGCATCTATTTTCCAAGCATTTGGATGGTATGTCCCTGTGCAAAATTTTTGTAGATGATGGTTGAGGTGAGAGGCAAATAGGTCTACTTCTGGCCTGCCCCATGTCGAAGTGTGTTGTGTGAAGATCTTCGGATGTAACCTCCACTCATGTGGATCTGTGAAATTCCTGCTTAGGCTGTCCGCCAGCACATTGTCTTTGCCTGGAACAAACTGGGATTGTAACTGGATGTTTAGGCTCAGTGATTTTTCCCAAAGATGCATTGTCAGTCTGCAAAGGGGGTAAGAGTGGGTGCCCCCTTGCTTGTTTATATACCACATCACAGTGGTGTTGTCTGTCCGTATCAGTAAATGGCCTTGTTGAAGTTGGTGTTGAAAGGCCTCGATGGCATGTATTACTGCCAGCATTTCCTTTTGATTTATATGCAGATGTGCTTCCTTTTGAGACCATTGTCCTTGTATACACCTGCCTTCCATGTGCGCCCCCCATCCAAGGTCTGAGGCGTCTGTGGTCATGGTCTGGGTTATCTGTGTTTTTTTGAATGACATACCTGTGTTGGCCTGGCTCACCGAAGCCCACCATAGGAATTCCTTTTGTAGGCATGGAATGAGCAGTATGGTTGTCTCCAAGTTGTTGCTGTGCTGAGACCAAATGCTTTTTAGGTACCATTGAAGCTTTCTCATGTGTAGTCTTGCTAATGGAACCAGGAGAATGCAGGATGCCATGTAACCCAGGGCCTGTAGGAATCTCCTTGCAGTCATCTGGGTGAGTTTTGCTAAACCCTTGAAGTAATGAGTTAACTTCTCTTGCTTGTCTTCTGTCAGGTAAGCCATTTGAGAGGCTGTGTCTAATTTGGCTCCTAAGAAGATTATTTGCTGGGATGGCTGCAGTCTTGACTTTGGAAAGTTGACTGTGTATCCCAGAGCTTGAAGTAATCATATGACATAGTCCAAGTTTTTTGTCAACATCAATTTGTCGTCCGCTTGTATGAGGCAGTCGTCCAGGTACGGGTAGATTTGTATCCCTTGGAGCCTGCAATGAGCAATTACTGAAGCCAGGCATTTTGTGAATACTCTGGGCACAGTAGATAAGCCAAATGGCAATGCTGAGAATTGATAATGCTCTGGCCCTGCAAGAAATCTGAGGTATCTTCTGCAGCTGTGTCTGATAGGGACATGCAGGTATGCCTCCTTGAGGTCCAGAGTAATCAGCCAAGACCCCTTGCCCAGCATGGGAAGGAGTTGCTGTAAAGTCAGCATTTTGAACTTTGGTACTATGAGGAAAGTGTTTAATGCGGACAAATCCAGTATTGGTCTCCATTGAGATTCTTTTCTTGGAACAAGGAACAGTCTTGAGTAAAACCCCTGGCCTTGTTCTTGTTGTGGAACTCTTTCTATTGCTTTCATTCGAGTCAGCAGAGAAATTTGCTTGATAGCCTCTGCCCTCTGGTTTTGTGGTAGGTTTGGCATGCCTTGTTTTCTTGGCAAGGTATGAAAATGGAACCTGTAGCCTCGGTCTATAATGTCCAAAATCCATTTGTCCTTTGTCAGTCTGTGCCAATTTTCTGCAAACAGAGATAATTTCCCACCCAAGGGAGCTTCTATTTGTTCCCTGGTAGGCAGAAGTAGAGGAAAGTCATTGAGATTGTGGCTGTGGGGCAGGTGAAACCCCTGCGTCACTTCTTTGGTTTCCTGGCTGCCATTGTCGTCCCCTGTAAGGACCTCTGTATTGGCCTCTTCCTCGGCCACATCTGTTTTTACCCCTTTGAAACTTTTCTGGATTAGGAAAGGACCAGTTTTTTGAAGGCCAATTCCTACTGAATCTGGGGGGTTGAATCTGGAGGAAATCTTTCACCGTCTGAACTGATTTTGCTTTTTCCTCGATGGTCTTTAACACATCCTTAGCATTAGCACCAAAAAGTTTGTTCTTTTCCAAAGGTGCATCCAGAAGTTTTGCCTTTGCATGATCTGGTAGAGGTTGATCTTTTAACCATGCATGTCTACGAATGACTGCCCCTGTCATAGCAGCCCTACATGAAGCTTCCAGTGCATCATATCCACACTGCAGGAAGTGATTGCTTACTTGCTGAGTGTTGTGTACTGCTTCCTGCAAAGCCTTCCTGTCTAAAGGATCAGGAGTGGCCAATGTTTTTTGTAAATCTTCTAACAGGAGATCCTGATATTGTAACATATGAAAAAGGCAATTCAAAGCTCTCATAGATAAGGTAGTGGAAGTGTAAACCTTTTTGCCTCATCTCTCTAATGACCTAGCTTTCCTGTTGGAGGGCAATGGATTTTTAGAAGTGGAAGCTGAAACTCCTTTAGGCCCCTGAGAAATAGTTTCCAAATCAGCAGTATGGGCCCTGAATAAATGGGAATGAGTTTCTGGGACCCTGTAATACCTGTCTGGCTTGGCTGGAGCAGGAGGAAGAGAGTCAGGGGTAACACTAGAGTCAGAATATAAATCATCCAAAACATCAAGTACAGAAGGAATAGCTAAGGGCCTGTGCTGGGGCTTCTTAAGGAAAGTCCGGAGGTGTTTTCTGGAATCAGAATATTCCTGGCCTTGCCACTTAAAATGTTCCCTCATGGTATGCAGAACTTCCCCAAAAGAAATATCCTCAGGCGGGGAGGCCGAGGGGATGGAATCCTCTGCATCCGAGTCCTCATAGGTCTGGAAGAGCTCTTCCTGGCTATCAGAGTGGACAGAGCCCTCAGAGTCTTCATCTGATGGAATAGGGTCAGAGGGTTCAACCCGGGGCCTTTTATCAGAAGGAGGCTGGGATCCTCTCTCAGGATGGGCCTGTGAACCTCTAATCATAGAAATTAAATCAGCAGCCATAGACATAATTTGTGTCTCTGGAGTAGGCTGAGGGAAGGTTTTAGTAGTAAGATGCTTGGTTTTGCTGGCTGCCTTAGCCCTGGTGTAGGCCTTAATAGACATGGCCATAGGAGGCCTGGCAGCTTCACGTGCAGGAGTGACCTTGTCTACAGCAATGGTCTCGGGCATTTCCTCGGTTTCGGTATCCGGAGGGAAATCAATAACTGGCGTCGGAGTGATATCCGGAATCGGAGTTGTCGGTAATGCAGTGTCTTCGGTTCGGAGCAGTGGTGAGACTGTCTCAGAGGGAACCGGAGCACCCGCGGTAGGTTTTGGCATGGAGTTGGTGGTAGACGCGGGCCGAGGATGTCGGTCCCGGTCTTTTCGCTTCTTGGGAGTTTGTGATGTCGGAAGATCCAACGGCATAGTGTAAGCGAATTTATCGCCGAAAAAATCTTCAGCGAACTCCGCCCGGTGCCTGAGAGTGCGCTTGTTGAAGCGAGCACAGGCTACACAGGCCGAGATGTCGTGGTCTGGGCCAAGGCAAGGAAGACAGTAAGAGTGGAAATCCTTATGAGGTATTTGTTTACCACAAGAAAGACAATTGTTAACTTTTTCAGTAATTTCTGACATCGGCTGAGGCAAGAAAAGGTCCCCAATGGGGTACTTAGCTTTTTTGATGACTTCGGAATCGAAGAATACAGGAGCTGACCGACCGGCACTTGCAAACTGCTTCTGCTTCGGGCAACACGCGGCAGGAAAGACTGAAGAAGATGGCGTCGGCTGATGCTTATGTACTCCAGCCGCTCTGACGTCGGAGAGAAATGCGACATCAGCCGACGTCGGTCCCAGACTTTGGAATCTGGCCGACCAAGGGCTGCCTGAGGCAGGACAACCCACATGTTATGACTGCAGTTGCATTCTTGAAGGACATCAACAGCACACTATGACGTCTGACTCCTGACACCTGACTCTTGCCTTAGAGGGGTGAGATTGAATGTATAGACTCTTGCCCTAACCAGGAGATGAATCAACTGTAATGCTGTCACCTTGGTCATAGAATTAATGGGGTAGCCATGCTTTTGTTATTGAAGAGGAATAAATGGGGTGATTTGATGCCGTGAATTGGGTGCGAATATACTCAGCATAAAGTCAAAAAAATATTCAAAGTCAACAAAGAAAAAATAACTGAATATCAGAAATGCAGCTCTGACACTTTGCTGTGATTTGTATATTGGTTCATAATAACTCAAGATCTGCTGTTGGCAGAAAATTGTGCATGTGTTATGGAAGGAAAAGTCATATTTACTTGGATACTTTTTTACCGCTGAAAAAGCTTTACATGAGAAAAATGGATGCTGCTTTTTTAGTCATTGCAATATTGCTTATATATATATATATATATATATATATATATATATATATATATATATATTTTTTTTTTTTTTCAGATATGGTGATTGTAAAACATGCAGCATCTTAATCTGTTTTCTAATTATGTCTTACCTATTTTATGCTACAATAATAAACAGTGTAAGACAGGACTAGAAGCATACAATGCTTTTGTGAAAGCAACAAGTGGTATGTGGGTATCATCAAAGGAGTAATATTTTTGCTATGTTTTAGTTCCCTATCACGTGACATCAGAGTGCAGGCGTGCTGCAAGAGCTGCTTATAATGTTATAATTAATATCTACTTCACATCAAAATAATGGGCCGGATTCATGAAGGCTTGCACGGAGTCTTAGAGTAGAGTAAGACTCCATGCAGCCATCATGTCTGACAAGCGATCCAGGAACAGCCTGTAGGGGCGTGTAAGAGACCTCCTAAAATGGCTCTTACACGGACAGGGCTGGGATATGCAAATTACCTCAATTGCAGGTGAAAGGCATGCAAATGAGGTAGATTTGCGATTCAGGAAACCCGAACCTGTCCAAGTAAGAGCAGTGTTATTTGCAGAAATGTACTCAGTTGACAACTGAGTACCGTTCTGCAAATAGCAAAACGGAGCCGTGACAGCTCCAAATAAAGGTTGCATCCAGTGCAGGAAGCATGCCAATGGCCAAATATATGGCCATGTGAAATGTTTCCTGATGCAATATGAAAATAAAAATATTTTTTTCTCGCTGATTTCCGATGTTTAAGTGTAGCTCAGCGCCGCACAAACGGGCTGTGCTCTAAAACCCAGAATACTAAAAATTAAAACCCAAAAATGTGGATTTTATTGAAATTGTTAATGTACAATGCAAAGGAATGGCAGGCTGAAGACAACATAGCCACCAAGTAGAGGTTGCTAATGGGGGAAGCTCAGTCCAAGACATGTAACCAAGCATTAGTAGGCAATCCTATGTAAATGAGCGTTAGGATAGGGAATCGCAAGTTTACATAGCAAATGAGCACAGGCAGTGGAGTGTAGGAGTAAGATATGGGGAGTAACAGCTTTACTGAGACAAAGAAATGTTAGGGGCTGCCATTGCTGTTACAAGGTGACATATGCAACATGCTGAGGGTGGTGACAATGGAAATGCTGCTGGACAACCCACAGTGAGGAGACGGAGAAGAGTGTACAAGCCCAGGGTAACCTACCAGGGGCTACATGAGCCGGAGATAGTGGAGCACTATAGAGTGGACAGAGACCTCCTGCAGCAAATTGTTGAGCTGTGCAGGCCACGCCTCACACACAGAACCAACAGAGGGGAACTCATCCCAGTGGAAACCAAGGTATGTGTTGGCCTAAGAATATTAGCAACAGGTACCTTCCAGAGACCAACTGGTGATATGATGGGGATATCACAGGCATCAGCATCCAGGGTACTACACCATTTCCTGGATGACATGTCAGCACATGTCAGTGATCATGTATATTTCCCCAATTCCCATGAGGTATTGGCCAGCAATATGCGTTTCTTCCAGCAAATAGCGGAATACCCTGAGGTAGTGGGTGCAATAGACTGCACGCACATATGCATCAAAGCACCAGCCAGCGAGCGGGGTAGGGTCTACTTCAACCGCAAGGGCTTCCCCTCCATCAACTGCCAGGTCATGTGTGATGCCCAGGGCATAATACTGAATGTGTTTGCAGGCTGCCCTGGAAGCTACCATAATTCTCATATCTGGAATCTCATGCAGCTGTACCAGACATTTGCCAATGGGGACATCCCACATGGTCACCTAGTGGGGGATGCTGGCTATGCACTGGAGCCGTGGCTGATGACACCCATCAGAAACGCACACACACCTGAATAGGAACGCCATAATGAGGCAAACGCACAAACAAGTAATGTAATAGAGCATGTGTTTGGGCTGCTCAAGTCACGGTTCCGGTGCCTGGACACATCTGGTGGAGCCTTGCAGTACTCACCAACTACATGTACCCAAATTGTCATGGTAAGTGCTATGCTACATAATATGATCATGCGTAAACAGCTGCAGCAGGACCAGCATAGGCCTGGGTCAAACAGCCCCCCACCATTGCCAAGGCCATCTTAGGCAGAGAGTGACTCAGAGGAGGAACAACCTGAGCCTGCCCCAGTAGGCAGGAGGAAGTGTGCCCAGTATGCTTTGGCCTTGGCAAAGAAACAACGCATAGCACATACACTGGCTCAGTAGGAACTCTGGAAATGATACCTCTCTCCGACTCGCACATATAGTAAAAGGGATGCCTAAGTTAACACTACCTGCTTTCAAACATGTACAGGGAGTGTAGTATGTGCATCTGACATAGGCAGCCCTGCAGCACCACCTAAGGCATGCTTACCATGTGTTAAGCAATATAAAGCAGTGCTAAACAACATTTACCACCATGTAGTATATGCAAACAAAATCGCACACACCAACTAGCACAACTGTGGTCAATGTTCAGAAATATTGGGCAATGTCCAGCAATGTTGGTGAATATTGAGCAATGTTGGACAAGCCTGGTCAACATGGGGCATAGCTGAACAAAAGCCAACATGCTCATATTTGCTTAACTGGCCCTTAAGTAGTCTGGTCTGCTCAGTATGAAAACCTCAAACCCAGGATACTGTGTATTAGAGCCAAAGTACTGAACCACTAAACCATGACAGTATTGCAGTGGTCAGCCTGTATGAAGGAATGTTGATAAGTCTATGCAAAGTATTTCATGGAAACCCTGCAGGCACAGCATAATCCTTGTCGAGTTATGACACAAAGGTGAGTCCTGCAGTGAGAACAGAACATGACTTCCAACACACACACACAGTGTAAATGTTAATATCGGTCATGTTCGCACACATCAACAAATGTAGTGGACCTCAGATAGCAACATACTGAAAGGTCACACTGGGCATGCTCACACACGAATAAATGAGACAAATATCAGGCAACAAAACACGGAATGGTAGAACTGGGCATGGTCACACACTTAGGCCATGTCTGAGTACAGCAGTGGGCCACACATATCTGGCAGTTGCATGTGTTAACCCAGGAACCTGTCACTATACAGCAATCCACCCTGTGCACACAGTTATATGACAACAGACACATCTATAATATAGTGGAACCCTGTCATAACCAAATATGTTCTGCAGATACCGAAGTTGTTCATAGAAACTGGTAAAGCAAAGATGATAAAGTCCTGCAAACAGTATCAGCAATAAACATTGTGCATCTTGAACATTAGCATAGGTTCAGAGGTCGATACTAGGCTATCTGCCCTAGGGCATGTACAAGCCTAGCCAGAGTGTGTTTGGCATTTGCAACCCTGTCAGATTACTACACTGTGTGCGTGAATAGTAGGTCACACAAGATAGCCCATGTACATTTAGGCTAGTGTGCGTCTGTCTATCAGGGACACAGAAGATATCCCAGGGGTAAACATACGATCACCCATGCAGTCGTCAAGATGTCTCCAGTAGGTGGTCAGTGGGTGGCTCTGCCTATGTGAAACTGGGATTGCATTCTGGAGTGAGTGGAGCCTCTGGGATACAAATCTGTCCCTCCACAATGTCCTATTAACATCTGTGCTGAGGTATACATCCCTGGAGTGTGTAGCTCCAAGGGAGTCGAATATCCTGAGGTGGAGCATGTCCAGTAATTATGGGTTGGGTATATCTGTAAACAACAGGCAAACATCATATCTGAGTAGGTGGTAAGCAACTGAGTAGAGCTGGAGTTACTGCATCTGAACTGTGCAGGGCATCTGTGTGAGTCCCTAGATTTGCTTGGTGAGGAACTTCCCTGGCCAGTACAGTTGCTGCAGGTGTCGGGTAAGGTACACCCCAAATGTGGCATTGTAACCAAGCATGGGTGTGATGAGTATAGGGGCACAATGACCTCACTCAATCTAGATGTGAAACCATATGGGATAAGTTGGCCCACATAGAAGGTGTGTCCAACCACTTTGGCAATGTGAATGTCAAAGGCAACAGTATGAACAAGCCATGTCCCCAAACCCCTAACAACTCCTACCATATGTAATGGAGTACTACCTATGTGGTAACGTGTGGGCATGTTGTTATTCCCAAAGGGGAGGACTATGCAACTAATGGCATTTAGCTGTAGGCCATGGCTCAGGCACCAGTCATCCATGTCTGTGAGATCCTGTTTGAGTATGCATGTGGCAGCTGGAGAGTTGATCATGGCACCCAGTTTGCAGTCAAGTGCAAACATGTTCAGCCATATTCCCCCTGTGGTAGCCTGTACGTCAGACAAATATATACTGAACAAGAGAGGTCCCAGGACCGAGCCGTGTGGGATGCCACATGTAACTGGTGTATAATCAGACATGGCACCTGCAATTCTGACCATGTGGGTGCTATCCCTGATCCAGGTATCAATCCATTGTGTGAGATATGTGTCCATATCGATGCTGGTGAGCCTATGCATAATGGCCCAGTGGGTTATTATGTTGAAGGGTTTTGCAAGGTTCAGGTAGGCTGTGTGGACAGCCGTCCCTATGTTGATGGACCTGTTAGCCGTTTAAAGAGTACAAACAGGTTCAAGAGGCAAGATCTGCCCACAACAATGCTGAAATGTGTAGGACACTGTCTGTAGGTTCCCGATGTCTATGTGTATAAGTCCCATGACAATACACTCCATAGCTTTGCAGAACAGGCTACTTAGGCTTATAGGGCAATATTGTCTGTAGTACGTTGTGGCACCAACTCTGTGGAGCGGGACCACTGTCGCTGTATGCCATTCCTTGGGTAGATATCCTGTGGTAACTCTGATATTGAACAGTGATGTAATGTGAGGGTTATGCTGTCATGATACTCGTGTAAGATGCAGGCTGGGACACCATCTGGTCACATTGATACTGTGATGTACGCTTTGAGGAGGGCAGCACTCACCTGCTACTGTATGATGTCAGGGAGGTTATACTCTGTTGGGATGGATAGTTGCTCCTTAAGGGGGAATGGGTGGGAGACATCTGCACTGAACCTGTTTGCCAGGATGCTGGCAATGCCAGTGGGTTCAGGGTAGGTTTAGTCAGCATGCAGTAACCCACAGCATATCAGTGAGTGTCCACCCCAGGTTCCTGACATAACTGATGAAGGCTGTGTGATAGTCCTACATGTCTGTTGCAATTATCCAGTAGAAGCGGCCCTTAGAAAATTCATGAGTGATCGTAGCTGTCTGCTAGTACAGATCACAGATGCCTTCCCAGTCTGGGATTGTGCTCTATCATGTAATAGCTTCCTCCTGACATTGTACAGCTTATTAATGGCTGGGGTCTACCAGACAGGTCCCCTGCCATTGGAGTAGTGAGTCCTGTTGTTATTTGGGATAGCACAATCCATGCAGTCCACTAGGTGTCCATAGAATGTGTATGTAAAAGATGCAGCAGTGTGAGCCATATTTGCCACTGTCTCAGGGTCTCTGAAGGATACCACCTTGCTGCGGTGAAGTGAGACGTTGTCTCATGAGAAGTTCACCAAGATTACCCAGGATGGGTTTGTGGAGGGTATATGTATGTCCAGTGAGATACATGTATGTTCTGACCTTACCAATGAGGGGTATATCGCTGGTGTGGAACATAGAGTCCCCATGTTGGTGATGATCAGGTCCAATATGTATTCCCCCTTGTGGCTGTGCTGACTGTTTGTGCCATAGCATATGAGTCTACAAATTGTAGCAACTGTTGGGTGAGGGTGTCGGGGCTTGAGTAGTATCCCCAGTCAATATTTGTGTATATGAAGTCATACAATATAATGGTGTTTGTGGAGACCTTCATATTCTTATAGTTCTCACGAAAGCCGAGTGTGGTTCCTGAGTTTGGGAGTGTGTTCTGTAGCAGGCAACAATCCGAAAGGCAGTATTGCACAAATGTAGTTGTATATGTATGGTCTGTGATGCTTTGTGCAGTGCTACTAACCCGGAGGTGTGTGCATCTGTGATGTATATGGATACTCCCCCTAGTTGTGTTGTCTGTTCCAATTCTTGTTGTCAGACAGCATGGTATGAAACATAACCTGGTAGTGCTGGTGTGCATAAGCGAGCCTGAACCAGGCATCTGTCAGTGCACAGATATCACTATCCTCCATACTGAGGAAAGTCCTGAGTGGCCGCAATATGAGGTTAACACAACTGTTGTTGAGCAGCATTACCCTTAGTTTCATTTAACCTGTAATGTCTATGGAGGTGGGTTTGTCTTCTGAGCCCTGCTTAAAAAAGGCACTATTGTAGTAGCAAGAGCCTTAGCCAGCATTCCAAAGTCCAAGGGTGACAGGTGCAAGCTGTCCATAGTGAAGCTACGTGGCATGTTGAGCATGTCATCATAGGCTGACAGACACTGTATCCCCTATGAATTAAGCAAATTTGTTAGGCAACTGTTAAATGTGATATGTGTGTCCGTATACTGTGACATCATAACTGGTGGGTGTAAGATGCTAGACAAGGTTAGGGTCATACTGGCCTGGGCTACATGATTAGAGTGTTCCTCCATGTATCATGTCATGTGGTCTAGGGAGTAACGTCTGAGGTTATACACACCAGCATGGACAATGATGGTGCCAGTCCTGTACTTGCTTTGGAGTGACCTGACTGCCTGTGTTATGCGGCAGATCCTGGCTCCCAACAGAGGGCCCATAATGACTATTCCCTTGTTAGGGCTGGTGAGTGGTACGTCAGTGTGTCTGACAATAATTGTCGCCTATTACAAGTGTATTAGGTGTGTTGTTTAGCCTGCAGGGCAGTGACTGTGTGGCACACTGACATTGTGAACTATGTGATATGTGGGTATTGTAGTGGGGTAGCATATGTGTGTGTGTCTGCTTTGGAGGTTTCTGCTGCTTAGGTAGAGTACATTTACAGCATCTGAGTATGTCTATGTGTGATAATGTGGATTGAGTGCTGTTGCTAGAGGATATGTGAGACTGATATGTGGTGTGTGTGGTTACCTTCACCACCTGATAGACTGTGCCAGTCATGGGTCAAGAGAGTTCAGCAACCTGTATGTCTATATAGGTGCATCTCACACATATATCTGAGTTTGTCGGGAGGAAGAGAGGGTTGTCTGTGTACATGAGGCAGATGTGACATTGTGTCAATATCACAATATCCACCAGCTGGACTGGAGAGTACACATGAAACCAACCCCTGGACATGCCAGGATATTATCATGACATCCTCTGTAGCCTGATCACAAAGGATCAGTAGGGTGTTAAGCATGTAAAAGAGTATAACAGGGATTAGTGCTCATGTTTGTTGGTGTTTTGTAAAGCGTAGCTGAGAAGGAGTCCAGACTGAATCATGACACCTCCTTCAGCTATGTCATAAATAGCAATGTACCCCCATATATGTCCTGAGTTAGGGCCAACTGTACCTGAGTGACAATGCCGTCATCATGACAGACAGGCCCATATGTACATACCCACCTCCCACTGACAATAGTCCATATCATCATACCAGGAGATATCACATGTAGAATGGATGAACAGCTACCCACACTACTACCATCCTACAAATACAGCAGGAGAAAATAAACCAGCCAGTAAAGCAAATAGTGCACCATGTTAATGTGTTTCTCTCTCTAGTATCATAACATGGGCTAGGTAGGGTTTTGAATTCTATAAACAGTGAGTGTGTGTGTGTGTGGGGTGTGTGTGTATGTGTGCAGTTTCCTTTGAGAGGTGTCCCCTTTTTGGAGACTGGGAAAACTCACTAAAAGAGGCACATTCCTCTTTGGAAAGTCTGATGATGTCACAATCCTACAAATACAGCAGGAGAAGAAATACGAGCCAATAAAGCAAATAGTGCACCAAGTTAATGTGTCTCTCTGTAGTGTCATGACATAGTTAGGTAGGGGTTTGAATCTTGCAAAGAGTGAGTGTGTGTGTGTATGTGTATGTGGGGGGGTGTATGTGTGCAATTGTCTTTGAAAGGAGTGCCCTTTTTGGAGACTGGGAAAACTCACTAAAAGAGGTACATTCCTCTTTGGAAAGTCTGATGATGTCACAATCCTACAAATACAGCAGGAGAAGAAATACGAGCCAGTAAAGCAAATAGTGCACCGAGTTAATGTGTCTCTCTGTAATATCATGACATAGGTAGAAGTTTGAATCTTGCAAAGAGTGAGTGTGTGTGTGTGTGTGTGGGGGGGGGTGCAATTGTCTTTGAAAGGAGTTCCCTTTTTGGAGACTGGGAAAACACACTAAAAGAGGTACATTCCTCTTTGGAAAGACTGATGATGTCACCATCCTACAAATACAGCCGGAAAAGGAAACCACCCAATAAAGCAGGTAGTGTGCCATGTTAATACATCGCTCGCTAATATTATAATATAGCTAGGTAGGGGGTTGAATCCTGCAAACAGGGTGTGTGTGGATGTGTGCAGTTTCTTTTGAGAGGTGTTCCCTTTTTGGAGACTAGGAAAACTCACTAAAAGAAGTACATTCCTCTTTGTAAAGTCTGATGATGTCACCATCCTACAAATACAGCAGGAAAAGGGATACCAGCCAGTAAAGCAAATAGTGTGCCGTGTTAATGTGGCTCTCTGTAGTGTCTTAACATAGTTAGATAGGGGTTTGAATCCTACAAACAGTGTGTGTGGGGGTGGTGTGTGTATGTATGCAATTGTCTTTGAAAGGAGTGCCCTTTTTTAGAGATGGGGAAAACACCCTAAAAGATGTACATTTCTCTTTGGAAAGACTGATGATGTCACCATCCTACAAATAAAGCCGGAGAATGGAAACCACCCAGTAAAGCAGATAGCGCCCCATGTTAATGCACTGCTCTTTAATAGCATAACATAGCTAGGTAGGGTTTGAATCCTACAAATGCTGACTGCGTGTGTGTCACTGTTGGTCAATGCAGTGCGGGTTTTGCTTTTACTATGGTATGACATAGTATGATTACAACAGTAAGTGCATTGCACACATCAGGTATCTGCATGGCAAATATATATGTGTACATGTCCCCTCAGTCAGTACATAGGTGTGAAGCCTGCATACTACATGGATACATTTGTTTCCATTGACAGGTTGTGCTGCTGCTTCTCACATCATAGGTCACATATGTATGTATGTGACAAGGCCGCCCACTGTCGTGTTCTGTGGCCAAGGTCATCTGTGGCACACACACCCATGACAGTTACTTAAGAGTAGTGTGAGTGAGGGTATTTGCCTGTGGTATATGTCAGACATGGTCATATACAACAAAGACTGCCAAGAATGGACAGTCTTTATAGGTGTATGACTGCCTTGTGGATATGCATTCAGGCCTCTAATGTCTTATGTGATACACCTTGGGACTCCACAATACCTATGGATATGTGGATACCAAGGGACACAAGACATAACATGAGGCTGTTTGTACACATTTGTACCCAACATACATGTTGAGGGCTACCACCTGTGTGGTGCTGATGGGATAGTATGTATAGTGCATGAGGATGACTATGCCATAGTTGGCTTACTGCTATACAGCATGTATCAGACAACAGGTATCTGTCTGTATGATACCCTTGTGTAGGATATGCATCCCATCCAGGGAATGCATTGTAGGCCAATCCATGCATTTCCAGATTTGGATGGACACATCCCTAGTGTGTCTGCATGTACCTAAGGGGGCTATATGCCAAACAGGTGTGGTCACAGGAATGGTTGGCGGTCATTACCACTAGTTAGAGTTATAGTGTAGCACCGGAAGGATCCAATTGTTACTGAGTTCCCTACGACTGTCATTTGTCAGGACATCATCCGATGATTGCTTATAGTCATGCTCTTGAGGTTGTGTATACTACCAGACCGCAAATCATTGACAGATATTAATGGTATCACCCACAGCATAGTGTCAACCCATGTCATACACACGTCTACCCATGTTAGTACATAACTGTAGTAGAATGCATACTGGCCATTGAAAGATACTATGAGATGCTAACAATGTGTATGGCAGGGTATGCCACAAGTCCCATGTGTCCACTATGCACGTACATGCAGACAGTGTGCACCCACCATGTTCACAGATGTACACTTGTTAATCTGTACTGCACACATCACACACATACTGTCCACTCACTAACACATGCTGGCAACACATTACACTTCAGTCAAGTGGCACATGGGTGGACAATACATACTCAGACCTAACAGTGGTGTAAACAATGCTACATTGACAATCAGAGCTTTGATGCATAATGTTTGCTCAGATATACCTACAAGGATGTCGTTACACTTCCTTGTTGACAACTTGCTATTATTGCTACACTGCTATAGTGTCACCCTGTGCATCAGCACCAAGTTAGCCTGCCCCTCCGTCAATGATACAGATGAAAGGAGGCGACACAGGTATCCTCATATGCACAGGGTGTTATGTTGTTTGCCAGAGCCTGACATTGACCTATCCAATTGACATGTCTGTGTGTGTGTGTGAGGGACAACAGTACAGCATGGGCCAATGTTGATGTAATGTGTGTGTGTATGTGTGAGTCCTAGTTGTTTGGTTAATGTGTGTGTGTCTACATGCACACAGCTCCACCATGTGGCTGCCATATATGGTAGTTTGTGGGACAGCCACAGACTGTACCTGCTAGGCTGTACAGATCACTGTCTCTGGCCACAGACACAGTAGCTGTGCCTGGCAGGGGTGCTACGGGCAGTATTGGGTACCAACCCTGACTGGGTACTGTCATCAGAGACAGAGGTATGACGACTGGACCCATGTCCCTGCTGGGACTGGCCAGAGCCATCTGCACGTGGTCTACTGGGATGGTCAATGGACAGACCAGCCCCAGCATTGCTGAGGCTGGTACTGCCACTACGGGAGCGGCTGTGAACTGTGGGCTGTCTGTGACCACTGCCAGCTGTTGCTGTTGCTGGCATGCATCCACGTTGATGTTGCAACTGTCCCGCACGGTCCTGGCTCATGGAAGACATGTTGTGGAGGGCATCTAATGTCTCCCCCCCAACGTCTATCAATGACCTTGGTGTAAGTCCAGATGGCACCATCAAGTTCACGGATGCTGTCTTTGATAGCGGTGTAATATGCCCTCTGCGCCCTAAGTCCCTGCCTGGTGTACCGTTCCATACGTGCCTTAGCCTGCATTACAGCCCAGAACATACTGGTCATCATAAGACCTGTGAGGGCACACCTGCCAGGGGCAATACGACCAGTGGTGCTCCCCCGAGAACTCTTGGACTTCCGCCTATGTGGTACCATTCCAGGTCTATGGCTATGGCTGCTGTGAGGGGATGCAGGTGCCATGGGTACCACACTCTCCTGGTCAATGCCAACTGCATGCTGTCCCTTGCCTATGACCATTGTTGGTGAGGGATGTATTGACAGTATGAGTGTGTGCATAGATGGGGTTGAACGCTGTGTACTGTTGATTGGCAGACCAACGACAGACCCTGTCAAATCTTCCTATGCCAATATACATGTGTCATCATCACCACTATTCGTGGCAGTGGCTTCAGGTTGCCTGCTGCTTTCGCCAACCCCTAACTCAGCACCTGTGAGAGGAAGAGAGGAAACACACTTTACGGTCTGCACATGCACACATGCACACATGCACACATGAACACATGCACACATGCACACATGGACACATGCACACATGAACACAAACACACATGCACACATGCACACATAAACACATGCACACATGAACACATGCACACATGTGCACATGCTAACATGCACACATGAACACATGAACAAATGCACACATGCACACATGAACACATGCACACATGGACACATGCACACATCAACACATGCAAACATCAATACATTAACACTAATACACACCTCACTACAGCACATACACACACATAGCAGCAATCCAACACATACTCTATAGTGGGTGAAGGTGTGTGTCAGTATCACAAGGTAGACAGTCACCACACACATGTCAGCATACAGAATATGTGTTGCACAAGACTATGTAGTGCAAGTGTAGACGCCCCTATTAAATGGCAGTATACATGGCTTTGATGCAACTGTGTAGTTGTTCAGTGATTGGCTATACCCTGGAACACAATGTGTACATGGACACAACATTGCTGTGCAGGTATTATCAGCTCTGCAATGCCCTGTGCACCATCACTCACAAGTATACATGCCATGGTTGCATGTGTTATCTGTGTGACACATAGATATCCATGTCTTAGTGCAGTGTCTGTGTCCATAGCAGATAATAGTGGGCATGGGTGTAGCACATGCATGCTATGTACACACATGGGATGTGCAGTGCATGTTGATGTGAAGGAATCCCAATGCTCGACATGGCCAGTGTACAGTGGTTATGGTGAGTGTGGGACATATTGCAGATATGTGGGTGTCAAACATGGCATGGCATGCTACACGACTGCAACATTAAACACCACACATACCCAATGTGTGTCAAGTGACCTATACACCCACTAGCATTCCAGGACATATATGTGACACTTTGTGTGGATGGTGACTGCTGTGCATATTGTGTATACTGGCATATGTAAGCACACAGACAACATGCTATGCATATTGTGTATAGGTTGCATATGTTTGCACACACACACACACACACACACACACACACACACACACACACACACACACACACACACACAACACTGAGGTGCAAAGCAATGACTGCTATGAGTAGTACTGTGGTCACTGTAGCTGGATGGGGTGTAGTACCCTGTGCCATCATCAACATGCATCTTGTGGTCACTCACAGCTACTAATGTGTGCAAGACCACCGCCTAGCATGCTGTACCTGAACTGCACTGCCGTGGCTACGTTCACAATTACACAGCCACCTTGTACATGGGTGTGTGAGGTGCCCAATAGGGAGCATTGCCTAACATGACTGTGTTATGTGTTGCCGAGTGTTGCACAGCCCCATGATAGACCTCTACCCTTGAGGTATATCATGTGTGTGTGCATGACATGTGGGATACTGAAGTGTGACCTTACAGCGGGTGTGTGGTAATGCCAAATGTAGCATGTTTTCGTGTACTGCATATGATAAACTTGTTCTGTTGTGTACAGCTGTAGCAACTCTGCATATCCAATGTGCAGTACAGTGTTGCCACAATTGTGTCTGCTGCACTGTGCATTGCATGTGATTGAGGCAGCTACTGACTTTACTGAGATGATTGATGTATCACAGCAAACATGCACAGCATGATTATGCATAGGTGTGTAATTAGTACATGGCCTACACCTCACCTATGACATGCACATTTCATTACCAATTTTAAAGTGTTAACACACTCACTAGCATGTATTGTCTGCCCTGCTGTCACACCAGAGGGACCTAGAAGAATATGACACAGTTTGTCAGTGGCCACAACTGTCGCATTGCTACTGTGAGTGTGCTAAATGACAGTGGAACAACAGTCAACAGTCACAGGTGTATGGATACTATTCCAAATATCAGTATTGCACAGGTTAGGCAGCACAACTGCTAAATGCACAGTACACATCTCACATATGCATATTCTAACAATACAGGTAAAGGAGTCTACAGCTAGGGAATATTACCTGCACGCTCCATGTCATCCTGCTGGGTGGCTCTGGCCTCCATGATGACACATGTGTGACGCTGTTGCTGCTGTAGGCCAGGAGCCACCATGCTTAGGAGCAGCTCCTCCACTCTGGTGGG
>NC_056727.1:332212877-332234894 GCF_019279795.1 Protopterus annectens
AAAACCCCTTTTTTTTTAAAAAAAAAATTTTCCATGGCTTATGCTACACTTTAACATGACTGTCCTGCAGGTGGTGTGGTCTCTCACCGACGTGTCTATCATGGCAGTATTAATACCCCCACCAGCTTTTGGCCACAGTAATTTACAGAACACAGATATCATGGGTCACATCTTTGCCATTCACTGCTGATCTGCACATTTGACAGGTATGTCCCACTGCCCACAGGGATTGACACTACTGTCCAGTGCAGTTGTTGAGCAGAGCATCATTACAGGAACAAGTACTGATGGCACATATACATCCTTTCACATTATACATCCTATTATTCTATGTCATATACTACATGAAAGTAAATACATATCTGTTTCACATACCTGTTATGTTTTTTCTGCTGTAACACAACCCTGAGCTTTGTGACCTTTCTTGAAGTTATTTATTTCTCTCTCTCTCTCTCTCTCTCTCTCTCTCATTCTCTCCAGTAGAGTGACTTTGCTGGTTTGAATAGATTGCAGCATGCTTTTGTTGGTATTGCACATGATCAGGTGGTGGCCTCTGCACCACTCAGTGTCCACCAATTGCTAATTGCATGCAGGCTGCTGTGTAGTACTTCAGATAACCACTGTCATGGCAACCCTGTACTTTAAATTGCTGCCTTCTGTGGGCGTTGTCCCTTCACCTTTCCGCTATGGATAACATCCTTCCTGTGTGTAGACATCAGTGTTACAGACAGCAGATAGCAATACCTCTTACAGCAGAACCTGCAGACACAGGCCAAATCCACGTTTGGGTAAGGTTTCAGACCTACAGACAGCATGAGTAGTGTTGTTGTGTGCATTGTATCTTGCTGTTCTTACAGGGTTTCTGTGTACATGGTACTTTTTCATGGAATGTTATCTGTCTGCATAGCTCTCAACTCTGGGCCTATCCATATGATACCAGGGGGATTGGCTGTTAGGTTTTGTCTGTGCACCACACAGGTATTGTCCAGATATATCTGTGGCATTCTGTCTGTTGAGTGCTATCAGTACATGGCTACATCCATTTGTATTTCAATGTCGTATTCCTGCATAAGGGTATGCTGCATTGAATCCTGTAGCACCAACAATTTCCAGGGTGTGTAACAGCAATAATACAAATATGGCCCTATGGTCCTGTCTCTGTCCTCCACATATATGCCAGTCATTGTCCTGCTGTGATACAGGAAGGGATGTTAGGTAATGGCCTATCATTATTTACCGCTAGCATTACTGCTATCATCCCAGTCATGTCATGGACTCCCACACCAACTGTTGGGTCAAGTCCATATATATGGGGCAACAGCTGAAGAACAAATATGTGCCCTTGTACATTCCAGAGGTAAGTGTGTGATACAGAGTGTTCCTTGCCCTTGTCCAGCCTTTTATGGGGGGGGGTTATTCCATTAACCTAGGCTATGACACCTTTTCAGGGATATAACTGTTAAGATGAGAGTCATTCAGTGTGATAGTGAAATGTTAGGTAAAGCAATATTATGTACATGATACTGTGACATTAACACAAGTTCTACTTTTTCCCCCTAGGGCTTGACTACAGGGTGTAATTGGAGGCTGCTGAACTACATCTGTAATTGTTGATTGTTATGTATCCTGAAGGCAAATCCTGTTTCTACTATTGTACTAATTGAAGGCCTTGGCCTGGACAGCATAGTATGGCATATATGCACATTGCTTGCATCTACTGTTTTATGTGGGCCTTGCATTCATCACTGATTACATATTTCAAACCTTATGTGGTGTAAGTACTGGCATACATTATTGTATAGTACACAAATAAAGGTTATCTGTGTATGCATACCTGTGTGTCGTGTCATGTCCTTTGAATTGTGGGCGGGTATATGTTTAATGTCAGTATTCTCATTTGTGGGAATGGTTGCCACACTACACATTTCACAGGTGCAGTTAAATGGCTTGTGGCTGAGGGATATACTTTGCACCCAGTACTTCCACACAACTTATACATATGTATGGCTACTGATACCTTTTGTGTGTGTATATGTGTATGTACCTATATATATATATCTCATATGGCTATATATATATATATATATATATATATATATATATATATATATATATATAGATAAATAGATATAGATATATATATATATAATATAGATATATATATATATATATATATATATATATATATATATATTTATATATACATATACATACATATGAACATATGTATGTATCTATATACAGTTAATGTTATATGATTATTTGTGAGTCATACATTAATATATCTATCTACATATTGCTGCCTATCCATCTACATTTACAGATATATATCTGTCCATATGTCTATGCATGTTCGGCTCATATTTTGGCCTGCTTCTCATTCACTTGGCAATTGTCATGGATGATTGCAGCATTGAAGTCAGTAACTAGTGCCAACACGTTTGTGTTTCAGACTTCATCTCCTTCCACGTATGTGTTCTAATACATATAACTGTGTAACTAGCAACATTTTAAGTGCATTAGAGCATTAGTTGTCATATATCACTATTTGTACCCACAGTGTGGCATACTTTGTCCAGACTTCTTGCATTAACAGGTTGTGTGGTGTGATATTAATACATTCCCTGTACTGTTGACTGATTGTGCTGCATGATATGTTTGTGAAAACTTCAGGTTATGTATATCTGCCATGGTTTAGTGGTAAATCACTTTGTGTGTGGAGTACAGGGTCCTTGGTTCAAGCCTTCAAGAGACAATTTATTTTGTTGCTGGGCAGAACAAGGGATGTTGGCTACAGAGTGATTAAGGCACTTTTAAGCAGTTGTAAGCAGGTTTGCGCGGGTTTGCATGATGGTAAGCCCTGCCAACATCCGCTTATGTTTTCTTACAGTCAAATTTCTCAACCTGTGTAGGCATAGCTTACCCCCACGCAAACCCGCGCAAACCCACTTACCCCTGCTTAACAGTGCTTACTGCCACTTTCCCCCATGCTAATTCCTTTAAAAGAAAAGAAAAAGGGGTTGATAGGAAAGGGGTAAAAAATGGGGCACAAAGAGGGAAAGACAGTAGGGAAAATAGCTAGGCATGTGCAGGAAGGGTATAGGAAAGATCCATAGCTGCCCATTTCTTCTACAGCAACAGCTGTGCATATACACTATATTTGCAGGTACATTTGGACCCTCAAACCCCTGGGAGAAGGGTGAGGACAACAATATATTAATTGTGATTCCAATTAGACCAGATTACATGTGTCCAGTGGACACGTGTGCGAAATGGACAGCTATGTATGGGGCAAGATTTTTTTGTGGGAACAGATTGCCCTTTTTTCTTTCAGGTGAAAGTGGGATGTTGGGGAGGGGTAGTAGGTATATTTGGGGAGGTAGGTTGGGGAGGTTAACAGAAAAGGCACACAAGATGCATACAGGGTTGGTATATGACACATGTGGGGGGTAAACATCTTGGACAGGGAGGGGTGTTTGGAAGTCGCAAGCCCATGAGCCACCAACTGGAAACAGTGGGACTGAGGTCCCCACCCATGGGCAGACACCACTGCACCTTTATGGCCCCGAAGGTGGCTGTGCTGGGGTACATGTAGGAGGGTCAGGCTCACCCTCTAATAGCACCACTCGGCCCTCAAGCTGGCATAGCCACTCTCGATACTCCAGATCGAGCTCCCTATGCACCACAGCCTGGACCTGTTGATGGGTGACAGGTTCCCCTCCCAGCTCTGACGGGGTGACAAGCCCCATCCCCTGCAGCAGTTCCACCTGAAGGTGGTGCAGGGCCCACAGAGGAAGAGATCCCAGGCTGAGCCCCAGATGTGCTATTGCCCAGTGCCATGGCCAGCTGAGGTGGGACAGGTGGGTTCACTGGGACTGCCCTTCCCATATGAGCTGTGTTGTCACAGGTTTATGACAGATATGGGTTAGTAACAGTCAACAGCATTCAGGATTAGTTATAACAGCATGCATAGGTATTCCGATTAACCCAACACACCAGATTTAACACAGTTGCAGAGCAAGCAGAACACATGCATATATGGAACAATAGTGGCCATTACAAGAGCATGCAGGTTTCATTGATGGCAACAGGCTACCAATATGGGTGTATTTTAACATGGCCCATGCATAGAAACAAATGTGAATATTTATAAACCATTAGGACATATGTCCCAACAAAAGTTTGGAGTGTACACATACCAGTTTAGGAGTGTCATTGGATTATTATGCTCATATGGTAGGGGTGAGAGAGAGATTTCAATTAGCAACTAATATATCCTTGTAGATGTCACAACATTCTTAGTCACTGCAGTGGTCTTTCTCTTACATGTATTATTACACTACATAATGGCCTTATAATGTACACTGGTATGTTTATAAATTATTATATATGTGACCTGTGTCTTAAATACAGGCATGACAGGCTGCAGGTGTTAATGCAGCATCTTGTTGAATCAGAATATATCTATAGAAGTACAGTTTTTCATCAATATGTGATTAGGTATTTTCGATATATTGACAATTTCATTTTTATTGCCCAGGGTGGTCGAGAAATGATTGAACAATTTATTCATTCACTACATTGTAATAGATTTCATTTACAATTTGATGGCTTGTTAGTAGGAACATGTATTCCTTTTCTGGATGCACAATTGAGTATTATTAATGGGACTGTTTTACATAGTACTGTCCATAGAAAATTTGATCAGGGTACACAATTTGTGCACAGAGATAGTTGTCATCCGACTCATACTTTGGAAGCACTTCCATATGGTGAGATACCAAGGGTATCTAGATTATGCAATAACATCGGGGATTTAAGAAAATAATTAAAAGAAACTGTGGATATGTTTGAGAAGAGGAGTTATAATAGGAGTTTGATAGATAAAAGCTGGAAGAAATTATGTTCTGGCTCTGTCACAAAAAACCCACATACTAATTCATGGATGTTGGTTCCATATAAGATTGATGGAACAGAATCCCCTGAATCTATTTATTTTGTTACTACATTTGGATGTTTTAGTTCTGAAATTACTAAAGAAGTGAAATATTTTTGGAATTATTTGTGCTCTTTGAAAAATGTTTCTTCCTGTTTAAATGCTAGATTAGGCATTTCTTACAGAAGGGGTATAAATATACATAATTTTATTGTCAAGGGGAAGTTCTGTCCCCCTGACTCTAGAATTCATCGGAATATATTCCTGCTAGGCACATCTTGTTGTAATAAATGTAAAGCATGTAAATATGTAGTAGATAAGTTTGTTAATATTAATCATATTCCATTTGATACATGTTGCAGTTTTACTTGTAATACAGAGGGAGTTATATATGCACTTAAATGCCCTTGTAATTTGTTTTATATTGGAGAAACTAAGAGGGTATTTAAGGTTAAAATGCTTGGGCATATAAGAGACATTAATAATAAGAAAGAAGAAAGCTCTGTAGCTACTCATTTTAAATGTTTTCATAATAGTAATAGTGAAGGATTACAGGGTACTATATTAGAGAAAGTTAAAGTATCAGTGTTTGATGAATGCTTAAAAAAAACGGCTTTTGACAAAGGAATCCCTTTACATTCTGAAATTTAGTACTCTGCAAACATATGGACTTAATGAAGAGTTAAATTGGAAATATCTGATATAATTAATTAATAGTTTAATTGAACACAGTATATGACGCAAGTTTTTCTGATGTGTTTTTACTCCTTGAAGGCTTGTGTGGTGAGCCGAGACATTAGAGTTGAGCTATACGTTTTTGCTTTTTTAAATAAATTATTGGTGGACTCACTGGCTGGTTGTTCTTTTTCTTCTTGCATTGGTGGTTTCAATTTTATTTTTCTATGCCAGTGATCCCCAATATAACTTGCCTCGTGTATTTTGAGAAACCATAGGGGATGGTTCTCAGATGTCGTTAGACAATTTTTTGAACAATTCCTCTGATCGAAATCTATCGTCTCATGCAGCAACTGCGAATGTGCCTAATATGCCCAATTCTTGTATTACCTGGGAAAGACAGGAACAGGAAAGAAACCAGTTTTGCCATAATCCTTTCGAGAATGTCGGAAGGAAATTACCATCGTCCTTACCGCAAGAAAGTAAGTCTTTATTTGAACAGCTTGATAAACTTATTTGGAAGGAAACTGCTAACTTCTTTAACTTACTGGGGCTGCAAAATATTTGGACTTAGATATTACACCTAGAGGGTTGAGAGTATATAAAGATCCTACTCTGCCCTTTGATTTACAGAATGCTACCGATATACAGTTCCATAAATGTTGGGTAGCAGCAGCACATAAGTGTACTTTGAAATGGGTGAATATTTTAATAGAAAGTGACAGGGTTAAACAGAAAGAACTGAAAGAACAAATTAAACAAATTTGTAATACCCTGTCAGTAGGCACCCATGCTTCTGTGCTTGATACTTACCTGAATGATATTAATTTAAAACTTAAAAAATTTGAGGGGGGATTGGTGGACAGAAAGAAGCGAAAGCTATTGAGAGATCTACGTGACTATGAAAACGGGAAGGTGTTTATTTCCAAGGCTAATAGGAAGAAGACTCTCAATCATGTGAGGTTTCAAAAGCCGGAAAACGGTTCCTGGATGTATGATTCCTCTTTCTTTGCCTCAGATGGACTATACACATCCCGCGATGAAGAATTGGACAACCTGGAAGACTATCCTGCTTTACCAGCAGCACAACAACCTGAGCAGCATCAACAAACTTTTCGGGGTGAGTCCTTTCACTCTCATGGGTGCAATCAAGGCACAAAACATGTTCGCGAAGCACAGGGACAGTTCCAGAGGGATTTTTACCCCCAGAGGGGGTATAAACGAGGTAAAAGATAAGGTGTTACCTCCAGTTAACATTAATTTATCTGACATGTCTTTACAGACTATAAGTATTCAATCTTGAAATGAGGTTTAAAATTTGTTCCTACTGTAGTACCTCGTATTCATGATATTAAATGTGATGTTTTCAAGTTTAGTAGAAAATTGCATTTAAAATATTTTTTCAGAAATATTATTGTGGAAAATGATTTTGTATATAGCAATGATAATGTAAGTGTTTCTGATGATAGTTTTTTTACTTGTGAATCAGATGGCTTTTTAATGCCTATTGTACGTTAGACACAAGTAATGTATACACTAAAAGTATGTTTATACCTCCTTATTCTAATGAAGAAGTGGTACACTTTTCTAACATGTTGAATTTTGCACTTTATGATGATTTTACAGAGTTTGATAGAAATAGAGGGTGTATTAATTATAATGTATCTATTATGGAGTGGAAAGCCCTTAGAACATTAAGTAAAATGGATAGTGGTATATTTAAACCTTCAGATAAAGGAAATAAATTAGTCATTATGCACCATGCCCAGTATTTATCTATGTGTATGGAGCATTTAAATGATGACCAAACCTATGAAATTGTTGCTATATCAGTATATAATCAAGGAATGAAGGAATATCATGAACTTTTATCCAAAGGCAATAGACTTGAATATTTTACAGATTCAGATATTAAGAATAAATTTGACATAACAAATAGTAAAATGGCACATTTTTATTTCCTTCCAAAAGTGCATAAAGATTTGAATAGACCACCAGGGAGGCTTATAGTTGCTGAATGTGACTATTTTACGCATGCGTTAGGTGGTTTTCTACATCATTATTTAAGTTCTGCAGTATATAAACTTCCTTCTTATATCAGAGATGTATTTGATTTTTTACACAAAATTAGTGATATACAATGGAATAGTGAAATGTATTTTTTTGCAATAGATGTAAAGAGCTTATATACTAATATTGACCATGCTTTTGGCCTGGAGGCAGTTAGATTTTTTTCTAGGAACTTCTCCTGTTACAGAATATGTTATAGATTTAATACACTTCTGTCTTTCAAAAAACTTTTTTGAGTTTAATAATATTCTTTATAGACAGAAACAAGGAACGGCCATGGGGGCTGCTTTTGCCCCCATGTACGCTAACCTTAGCATGGGTCTTTTTGAATCAGAATATATCTATAGAAGTACATTTTTTCATCAATATGTGGTTAGGTATTTTCAATATATTGACAATTTAATTTTTATTGCCCAGGGTGGTCAAGAAATGGTTGAACAATTTATTCATTCACTACATTGTAATAGATTTCATTTACAATTTAATGGCTTGTTAGTAGGAACATGTATTCCTTTTCTGGATGCACAATTGAGTATTATTAATGGGACTGTTTTACACAGTACTGTCCATAGAAAATTTGATCAGGCTACACAGTTTGTGCACAGAGATAGTTGTCATCTGACTCATACTTTGGAAGCACTTCCATATGGTGAGATGCTAAGGGTATCTAGATTATGCAATAACATCGGGGATTTAAGAAAATAATTAAAAGTAACTGTGGATATGTTTGAGAAGAGGGGTTATAATAGGAATTTGATAGAAAAAAGCTCGAAGAAATTATGTTCTGGCTCTGTCACAAAAAACCCACATACTCATTCACGGATTTTGGTTCCATATAAGATTGATGGAACAGAATCCCCTGAATCTATTTATTTTGTTACTACATTTGGATGTTTTAGTTCTGAAATTACTAAAGAATTGAAATATTTTGGAATTATTTGTGCTCTTTGAAAAATGTTTCTTCTTGGTTAAATGCTAGATTAGGCATTTCTTACAGAAGGGGTAGAAATATACATAATTTTATTGTCAAGGGGAAGTTCTGTCCCCCTGACTCTAGAATTCATCGGAATATATTCCCGCTAGGCACATATTGTTGTAATAAATGTAAAGCATGTAAATATGTAGTAGATAAGTTTGTTAATATTAATCATATTCCATTTGGTACACGTTGCAGTTTTACTTGTAATACAGAGGGACTTATATATGCACTTAAATGCCCTTGTAATTTGTTTTATATTGGAGAAACTAAGAGGGCATTTAAGGTTAGAATGCTTGAGCATATAAGAGACATTAATAATAAGAAAGAAGAAAACTCTGTAGCTACTCATTTTAAATGTTTTCTTAATAGTAATAGTGAAGTATTACAGGGTACTATATTAGAGAAAGTTAAAGTATCAGTGTTTGATGAATGTTTTTTAAAAAAAATGGCTTTTGACAAAGGAATCCCTTTACATTCTGAAATTTAATACTATGCATCCATATGGACTTAATGAAGAGTTAAATTGGAAATATCTGATTTAATTAATTAATTGTTTAACTGAACACAGTATATGAGGCAAGTTTTTCTGATGTGTTTTTACTCCTTGAAGGCTTGTGTGGTGAGCTGAGATGTTAAAGCTGAGCTATGTTTTTGCTTTTTTAAATAAATTATTGGTGGATTCACTGGCTGGTTGTTCTTTTTCTTCTTGCATTGGTGGTTTCAAAGTTAATTTAACATATGTTGAGAATTGCTGTCATTCACTTTGGGTGAGGTGCTAGAATGACAGGTTTGTTTCCATATACATTCTCTGACTATGTACACGTTTGACTATCAGTTACAGCTGCCTACATTTCTTGGATCATCACACTGGATTTTCAGGAGAACAAGGTACCAAGCTGGTGATATGGGCCATTTATCTGGACATGCTGGACAGACTGGAACAGTCGTGGAGCATGAATATGCATACAACTTAGTAGCATTCCCAGGATTCAAAGCCCTGCTGTGTGTGACAAAATATTATAGCTAACATCACAGTGTACTGTGCTATCAGGGAACTGATGTAAAGCTTTTGACTGTTTTCTATCTATGTCTCCCTAACTTGTACAATATGACTGACCTCTTGGCACTTCCAACATTGTTATGCAGGACTTCATACCCATTTTATCTGCATACCATGGTGTGGGTGACACTGCTTAAGATACAACAGTACTATTTATAGTATGGAACATATTGCCAATGTATGAGAGAAGAGTAAACAGAAGCATTCCAGGGGTTATACCTTTATTCACAGACTATTACACATTTATTTCTACTGGTACAGCACTTTCTACGGCTCTTATATTTATTTGTTATGGCAGTACATGCAGACTGATTACTAACCTGCCTCGTGATGCAGCCTTTGCAGCCTGGCATCATGGGCTTGCTGGTTCGCAGCCTGCTCATCTGCAGCTGTCAGAGAAATGCAGTGATATTTAGCCATACCTATCCATAGTATACACAAGCTAGGCAATTATTTACTACTTAGTAGAATGAGTACTTACTCAGTACTGGGGCAATGGGCATCTGCCGAGACTCCTGGATCCACTGTTCCAGTATATCCTCCCTCCACTGCTTCAGGTCAGCATGGTGGTACCTGACCTGCTCACCAGTCCGAGGGATACCTGTGGCACTGGTGAGGTCACAGGTGAGACTGTCCCAGTCCTCATTTTATACTGTGAGCCCTGTTACTGGCCCTGCAGTAGTCTCTGATCATGGTGTTTTACCAGGAGCCATACCATGATTTTTGACTCCTGGATGCCCCGGTGCTGTGCTCTAAATTGAGTGCCTTCACCCACACCAGCCATTCTGCCTGCAGTAGGAAGCTACAACCAGTTATGGGAAGTATTCCTACCTGTGTGGTTTAAATATGGCCATTTTCCTGCACTTCCCCATGATTGGCCAGTTTTGAAAAGGCTAAGCTATGGGCAGACCTGCTTATATAAGGCTGGCACTGCTTAAAGAGGTATACCACTAGGCAGATTGAATTGGTTCCCCTACACATTGCTTACACTTACTGACTTGATCTGTGCTGCAGTTAGCATTGCTTAATAGTTAATTAGCACTATATTTGCCATTTGGCAATGGTTTATTCTTCATTACAGGTTATACATGTGTCTGGTATCTGTGATTCATGCGTACATACACTGTATGGGGACTTGGGGACTACTACTCTTTATTACAATAACACCTCAAATCTATGCTTACTTCAGTATTCCAGTTCACATATTTATGTTCTGTGGCAGGTTATGCAACATCACACTGTACATAGATTCAGTTTGCATGTTTGGTTTGATTTTCCTGTGGTGAGGATTTGTTTGCTGATATCTCATTCATGTCTGTTACTATGATGGCTTAGCGGTTAAATACTGTGGCTATAGTGTGCAGGGTCCTGAGTTTGAGCCTTGCAAAGACAGCTTATTTTGTTGCTGGGCAGAACATGTGCCATTGGATACAGAGTGATTAAGGCACTTTAAAGCAGTTGTAAGCGGGTTTGCATGGGTTTGCATGATGGTAAGCACTGGTAACCTCTGGTTACAGTTTCTTACACTCAGTTAGCTTCTACTTTGCTTAATCTGTGTAGGCAATGCTTACCCCTGTGCAAATGCATTTAAACACGCTTACTACTGCTTATTTGTGCTTAAACCTGCTTACTAGTGCCTTATTCATTATGACACTGACACTTCACATGTGAATTTAATGCAGTACTCCAGTTCACATTTAAATGTTATTATGTAGGTTATATGGCAAAAAGATGTAAAAATATGTTCATATACAGATTTCACATGGAAAATGATATGTGCTGCAGTGGGACTCGAACCAGGAATGCGTGTTCGTTAGGCAGGTGCTTTAACCACTGCACTATTGCTGTGCTGCATCATTTGCATATATATTCCTTGTTATCCTCTTCAGCCTTTTCAGCTGCTTTAACCATAGCTAAGCGATGGGCACACCTGCGCACCTACGGTTAGCTGTACTCGGGGTTTTATAAAAAAGTCTCTTCATTTTATTTAAATGTACTGTTGCTGTTGAACACATGGGCACTGTTGATAGGGATATGCGGACACCTATGAGCGATCTCTTTCTTCTGTTATACTTTGCAGGGGGCGTGTTTATTCTGAGAGCTCTGCTCTCAGACACACCCCTTGCACTCGTCCAAGCTCCGTGTAGGATTTGGAGCTCAGGCAGCATGCCTTCATTAATATGCATAGCATGCTGTTGTCTTCTTCTTAAACTGCCACTTCTGTGCAAGACTAGATTAGTCTTGCATGGAAGTTTAGTAAATCCAGGGGAAGGACTTTTTGGATGGATTGTAAGGAAAGTAGAAATGAAGAAAATTAAATCATACAGAAAATATTGTGGAGATGAATGAAAGTATTACTGAAGTATTATTGAAGAAGTGACAGAAGTAAAAATGAAGTGACAGCTGAGGAAGAGGAGGGTGGGGGATCAAAATGTGGAAGAAATGAAAGATAGAGAAAGAAAATTGTTCCTAAGATGGATAAGGAGACTAAGCAGGATGAATGAAGTGATGAAATTGATAAAGAAAAATGGAAGAACAGGAAGAAATGCTATAGGGGTATAGTAAAAGATAGGAAAAACAAGTAAATGATAAAATGCTATAAGAAAGAAAAAAGATAGATAATGTCAGTATAAAATCTGTTAATGTAAAATGTTTAGTTAATGATGTAAAGAGGTTAATTGTATATCAATGGTGTGAGTGAAGGAAAGCAGATATTATATGTTTAAATGATGATATCTGAAATGTTAAAAAAATTAAAAAGGGGGCGCAATTAGAATGTTTAAGGAGAGAAAAATATTGTGGAATATAGAAGCTGAAAGGTGTTCTGGACTTGAAATGGTGGTTAAAAATTATCAGATTATAATATTAAACAATATTACTGTGAGAGCGGGAGGGCATCAGTAATAGATATAGAAATAAAAGCTAAACCAAAAAGAATTATGTCATGCTTATACTGATTGGAAACAAAGGGGATAGTTATTTGAAATGTTAAAAATATGTGTTGTAGTTAACGTGGATACAGCGATGTTAGGAGATTTTAACTGTAATGTAAGAAAACAAAAGGAAAAACAAGAAGAGATATAATGAAATTGGGACAATCAAGAATAGTAGGGCAAATGAAAATAGGAAAAGAAAGAGAATTTTCATATATCAGAAGTAATACAAAGACAAACATACTTTTATCACGTATTCAACCAAAATTAAAGGAATGGAAAGAGGAAAATAAAAGCAGAACATTTCAATCCTTGAGGGAATATGGTCAGTGGTGGTGGTGGGGGGTTAAAAGAGTAACTAAAATAGTAAAAGGATTTAAAAGGTTGAATGGTATGCATTTTAGAATAATATGGGAAGAACATAAAACAATAGGTTTCTGTATAATAACTGAACCAACTGGTGGTAAGAATATAAAAAAATGTGTAAGGAAATAAAAAAAGCCATTATATGAACAGAATAAAAAATATGGAAAGAGCGTGAAAGAAATGATGGAAAGTATAGGTATAAATAATGAAGTAAATGTGGAGATGGAAAGAGAAATATACAAGGAAAAAAGAATAATGAATATCTTGAAAAGGCAGGAATTGTTGGTTAAAAGTAAGACAGAAGAAACAGTAAAAGTTAAAAATAGAATATGGTTATAGATAGAATTAAGTTGGATTCTGGGCAGATACTGGTAAAGCAAGAAGATATAGAACAAGAAGTGATTAAATATTTAAGTAGTACATTTAGAGAGAATATGATTCATAAGAAAAGAACATGGAAAGTAAAAAAAAGTCTGAATGAGAACGGAAATTAAGTATTAAAGAAAGAAATAACTGATGAAGAAATAAAGGAAATGTTAAAATGTTAATGAAAATTCCATTCCAGGAATAAATAGTTTAGCTTGCAAGTTGTATAAATATGACAGAATACCACCAACCCAAGAAGATGGGAACTCAGTTTAACATTGCATCCAAAGACTAACATACTCAGGGGTGCAGGATGCCCTTATGTTACACTGTAACATCAGTAATCCATCTACCTGGTATGGGAATAGAGCCAATATCCTTCTGTACTAAATGTAACTACATTACATGCTGCATCACTGACACTGCTGATGATGCCATTTTTCTTCAACTCCACTTATTTCCTCCTCTTTTGGAGGTGCTAGAGTAAGAGTATTTCCTAGAACTCTTATACTTTTGGTCCAGTCAACTTCCAGGTCTTCAGCCCAGACTCTGTTGACCTTAGAGCTTTCTCTGACTACTAATTGCAGTTGATTGCAATAGCTAGTAGCTCATGCTGTACACTAATCATTTGACTAGGGATGAGTTTACAATCTCTGATTTGATGCAATACCCTTTCCTTATTAGGATTAAGTCTATCTGAATTGCATACTGACCACTCCTGTGTGTGATCTTTTGACTTTCTATGTTGGCACACCATGTGCTGGTCATCATTTAGCCATTTGCGAGAAAGAAGTCGAAAAAGACCTCTTTGTCATTATTCTTGCTGCTCCAATACAATCCAGCTCCTTATTGCAGTGTTGGTACTCAAAATGCCAAGTATCGACAAGTATCGACAAACCAAAAAAAAAAAAATACTATCTTGTTTGCTCGTTTCCTGCCTTTCCTAGCTAGTATAGTCCAGATCCCAGGATTTTCTGGTTTCAGGAATTTATTTTCTGTGTTTAGAGCTATCCAGACCTTGCTGTGGTAGAGGGAAGTCATACTGCTTACCAGTGGGAGCGATGAGCATTGTACTGCCTATCTAACACTAGAGGAGTGGTTTCCAGCTCTGAAATTGTAATTTTATTAGCCATTTTGGGCTGATTTTTATCCCTTTCAACTTTCTGGCTTAAAAACGCATGTGTTTGCACATTTTTCACATCATGCAGCACCACAGTGCTATGGTTAAACTATTCCAAGTGCCAGAAAGTCTGCTCTTCAAATTTTCCCTTAGAACTTGCTCGTTTCTCAGTAGTAGCACTAAAATCTGAACCCCTATGACTAGCACTTGCTCTAGAACCTGCTGAAAATCACTAGGAAGCCTTAAACTGATACAAACACTCAACTCTCCTTGTTAATAAGGAGAAATTAATTGTAGGCACTAAACAGCCTATAATTGTAAAGTACCTTGCAAAGATAAGGGAAAACAGTTCTTGTACTTTACAAAAAAAGCACCTAAACAGGCATGTCCAAAGGTCAGCTTCTGGTGATTTCTCCTGTCCACCTGGTGAATCTGGGCATACTGGGGCAATGCAGCAACTGTCTCATGTACACAGACAACCCTCTCCTCCTACCACCCAACACTACAACCTGTGAGAGATGCACTTACATAGCCAAACTGGAAGCAAAGCTCTCTTCAGCCAAGATTGTGCTAGACAGTCAAGAGGAAAAGGTTAACACCTGCACTATACCTCAAGCAACACATTGCCCTTCAAAACCCACACCATCAACACCCACACATAGCAACACTAAACCCACATATGCTGAGGCCCTTAACATTAACCTGCCCAGATCCTAGGCCTTAAACACTTGTCCTATATGAACAGACTCAAAAAACTCCAACTATTCTCTGTATCATATCGCCTACTTAGAGGTGGTCTCTGCTTGACATACAAAGCTATGTCTGAGCCAACTCTGTTAGAAATGCTACATCTAAAGAAATCCCAATCCCTCCGCACCACACGCTCCAGTGACCAGAACCTCATTACCACAATCAACAGAACATGCTGTAGGGACAGGTTCATAACCCAGAGACTGCCCTTACTATGGAATACACTTCCCATACATGTCAAACAGAGCACCTCACTGTCCCTCCTCAAGATGTACCTTGATGAGTGGATGGGAAATAGAAAATTCACCCTGGGGATCACTCGAGTGGCTCTACTCGATAGAGACACTGGGAATTAAGGTTTGGTGGCACAGTGTCAGGTTAATCCTATGGGCTAGGTTTGTAAAGGCTCCAGGGCCATTAGCATAGTACACACCTATAAACCTATAAGACACTCCAGGCATTCAGCCAAACCAAGATTAAACATGTTATTTATTTCTATTATTTTTATTATATTGTATTATTATTTCACATTTTACCTTTATTGTATGCATTAATAACACATTTGTGGTAATGATTTTAACAGTCTGTGACATCTGAACAGACAATTACTTACACATAATATGGGCTACTTCACCCATTTACCAGCAGTCCCTGTGGAGAGAATATCTGTCATCATAACATATCTGACTCAGTAATCTGTTTCAGTACATAGCACTTGATTCTAACCCTGGTCCGTGTGTGGCAAAATGTATTTTGTACATAGCATTTAATAAACTGAGCTACTGAGCTACTGGTGATATCTGACTGACTAATGTTTACCTAGAGCTCACCTGGAAACAAAATATGACTTGGTAATAGTACTACAGTGTTATAGTACACTGCAGTGACAGTTGAACACACATGCATGAAATGCAATTATGGCAGAGATACTAAGTAACCTATACATTACTAAATAAAATGCAGGTGTACACAATATAGTGTTACTGGGTTAAAATATCAGCTCTAATGCCACAAGTATTGCACAACAATTTATTACAGATACCTTCATGCATTTAATGGAATAGTTTTGAGTTTTTCTTGCATAACAGCTGGCATTATGTAGTCATAATACCACAGTTATTGCACTATAATGTTTTGTACATAAATGGTTCATGCTCTACTCTTTCTGTCTTATTTGACTATAGCTAGCATAATACAGCTGTACTCACCACACTCACAGCGCAACCTGGCAAAGCGCCCTGCATGCACCTCAAAGTTGTGAGCTTTCACCTCTGCAGCTGTTGGAACAGAAGCATAACATTATGCATACCAGTTTAGCAGACATTCAAGATTAAATATTGGTGAAACACAGGTAAACATACTTACACACATATGGAACATTGCCTGCCTCGAATTATTGGACCCAGGTGTCCAATATAGCTCCCTTCCTTCTTTTCAGGTCATAATGGTGGTGACTACACTGCTCATGAAACATATTATCATGGAACTTATAAACAAAGACATTGGCAACCTTTAAACACTGGACCCCAGCCAGTTTTGTCTCCTGAACCCAAATGACTTCTTTGAATCAGTCTCCAGAGTTGTGGACAAGGGTAAGGCGGTCCACACAGCCTATCTGGACATCGCCAAGGCCTTCGACACCATCCCCCACTCTGGAATCATAGATAAACATGCTAAGCTGGGCATTAATCCCTACATCACTCAATGGGTTGCCAACTGGCTTACTGACAGAACCCACACTGTAAAAGTAGCCGACTCCAAATCCAGCTCCAGACAGGTGACAAGTGGAGTACTTCAGGGTTCAGTCCAGAGACCTCTCTTGTTTGGCATCTACTTCTCTGAAGTACAGGCCAACACTAAAGGACTCTGTCTAACAAAGTTTGCAGATGACTGCAAACTGGGAGCCATTATTGAATCCCCAAATTATGTGGATATTCTACAAAATGGCCTTACAGAAACAGATACTTGGTGCCAGAGCCATGGGCTCAAGCTCAATGGCAAAAAATGGATAGTTATCCCCTTTGAGAAAAAACATGTACCCGTGATTTACCACATAGGTGGCAGTACACTAAACACTGAAAATGTGATAAGAGACTTAGGGACACAGGTGGACAGTGGTCTCACCTTCGATAACCACACCACCACAACAGTCAGGAAATCCTTCTTATGTGACACAACTCATCACTAAGGGCATTTCATCCAGAAAAAAGGAGGTCATTGTCCCACTGTACTCATCCCTCATTAGACCCATTATAGAATACAATGCCCCATTTGGTATGTACCTCTCATGACATCTGCAACAACTGGAAAGGCTGCAGAAATACCTCACTAAAAGAATCACAGGCCTAAAGCAGATGCCTTATGCTGACCGTCTAAAAAAACTCCAGCTATACTCTGTCACATATTGTTTACTCAGAGGCAATCTCTGTTTAACATACAAGGCCATGTCAAACCCAGAGCTGTTTGAAATGCTACACTTAAAGAAATCCCAGTCCTTCAGAACCACACGCTCCAGGGATCTAAACCTTGTCATCACAATGAACAAAACATGCTGGAGGGATAGGTTCCTGACCCAGAGACTCCTCAGACTCTGGAATAGACTGCCCATACATGTCAAGCAGACCACCTCTTTAGTCCTCTTCAAAAGGAACCTTGATGACTGGATGGGAGATAGGAAATTCACCCCGGGGATCACGTCAGTTACCCTGCTAGATAGGGGTACAGGGAAGTAAATATTATGGGAAGAAATAGCCAGGGAATTGTTATGGCTATGCTTGTATAGGCCCTTGGGCTGATAGCCTACTACCAATCTATAAACCTATGAACTTATGAACCTGTGCAAGGGGATGCCAGCTGCACTGGTGAGATACCTTGCCCACCAGTCCCTGGCCTCTGCTTTGTACTCCGAGCCCAGGTAACCTCCTGCATGAGCTGGTCTGCATGTTTTTTCACAAGAAGTCCAACCATGACCCATGACTCTTCAATCATCCACTGCTGTGCCCGGAAGCATGAATCCTCTCCAACGCTTGTCATTGTATCTTTCAGAGACAGAACTCCCATGGATTATGGTGGATTCCTGTCTATTGGGCTTAATATAGCCCTTTTTCCTGTCCTTACATGCCATTGGGTCATTTTTAGAAATATGGTGCGATGCTTGGCACTGCGAAAACCAGTGCAGCTGAGCTGAGCAGTGCTTAAACTGACAATGCTTAACAGAGCTTAGCTGAGCATAGCAGATCATGATTTAAAAATATTTGCCATAAATTGTATTTTGAAAATAATTGCTTAATTTCCCCTTCATGTATTCAAACCCAGTACCTACTGCACATAAGGCCATAATTCTACCTACTTGGCTCTGTGGATATGTGGAATATACCTCTGAGCCACATTTAAGCATGGCTAAGCACCATGTTGCACAAACCTGCTAAGCAATGCTTAAACATGACCTTTGAATCAAAAATTAAATGCATTTGGTTTCTATTTTTAGATGTCTGGCACATGTCAATTGCTGCATGCCATGATCTGCAAACTTAAAAATAAAATAAAAATTAAAAAAAAAAAAAAATTTAAAAATTAAATACATCTATATCATGCACTTGGACAGTGCAGGGGGTGTGTTACTCATCTGTGGACACAGTTAGTCACACACTCCCTACACTGATTCAATAACCATGTTCTACAGCTCTCCCTCAGCAACGCACCATCATAAATATGTATGGCATGCTACCTAGGGGGGGGGGGGACTGCATACACAGACATGGTAACATCTGTGTATGCTCTACACTATGCCTACATGGAATTTATTAAATCTGGGGGTACTTCTTTTCATTGGCATTACATATTAACAAATGAAAATAGAAATATAGTGTATTCATTCATATCTTTTGTATTTACATTTTTGGAGTCCATGCAGTCAATCTATGAAGCATGGTCAAAAAGAGTGTATTTAATTTTCAGGGTTCTCTTTTCACACTTTATAATAAACATTTAACATGGCAGTAATCCCTACTCTTACCCCACACCAAGCTGTAACTGTCATATGAATCTTGTGAGGGCCAAGGGAAATTGCTAATAGCCAGAAAAGTATGTCCCTAGAGAGTGGCACAGAAATCTTTAAAGCCCATTCAGTGGAATCAATTACTTTATGAGACATGGGTCTAAAATTTGCATTGTCCCAAATCATAGGTAAATAGTCTTCAGCTGCATACTAACACTTCCAACACCAATCGTCACTCTTCCTAAATTTCACTGGAAAAAGTGGAGGATGTTGCCACTGATATAAATACTAGTAAATAAATCTTGACGTGATAGGGGTCTAACTCCATGTGAGCAACTTGGAGACATGACACCAGTCCTTTTCAGAAATATCACAATACGGTAGTTATTGTCATTTGTAATGTATGGAAACGAGGAAACTTCAAAGATACATTAAAGTATTGATATAAAAAGATTGCTCTTACCTTCCTCCTGCCATCTACTCACTCTCTTGATTGTAAGTGACATTGCTGATGTATAAATATACAGGTTAACCAAACAGATCCATAACTGATGGATCCATCATCATGACATCCCTTCGAAAGATTCATTTCCATCTAAGCTGGCCTGTGTATTACACTTAAAAAGACATAATCACCAATTATATCTCAGAGCTGTACAAAGTGCTGAGGATTTTCACAGGTACCTCTTTATCCCTCTAGGAATCCTACCTAACCAAGGATCCAGGGTGGTACTTGTCTCCCCCTACAATAATGTGATATCCTTGAATGTGATTCTTCTGCAAACACTCTGTCATTAAACACATTGGTATTTTGTTATCCTTGTTAGGTCCATAATAGCACCTATGCACAGTATTCTTGTCTTTCTCCTTTCCCACAACAATAATCCATCATCCCATCTTTGCCCATTTTTGGTAACACCACATCCTACAATCCACTGAAGGGTGAATTCAAAGGTCAGCTCCCCTTTTCTCTGATCTAACAAAACTATAACAGACTTCTCCCTTCCACCACTTTTTAAAGCACAGCATTGAGTATTTCACCCTCATTTCTTGTAAAAAGGCTAAAGCTATCTCGAGTTCTTAAGTGAAGAGATAACAGCTATAGCTTTCACCATTACATTAATTCCTTTCACATTAAACATGGCCACCCTCACAAAGGTAACCTGCTGCTGTTCTTCTCCTTTATCCTCCCTTTTGCTGTCATTGTCCCACAACTGAGTAATGTCCATGTTACAGGAATATGGGACAGCCAAAAGAAAATAAACAAATACATAAATAACAAAATAAAACTAAAAAGTAACCCCAATAAAAATAGCTAAATCTCAGTGTAATGAATATTTTCATTTTCGCCCCAACAAATTAGTGTCACACTTCCAGTTTACCACTTAAGATGAAGTGTTACATGAACAATACATGCAGTGGTACAAGACTGGTTAGTAAACTTACACTGTGCAATTGGCTTTTTATAATACCTCACTATATAGAACAACTATACTTAAACAATCAGTACACAATATAGTAAATGTGTCTTAGAAAAAAAGCATTCCCTGTACTTTCATCTTAATCCAAAATGTAAAACTCCCAGACACATACAAAATATAGGCCCCTTTATATTTCAGCAATGAATATAACAATCTTAATTGCCTATGGCATAGCAGCAACCAAGTTACCCACAGGCATGCATATCAAAGGAAGTGGATAAACTGACTTTACATTTTAGTTTGTCTATGTTACTCAAAGTTTATCCTGGAAAACTAAAAGGGTATGCCATCAGTGCATTGCCTTTTCCAATGTAGTGGTAATCCCACTATGTCCTCATAAATGTGAGAAAAAGAAGGGACATTTTATACCACAAGTAAACATTTTATCACCAAATACATCATTTAAACAGTATAGCAGCTCTATTGTAATGCAGTTGCTTGGTCCCGAGCTATAGCATACCAAGACTCTTTAATCTCTTTGATGTCCTTTCCTGTCAACCCCTTGTCCTGTGCATGTAACTCTTCTCCCTGCTCATAATTTAAGCTCTGCCATATAAATAATTGTTCTGCTTCTCAAGTTCAGTTAGTTTCTGCTTTGCTCCTCCTTGATTTTCAGGCTTGATCAGATGTACCAGGGTGTGTTTATTCTTTTTTTTCCCTCGGCAATGACTTTGAGGGAGTGCTATAGGGTGGTGTGTCCCATTTATTTTGTTTTCCCAATGTCCCACAAAGATGAATAATCCACTTCAAGATAAGACTTTCTGACTGATTTCCCAGTCTTGCGGAAAAAATGGCTACATCAGAGGGAACGTATAGGAAAATTGATGTAAGCTTTTCACCAATAGAAAGGTTGTAGGGTACCTTAAAGAAACTTCAAAACCCAATCCCCTCCTCCTCATGAGATACGCATTGCTTTTCTTTTTGCAAACAGGGAAGCACTGTAGTCAGCCACAATTCTTATATGTTGGACAGGGAGCTTTAAGTCAGAGGCTTTCTTCTTGCGGCATTGCATTTTTCTCTGCCTTACCTATATTCATGACAGTAATGTTTTACCCATTCACACAAATGCATATATATATATATATATATATATATATATCTATGTATAAATATATATATATATATATATATATATATATATATATATATATATATATATATATATATATATATATATATATATATATATATAAAAATATATATATATATATATGTCGTTGTTGTTGGTCTTTCATCTTTTCCGCCACAGCGGAACTCCCGGTCCGCTAATGATTGGCAGTAGAT
>NC_056727.1:332235394-332290394 GCF_019279795.1 Protopterus annectens
GGGCAGATACACAGCCACCTTGTACATGGGTGTGTGAGGTGCCCAATAGGGAGCATTGCCTAACATGACTGTGTTATGTGTTGCCGAGTGTTGCACAGCCCCATGATAGACCTCTACCCTTGAGGTATATCATGTGTGTGTGCATGACATGTGGGATACTGAAGTGTGACCTTACAGCGGGTGTGTGGTAATGCCAAATGTAGCATGTTTTCGTGTACTGCATATGATAAACTTGTTCTGTTGTGTACAGCTGTAGCAACTCTGCATATCCAATGTGCAGTACAGTGTTGCCACAATTGTGTCTGCTGCACTGTGCATTGCATGTGATTGAGGCAGCTACTGACTTTACTGAGATGATTGATGTATCACAGCAAACATGCACAGCATGATTATGCATAGGTGTGTAATTAGTACATGGCCTACACCTCACCTATGACATGCACATTTCATTACCAATTTTAAAGTGTTAACACACTCACTAGCATGTATTGTCTGCCCTGCTGTCACACCAGAGGGACCTAGAAGAATATGACACAGTTTGTCAGTGGCCACAACTGTCGCATTGCTACTGTGAGTGTGCTAAATGACAGTGGAACAACAGTCAACAGTCACAGGTGTATGGATACTATTCCAAATATCAGTATTGCACACGTTAGGCAGCACAACTGCTAAATGCACAGTACACATCTCACATATGCATATTCTAACAATACAGGTAAAGGGAGTCTACAGCTAGGGAATATTACCTGCACGCTCCATGTCATCCTGCTGGGTGGCTCTGGCCTCCATGATGACACATGTGTGACGCTGTTGCTGCTGTAGGCCAGGAGCCACCATGCTTAGGAGCAGCTCCTCCACTCTGGTGAGGGGGGGGGTCTATGGCTGCCCCACCACCTGTGGCAAGCTGTTGCCTATGCATATCAGACGCACGCCGTCGGACATGTCTAATTAAATCACTGCAGTGATGGCGTACCTGCTCATATGTCTGGTTATGCATGCCTATGTCATTTACCCAGCGAACAAGGTCTTGCCACAGTGCAGTACGGTCATGCTGGTGCTTGCTGGCCCTGAAAAAAAGCAGGTTATAGTGCTGCACCAAGCTGTTCAGAATTTCCTGCTCCTCCGCAGCTGAATACGATGGATTACGTTGATGAGCCATAACCCTGGAAGACAATTAAACAATATGTGTGGGCATGTCATGTGGCACACTTAACATTATGAAGTACAGATATCACTTAACTGCCATATATAGCATCTATCTGTCTATCAGAGGATACACACATTCAATACCACATATCAGTGCTCAGCCCACAACTGGCTGACAGTGCCTGCAACACTCCATGTAACACACCAATATATACCAGTAGTCAGCACACTGTTTAGGATACAATGCACAACCTTGCCCCAGGGGTATATATCAAGCTAATGCATCAAGAAATATGTCATCCAATACAATGAATGTCATGTACATTTGCAGTATTACCGGTAAACCACCCTAGTCTTTGATGCCATACCCCTACCTAACATATGTGCACGGTTGTTAATATAGCTGGCATGCTGCTGTAACAGAGTATATATGTTGCTAGGTACACACACACACACACACACATACCCTGTAACACACATGTCATTGCGAGCATGGTACAGGCATCATTAAACACACATCAGACATACATACAACACACAGATGTATGCCGACACAGATGAGCATTACCTGTGTACCTTATAGTACTGTGTGCCCCTACTTACAGATACCTATACCTGTAGTATGTAATCTGTGCAGACTACAGGAAACAAACAAGACAGTGTTACCAGGGACTGTGAACATACACCATACTGTGCTGTTTAGGCCTACAGCTTCAGGTAGTACAACAGTTCATATGTGAGCTGGAGTCACCAGCAGTACCACTTACTGAGCATACATGTATTGCTTCAGCCTACATTGGGACACCACAGTCATTCACAAGGAACTACGTCACAACATATGCCATCCTACTATGTCTGCATCCCAATAACTGAGACATCTTTCTCCGGCCTCACACCTAGGACACAAACTACTATGACAGACACAACCTCACACTAAGCTATACAAACCTTGCACAAAGTCACTGTCACACTCATTCCACCTTACATAGCAGGTATTGCACTGAGTACATGTGTGTGTGAATTGTGTCATAGGTAGGTAATACGCTATTGGCCCTAGGGCCTAGAGCAGCCTAGCCATATGCTACCCTGGCCTTTGACACACATGTAATGTGGTTTCACTTGCTGCTGTCAACCGGATACACAGAGGTGACACCCAGGGCATATTACCTATCTCCAAAACAATCATCAGGGGTATGTATGACATCTGCTAATGAGGAGCCTTGTTTGTTCATGCTGGGTGGTTTAGTCCAGAGTATGGCATATTTGTGGATAGGAACCTGTACCTCCAGCATGTGCTGTTTAGTGAGGTGACAAGGATTAGGGCCCTAACTCATGTAGCCCGGAGGGAATGTGAGGTGTTGTCATGGTGGTTGGCTGACTGCTATAGGTGTGACATACCTCTGTATGTCCGGCAGTGGTAACCTCTGGGTGGGCAGTATGCAACGCACTCTAGCTGTGGTTTGTGAGTCAGTCTGCATAGGGCATGTGTTTGAGGGCAGTATTACTCTTTGTTAGGTATGTCTGTGGCCTTTCCACTTGCTGTAGTTGTCATGTGAGGTACATACCACATGGGGCATGATGATGAGTAGAGGGGAACACCGACCTATATTTCCCCAGATGACACACCTTTTGTGATGACACGTACCATGGAGACAGATTGCATTACTACTGTGGCACTGTGATTATCAAAGGGGGGCCTACTGTCCACCTGTGTCCCGTGTACCCTTCTAACACCATCAGTGTTAGGCAGGCTACCACCTATGTGTCAGTTACTGCGTAAGGTGTTTTGGAATGGGGTATGGCACTGCAGTATCAACACTGGTGTTCAGTCCATGCCTTGGACAATAGGCACCTGTTGCAGTACATATAACCCCATGTCTCCCTCACTCTCTTATATATATATATATATATATATATATATATATATATATATATATATATGTATATATACACATACATACATATATAGATATCTATCCATATCTATCCATATCTATACATATCTATACATATCCATACATATCTATATTTATCTATATATATCTACATATATCCATATATATCCATATATATATATATATATATATATATATATATATACATATATATATTTATCCATATATATCCATATATATCTAAATATATCCATATATATATATATATATATATATATATATATATATACAGATACATGCAAACATCCATTGCTGTACATATAGCTGCATATAAAGGCACATATACTGCCCAACTTTCATGGTGGGGATGTCAATTATGCAACAGTTGTGAGACATACGGTTATGTAATACTATTGCACAATGTTGTGCAGAATGCATTCTGCTGTCCTCAGGCCATATAGCTGTTGCAGGCCTCACTGCCTGTAGCTCAATCCCACAGTGTTTAACACCACATGACATATACCGGCACTGCTTGCTTTTTGCAATGCCACACACTACAACCTACATACATATGTGCACATAGCAACCTTCAACAACATACTTACGTCCAGCCTTCACTAACAGTTGCAGTATGTCCCTTGCCCTATGCACACTGGTGAGATACGGACTGCTGCCACATATGGATGATTCACAGTATGTAGAGTACCCTTCAGACACATCTTTCAGATGTCAGCAAATACATATCTGTTACATACCTTACCTTTGTATTCCTCACCTCCGTCTGCTGTAGGTGTTGTTTTTTTATTTATTTATTTTTTTTGGTTTTGTTTCCTCTGTGTGTTGCTGTTTGTTTTCAGCATCTGTCTCCTTCTGCCTGTTTGTGTCTGTCTGTCTCTCTCGCTCATGCTCTCTCTCTCTCTCTCTCTCTGTCTCTCTCCCATTTGTTGCAATGATATTATTGCATGTGTGGACAGCAGATACAGGCTGCTTTTCTAGGTATCTGCACATGTGCATGTGATGGCGTCTGCACCAATTGGTGCCCACCATTTAGTAATTGCATGCAGCCTGCTGTGTGGTAATTGCAGTTCTCACTGTGATTTCAGGACACTGCTATAAAATGATAGACTAGGTAGGCGTAGCCCTTTCAGTTTTGCAAGGTGGGGACCATGCTTGTTTGCTGTGGACACTGTTGTCTCAGTCAGAAGGTTGGTATATGTCTCATATCTGAAGCTGGGTTGTAGCCAGTGAAATGCATGTTGTACTGAAACCTGACTGTTGCTTCTTCCAGTACACTCTTCTCAGTGTGTAGGTTTACTCACACCTCCTAATGCTTACACTGGATACATGGGAGTATGTACTTTCTTTTCGAATTAGAGAATTAACTGGCATACAACAGTAGTTATTGCAATGTATTCCTATGGCTTTCTTATTTTCCCTTTACATTCACTCATTGTAATGCATGTTATATTTCTTTCAGCACCAAGTTATTGTATATCTGCTATGGTGTAGTGGTACTTCATGCAGACTGGGTTCGAGACTGACAAGGTATTTTATTTTGCTGCTGAGCAGTACAAGGGCCTTGTCATACAAACTGACTAAGGCACTTTTAAGCAATTGTAAGCGGGTTTGCGTAGGTTTGCGCGATGCTCAGCTATGCTAAGCTAAGCTTAGCTTATTTTATTTTAGCAATACTAAGCCAAGCTTGGCTTAGCTTATCATATCTTAGCAATGCTAATCTAAGCGCACACATGCGCACACTGGTGTAAACCCGCTTACTACTGTTTATAAGTGCTCACTCCCGCTAACACCCACGCTCATTTCTTTGACAGAAAAGTAAATGGGGAGATAGGAATGTGGTGATAAAGGGTGCACAAAGAGGGGAAGACAATAGGGAATCCAGCTCTGGATGTACAAGATGGGTGTGGAGAGGGTCCATAGCTGCCCATTTCTTTACCAGCAACAGCTGTGCATATGCAATACATTAGGAGGGATATTTGAAACCTTCCACTCCTGAGAGAGGGGTGAGGACAACTAAGTATGTTGTACTACCAATTATGAATATCAGGTACATGCACTGTTTGTGAACTGCTACACTGTCATTAGTACGTTACTCACTTCTGAACAGTTTGTGGTTTGTTTGTGTTGACATTAGCACAGTCTGCTCAGGACAACTGGACATATTTCACAATTGTGTATGCCTACCTATACCCTTGGTTGTGCCTGACTATACAGGTATATAGTATCTTTGGGTAGGGGTGCAGAAGTGCAGAGTGCATTATTTATTATCATGTGATGTTTATCTTACTGAACATGCAGAGTTGCTGTGTACCTGTAAGTCTATAAAGGCTAGTAGTCTGTCTGAGTAGCTCCCACCTGTGGACATATCCTGATGGTAGACAGAGGTCAGCCTAGTATTTTTTGACTGTGCACCACAGCAGTTTTTTCAGCACCTGAACAATGACATTGTCACAGGTGGTTGCTAGCAGTACATGGCTACATCCTTTGATATTTCTGTGTTGTACGTCTACATAAGGGCATGCTTGTGGGATTCATTCTGCAGCTATTTGCAGAGTGTGTACAGCAGACAAGCTGATATGCCTGTGTGTCTGACTCTTCCAGGCCTCATATACTTTCAGGTATATATTTGAACAGCCTCAGGGAAAGGTACATATAACTGGGATACACCTGTGATATATTTCAGACATTTTGCAGTTCAGACTTTGGAGGATTCAGAGCATATGTATTACTACACCTTTTCTGATGTGCAAGCAGTGTCTACTCTCACTTATTGACATTTGTCATTAAGTGAGATTCCGCACATTTCTGCCTACTGTTAGTACATTTCACAGGGAGTCAGAGGGGCACAGCTAACACTTGTTTACAAATCAGGGTCATCACTGTAGATCAGTCACTGTTGGGAGGTCTGGCCTGTGACCTATGCAAATATGACAGTGTTTATCCTTCTCTGATACTGTGTGGGGTTTGTAAGGTGCTACTGTAATAATTTTCCCTACTAGCATGGCTGATTCTCTTTTCACAATCATGTCATGCAATTCCACAACTCCTGCTGGTTAAGGCCCACAGAACAAGATTTGTGTTATGCCATTCCTATTTTCCCTTTACATTCACTCATGGTAATGCATGATATATTGCTTTCAGCACTAAGTTATTGTATACCTGCTGTGGTGTAGTGGTACTTCATGCAGACTGGTGACTCCAAGGTCCTGGGTTCGAAACTAACAAAGGTATTTTATTTTGCTGCTGAGCAGTACAAGGGCCTTGTCATACAGAGTGTCTAAGGCAGTTTTAAACAGTTGTAAGTGGGTTTGCATGGGTTTGAGTGATGCTTAGCAATGCTTATCTAAGCACACACAAGCTCACACTCACGCACCCCCGCTAACTACGGCTTAAAAGTGCTTACTCCCGCTAACCTCCGTGCTAATTTCTTTGAAAGAAAAGAAAATGGGGAGATAGGAAAGTGGTGAAAAAGGTGGCACAAAGAGGAAAGATAGTAGGGAAACCAGCTCGGGATGTGCAGGATGCGTGTAAGGAAGGTCCATAGCTGCCCATTTCTTTACCACCAACAGCTGTGATTATGTTTGAAATTTGGTGTGAAATTTGAAACCTTCCACCCCTGAGAGAAGGGCGAGGACAACAAAATATGTTGTACTGCCAATTAGAATTATTAGTTTACATGTCTAGCAGACATGTGTGTGAAATGGGCAGCTGTGTATGGGGCGTAATTTTTTTATGGGAACAGATTGCCCTTTTTTAAAATTTTTTTTTTCAGATGAGAGTGGAATGTGAGGTAGAGGAAGTAGGTATATTTGGGGAGGTAGGTTGGGGAGGTAAACAGACAAGACAAACAAGACACATACAGGGGTGGAGTTTGACACATGGGGTGAGTGAACACAATTGATGGGGAAGGATGTTTGGAAATTGCAAGCCCATGAGCCCACAGATGGTAACAGTGGAACTAAGATCCCCACCCATGGGCAGTCACCACTGCACCTTCACAGCCCTGAGGGTGGCTGTGCTGAGGGCTGTGTAGGACGGGCAGGCTCACCCGAGAGATGCGCCACTCTCGCCTCGAGCTGGCATAGGGGATCAGCAACTGAATGCTGGATCTCCCTACGCACCACAGCCCGGACCCTAGCAAGGGTGACAGGTGGCCCTCCTCCGCCCATGCTTGCATGGGGGGGTGAGCCCCATCCCCTGCAGTGCTTCCACCCGAAGGTGGCACAGGACCAACAGAGGAGGGGAGCTCAGGCTGGGCACCAGATCCGCTGATGCCAGGTGCACTCGCCAACTGAGGAGGGACAGGTGGGTCCACTGGGACCGGCCTTCCCATACGTTCTGTGATTAGGTGTGTTTAATTACAACATAAACAACAGCATTCCAGATTAGTTGTAACAGCATGCAGTAATATTCCCATTAACCCAACATACCAAGGTTCCAGCAGTTGAACAGCAAGCATAACACATGCATATATTGAATGACAGTGGATATTCCAACAGCATGAGGGATGTTTGGTAGCAACAGGCCACCACGAACGTGGTGTTTGAACAGGGCACATGCAACAACATCAATGCAAATATTTATAAAACAATAGGACATATGTCCCAACAAATATTTAAGATTACACATACCCATTGAGGTGTGGAATTGCATGGTTTATGCACATACGGTAGGGTGTAGAACCTATACCACAAGGGCGGGAGACTTAAACCTTGACACGGTTATTAATAGAACGTGCTGGAGGGACAAATTCATCACCCAGAGACTCCCTATGCTGTGGAACAAAATCCCGGTACATGTGAGGCAGAGCACCTCGCTGGCCTTGTTCAAGAGGAATCTTCACCAATGGATGGGAGAGCGCAGATATACCCCAGGGATTACTTCAGTGTCACTGCTTGACAGAGGCACAGCAAAATAATAGGCATAGTTTTATTCAAACTAAAGGGGTGGCAAAAGCCACATAACTATGGGCTAGGCTTATAAATGCCCTTGGGCAGATAGCCTAGTATGAACCTATGAACCTATGAACCTATGAACCTATGAACCTAAAAACCTCGGTTAACATCTTATAATGACCTTTTAGTCTACAATACATTCCCAGTGACTGCAAGTGTATATCCCCTACCTGTATTATTACACTTGCCACCATACATTAGGTTGTGTCATGGGTTTGGCTAGTTCAATATATGCCTGACATACTAACTGTCCAGGATGCAGCTGTTACTGCTACATATTTCTTGTTCAGCATTTATATTTCTTTATCTACATATCTGGGATGTTTTCACATGACATTTTACTTTGATTTGTACAGAACCCTGCATTTCTTGACACACACACTCACATTTCTGGTGAATAATTACATGCTACACATGTGCCAGGTTTACTTATTCATGCCAGCCAGTAACTGACTATTGTGGGCTGCATATATGTTTTACAGCTACTAGCACTTCCATCACCCACTTTATATGTGACTGCATAACTCTGGATTGCCAGCATATTTTCAAACAGTACTGTTTGTATAATGCAAGGGTACAACAACATTTCAGACTCTGTGACACAGACACACTCTGGGTTTTAGACCTTTATTAATGACATTGCACACTTTTCCACAGGCTCACTCCTTTATTTGTTTTAACAGTGTTATGGCAGACATGTTCAAGACATATTATACCTTTAGTAATAGGTTAGAACAATCTTTTTAAAGGCTCACTCACTTATGTTGTATAGCACTGCCTGCAGATATATTATTCCAGACATATGTTACCTTTCTTCATGGGTTACTACACTCTTTTGCTGCCTCTCTGACGTTTTTATCTGACAGTACATGCAGAGGACCTATTTAGGCAATTCTATGGCTGTTTTATTGGACTACAACACTTTCTTTCATGCTCTCTCCCATATTTTATATAACAATACATGCAGAATAATCACTAACCTGCCTGGTGGCACAGCATTAGCAGCCTATCAGCATAGGCTTGCTGATTCGTAGCACAGTCACCTGCAGCTGTAAAGTAAATGAAGGGATATTGAGACATACCTATCCGTTATACATACTCCATTATCAATTCTTACATACTGCATTCCATGGCTACATAATCAGTTGTGGGGCATTCTGCATCCCACAGGCCTCCTGTATCCACTGGTTCAGGTGGTACTGCTTTTGTCTCTTCAGGTCTGCATGGTGGTGATGGACCTGCTCACCAGTCCGAGGAACGCCTGTGGCATTGGTGAGGTCACGAGCTAACTGGTTCCAAGCCTCTGCCTTGTACTCCGTCCCTTGGAACTGGCCCTGCAGGAGTCTTGACTTGTGATGGTGGACAAGGAGCCAAACCATGTATTTGGACTCCTCGATGCACCAACGTTGCGCTCGGAAGCGTGAACCCTTTTCTGCACCTGCCATTCTGACTGCAAATGTGAACTACAATCAGTTATGGCGACTATTCCCGCCTATGGGGCTTAAATATGCCACATTTCCCGCACTTTTTTGTGATTGGCCATTTTGTAAAATTCTCGGCTGACTGCAGACCTGCTTAGTAATGGTTAAACTACCATTTGTAAGTTTATAAATGTTAATAGAGGCTACATCTCCTATGTTGTAATGGCTTAGTGGTTCTGTACTTTGATTATGATGCATAGGGTCCTGGGTTTGAACCTTGTCATTCTTTTATTTTAATACTGTTTAGACAGGCTAGGGGGTGTGGCTGCATTTAAGCAACTTAGCTCTACATTGCTCCATGGTGCCCTACGGTGCCCTGGGTGGCACGGAGCACATGTCCTCACATACACATTGCGCTGGGTAAAGCACGTTTAAACTTTGGGCAACTCTATTGCGCTGGGTAAAGTGCTATTAAACTATGGGCAACTCTGTTTAGCTGGGTAAAGTGCTATTAAACTATGGGCAACTCTGTTTAGCTGGGTAATGCCCTATTAAACTATGGGCACCTCTGTTTAGCTGAGTAAAGCGCTATTAAACTATGGGCACCTGTGTTTAGCTGTGTAAAGCGTTGCTTAACAGCAGGCTATTATATATCTGCATCCTTTAAAAATATATATTTTGTTCACTGATACATTGGCCATGTCACTGCTTTTAATAAAATTTTAATCATATATGTCTGGTATTATTTCAAATACTGATTTAAAACATAAATAAGAAGGGGAGTGGTGGGACTCAAACCGTGAATGCTTTCTTTTAGTGCATACGTTCTACCATTACACTATTGCAATTTGGTGTGATTTGCATAAAATTCTTTTTTGTGCTCTTCCATGTCAGAATTGCTAACTCTAACTAAGCAATGGGCACACCCGCGCACACGCACACAAATACGGACAACTATATCATGGATTTAAAAAAATATATATAATTATTTACTCAGTGGTGGCTGGTGACTTCAAATCAAAAGGGGGCTGCAGAAGACAGCCAAATGGGTGGGGTCAATGGGAAGGGGTGTGACCAACTATAAAGGGGAGGAGCTATGCTCAAAACCACATAAACTAACTAAATACACTGCCCTGGGTGCCAAACCGTCATTATGAGAGTCCAATCAAGACAAAATGAAGGGTAGAAGAATAAAAATATTTCAATGCATTGGCTGCATGGCAGCTTACTTAATGTCTAGATGGAAACAAAAAGGTTGTGAGGCATGAAAAAATAAATTTCTTTTTAAATACATTAATGGAATGCCAGTCAAAATCAAGTATAAGAAAAACAAGCAGCACTCAACTCAAGCCACTACTTGCACTGCAGTTCTAATTACAATTTATATTCAGTTTTATTAAAGTACCAAGTAACATGCTGAAAGTAGAAATCTCTGATGCCTCCACTTGTAAAAATGTTTCTTATCCAAAAAAAGACCTGCTGCCTGACAACTATCTACTTGTTTCATGGGGAAAACATGATCAAAGAAAAAATGAAAAGCAAACAAGAAATAAGCTCAAGATATGTTGCTTAAAAGGATTACTGTATAGGTTATGGACCACACGATTGGCATTCTGTTTAGTTTATGGGTAAAGCCTGCAGAGATGGCTGGAAGTCTCCAAGTGTAATGAGCTCCTTAAAATAATGTAATCCTGTCCTTTATTACAAATACTGTCATATGCATTTCAATACCTAAGACTTATACATTATCTAGTTAAGTATTCTCTACATGACAACAACAGAAAGGCTTTCAATGTTGACAATTCTTTAACAGTATGCTTATTAAAGCTTACTTGCATCTTATGATCTCAGCCAAGCTTACCTGATGATCATTAAAGTATTGCTACTTAAACTCAGAGCAACAGGCACTTTGAGTAATAAGCATAAATCAACAGTACAAAAAATTTGACAGAAACCAGACTATTCTGCAAAAATCAAGGACAGATGAAAAGCCACTTTAGTACTTGTGTGTACCTTGGATGGGGGGGATACTCTGCACATTTACACTGCATAACTACTCCTTGCCTTGCTTCGACACATCCAGAGTCACTACATGGGGGAGTGAGGTGCAACAAGTATGTCACAATTTGAAATGTCTCTGGCTGACCGTGATGACCCTGACACATTTGTCATACCACTCAACCTCAGAGCAAGAACTCTGGACAAAGCCATATAAAAAAGTTGGACAAAGGCCTAAAAATAAGGACAATTTTTAAATATTGCTCTTATAAACTTAGAAAGATAATAGAATAGGTCTTGCATTATTATGAATTTTCTGAATGGTATGAAATCTGAAACTCAAATGTCTGTCATTATTTTCTAACTTCAGTCTTTAATGATTTGTCACTAATTTGCCAAAAAAACACAATTTTATGAAAAATGGACCAAAAATGTGATGTAAAAATATAAAATAGCCACACAGTATAGCTGGGAACCTGTCAAAGAAGGGACACTTTAATATTAGTACTGCTAATTTGAGCAGCTGACAAAATAAAAGAATCTACATGCATTTCTGAAATAAAAGTAATCTATAACTCTAATTATTACAGTTATTTCTTAATTGTAAACCCTCCATGTTTTCTTCCAAAATTGCTATTTTGTGGAGGGATTATTAGGGGGAAGAGCAACATTTTGAGCCAAAATCAGGGACAGTTGAGAGGTTTGGCTATGCCTAATTCTATAAAGCCATTTATTTGCATGTACCTCTCAACCTGTTAATGCAATAAATCTGGATAAGGCCAAATATATTGGGGGGAACATATAAACAGTACTAAAAATTGCTCTTGTATAAACTGAGACAGTTGATAGAACAACAGGTCTTACTTTAGCATGCATTTTTCTGAAGGTTATGAAGTTTGAAACTAGTGTGCCATTATTTAGTGACTTAATGCCTAAATGATTTGCCAGAAAACCACAAATTTTATAAGGAACAAACCAAAAATAAGAAGCAAAAATCTATTCGTTCTTTGAAAATCTGGACAGTTGGGAGGTATAGCTCAGCTGGGGCTGTCTTTAAGTTTGCCGCCCTTCCCCCTCACAAAATCATGGTCGAATGGAGCCTCCCCCTGCAGCCATTCCAATGATCCATTACTTGGCTATTTCACTCCATTTACCATAAACACTAATGTGCATACTGATTTACTTCTATGATGATTTGGACTTCATTTGAAAGTTTTATTTTGCATTTTACAGCACAAACACTAAGACATCTGCTAAACCAACTTAGCATTAAAACTTCTCTGCCCTTGAAACTCACATTCATTGAAACAGCATTGAAACCCACATTCAAAGAAAATACATTTTACCAGTGGCAGATAAAGATTAATTCTGGGCTGTTTTCAAATCATAGGCCCCTTGCATATGAAACATACATGTGCTCTTTGATACACCTTCCTATTGTTTTGAACTTTTTTCCAGTAAACTATGAAACAAAATGCATGCACCAATAATGACAAAACTGCCCAATTCAGAACATCTTTCAAGTAAACAATGAAACAAAATGCATGCACCCCATAATGACAAAATTGCCCAGTTCAGAACATTTCCATCATAAAAGTCTACTCAAACATCTACAGTCCATCATTATCAGTAAATATGCACAATTCTACAGTCCACCATTATCAATAAATACGCACAATTCTACAGTCCACCATTATCAGTAAATATACACAATTCTACAGTCCACCATTATCAGTAAATATGCACAATCTCTGAAGAAGTAAAAAAGTCATCTAAATAATTTCACGTTAAATAAATCTGTAACTAATGAAGAGGTTGCTGCTAGCAAACACCTTTATATTTCATGGTTTCATTGAAAAATAAAGTGTCTGATGCCCCTGAGGAATAAATTGCCTATATTACATTAAAAATGATAAGCTAGTAATATTGCAATAGGAAATGGATGGCAAACTGATAACAGGATCATAGTTAGTATCTTAACTTTTTCAGTATGGCTGCATTCACCCCTTGTGGGAGTAGAACCAACAACCTTCTGCATCAAAAGCAAGTACACAACCTGTTGTGCTATTAACAATGCAAGCTGACTTAGCATAAGCAGCACTAAACTTCTCTTCCCCTGCAGCTCTCAGCTCCTTGTAAAAGCTATTCAATACTCAACTGCATCTCAACTTCACAGCAGAAGAAATCTGGAAAAAGCCAAATTTATTGGGGGGGGGGGGTCAAAAGCCCAAAAACCAGGAACACATTAAACATTGCTTGTATAATCTTGGAAAGTTGCTAGAATAAAATGCTGTGTTACCACCATACATTTTACTGCCATTGTCCCTGTGCAAAAGAGTCAGAGCAACATACCACTATGCCAAATCACCTGCTTTGTGAAAGAAAAATGCTGTTTTAAAACCATACATTTTACTGCCAATGTCCCTGTGCAAAACAGTCAGAGCAACATACTACTATGCCATATCAGTTGCTTTGTGAAAGAGCAGAAGACTGAAACTTAAATGGCTATCATTTAATGAATTCAGTTCTCACCATAGCTGTCAACCTCTTAGCACAAAACACCTGGACAAACCCAGTAATGAGGGAATACAGACCTCAAATATATTCAGTGAATTCAGTTCTTGCCATAGCTGTCAACCTTAGCACAACAAACCTGGATAAAGCCAATACTGGGGTAATACAGTCCCAAAAATAAGGACAAATTTCAAATATTGATCTTATAAACTTAGGTTGTGTTACTATGTATTTTCTGAAAAATATGAAGTCTGAAATTCAAATCCCTGTCAATTTTACTTCTGACGGAACAAAAACAATTTTCAGCAGAGGCCCAGGGAGAAATACTGCAGACACATGTCTTTGTGAAATGGCAGGGCACCAGAAAGAATCCACACAAGCACAGGGATAAGATGCAGACTCCGCACAGAAGGCACCCCAGCCAAGAATCAAACCAGAAAACCTATAGCTGTGAGGCAACAATGCTACCACTGCACCATCAAATATGCAAGGAATTAAACATTCAGAAACCTGAAGTCTGAAATTCAAATGCCTGTCAATTTTATTTAACAACAAAAAAACAATTTTCAGCAGAGGCCCAGGAAGAAATAATGCAGACATGTCTTTCTAACATGGGAGGACACAAAAGCAAACCCACAGAGAAGATGCAGTCCCCACAAAGAAGGCACCCCAGCCAAGAATCAACCCTGAGAACTTTCAGCTGTGAGGCAACAATGCTACCACTGCACCATCAAATATCAAGCATTGCAACATTTAGAAACCACAGATATTATGAGGAACAGATCAGATCAAATATGAGCCAAAAATCTGCAATTTTTTTACAAATGGTGGTGGGTAGGGAATTCTGGTCTTTAACACCTGCATACAAGGTACAGGGTTCAAGCCTGAGGTATTCCCTACCACACCACCACCACGAGTCTAGCCACCAGTATATAGCAACTGGGGCATTTTCATACACACACACACCAGTATATAGCAACTGGGACATTTTCACACAAACACAGTATATAGCAACTGGGGCATTTTCACACACACACACACACCTAACCTGTAAACTCCCCACACATAAATCTGTAGCTTCAAAACTCCCTTCATTCCATACCTGCCCGTTCACATAAATCCATGTTTCCACACGAGACCCCACCCGTCCAGCTCCAAATCACGAGATCTTCCCAATGAGATTGCAGCAAACTCCAGACTGCTGATCTTGCAGTCCAACTCCAATGAGGTTTCCTGGACAGTCTATTGCAGTTATACTGTATAGACTTCTGGGATCTTGCTCTGACATGTTTCCTAGTCCGGACTGCTGCTGAAACAGTCTGCACATGCGCAAATTTTTTCTTTAATTTTCTTTTAATTTCTTTATGTTTTACAGCTGGGGGGGCTGCAGTCTGGCAGTCCAATAGCACTGGCCGCCCCTGTATTTACTTTATATAAGTGTGATGGGGGTTTACAGTGTCAGGGAGTGTGGTGTTGGGTGCAAGTACATTTGAGCAAACTCACTTTTGTGTGTTGACATTATGCTTTTTAAAACCTTGCAGGGGTGTGCACATTTAGACTGCTCGGCAGTCGGACACGCCCCCTGCTTTCCTACTCAGTCCGTGTAAGAGTTATAGTTGAGTCAGCATGCCCTCATGAATATTCATGGCATGCTGACATCAAACCATTCAACTCCAGCCTCCGAGTAAGACTTATTAAGTCTTACACGGAGGATTAGTGAATCCGGGGGAATGTTTTAGTAAAACAAACAGCCTTAAATGAGTTGTAGTACTCATAAAACTTTGTCATTTAAAGGAGAAGGTGCTTTGCAGGATATGAAACAAATTTACCACAAAGGATTCTAAACTTCAGAAACTATCAGTGTACTCATACACACTTATGGTTGCCGAGTTTATAAAATATTTTCTGTGAGGTCATAAGATGCATGACCAGGTATTTGGAGGTCATCTGGGATGAAAGGGCAAGGCCTGCTTATTTGCTTACATGTGAAAGGTCAGTGTACTTTTTTTTTTTTTTTTAAGCAAGACCACCCAGTTAACTTACCTTTTACCAGTACATTTTACATTTGATTTGTCTTCTAAACTTTGACAGTTAATTCCTGTGTGAGGCACAGTTTCTGCTAGCAACATTAAAACCCCTTCCACAACACATACACAAACTTGTAGTGGTGCGTCTGCCCAAATATGAATGCAAATGCAGACACAGACTATATGATCTGATAGTTGGCAACACAGTAAACAATAAATACTGTGAACCTATAATCATCTTAGAATATATACATGCATATATGTCTATGTGCATGTTCTTCTAACTAACTCTGTTCATACATAATAATATTTAATGTAGATTTGCATTAAAGGAGGGAGTGTCGTGTAAGATCCAGGTTGAAGATTTTTTTCTCACCCAATGGAATAGGTTAGGTGTGTAGTTAGGAAGAGGGAAGTCAGACTGGAAATTTGGAATGTGTGTACTTCTCCATGGTTTGTACATATCCTATAGTGGTAAATGGAACTGAGTAGTAGGGTGGATATTGGGGAAGAGAAACATTGAGGGATGTTCCTTTATTTTATTACTACATAGCAAAGAAATATTTATATGAGTGCCTTCAGGAGTTTATGCAGGCAAGTTTTATGAACCCTTCAGTAACTCGTGGGAGTCCTTTAAATGGCACTTGGCTTTTTTTTGGAAATTCGTTAAAGGATTGTGTTGAAATACAAAAAAAAGTACTGCATGAACTGGAGGGTGAGGTCAAAACTTTATTTGCAGACTGAAAATGGGTAATGTTTGAGAATAAATAAATGAGAAAGAAATATCACTAAGCTCATTATAATAGAGCTCAGCTACAACAAGGTATCCAATATATACTTAGAAAGAATAGTTACTTGGCACTTGACTTTGGGTAATAAACCTGGATGGTATTTGACTTGACAGTTCACAGAAAGGAAAGCACAACCAGAATCAATAATTTAGTAGGTAAAGCAAGACAGTTAACAGCCAGATCAAGGGATACTAATGCATGGTTTCAGGAATATTACAGGAAGGTAAGCTGAATGTATTTAAGGTCAGTAGACATGAAAAAGAATGTAGACAAATTCCATCAAAAGGGCCATTTATAGGCACTCCGATTTGATCAAAGAAAGAAAGGACTTAGCTATACCCATAACATGCCTTGAAGTGCAACCTACTATTAAAATGTTTCTAAAAGACAAGGTCCTGGGCTGACTGGCCTTCCAACATAGCTATCTAATGAGCTACTGCAGGAAGTAAAGTCACCCTACAAGTAGTTTACAAGCAGATGTAAGCTGAGAGTAAACAGTTTCTGTTGACAGTGTTGTTTATCATTAATATCCTTCTGAAACCAAGGAAGGACATTATGCCAGTGATCTACTTTCATTCTATTTCTCCCTTGAAATTGATATGAAAATTTATCCTTGAATTTTGGCTACTAAAATGCAGATTTTTTTTAACTAGGAATAATTTCCAGTGGCAGGAAGGCTTTGCTTTGGGGAAGAATAGTGAAGTCAAAAGGCCAGATTCAGTAAAGCTCATGGATGTTATTTGCGGACAGTGCAGCATGCTGAAGGAAAACTTCAGCATACCTGCTGCAGATGCGATTCCAGAAGACATGCTGAAGATAGACTGAGTACTCAAATACTTAGAGTATGATAATTAGGGGTTCCATGCATGCCAGTGTGATTTTAAAACATATCATGCACACATAACGCAACTCAAATATGACAAACAACCATGCCGACTCCATTTCTGAAATCCCCAGTGCAAATTTTAAGTACCCCCAACAACTATAAGGGAATACTACCAATTACGGCAATATCTGTAACCAAATGAAAAACATAAAAATGCAGCCTACTGTTAATATACTGCAACAGGCTGCAGGGATGCAAGCTATAAATGAGGATGTTGCTGTTTGTCCTAGAAGGCAGTCAGCTAGAGTCAGAGCAAGGCTGCAACTAAACCAGTTGTTAGACCAAGAAATAATTATCAGATATTGTCTAGACAGACAAATGATGCAGGCTGCCTGTAATATGTGTGCCTCACACATATCTTTGCACACCCTGTGAGGAAACCCTATCCCCTTGAAACCAAAGTGTGCCTCAGCTTGGGTGTCCTTACATCTGGGACATTCCACAGACACATGGGAGATGCTGTGGGAGTATCACAGAGAGCTGTCAGTCGTATCCTGGCAAAATTCCTGAAAGCAATGTGCAGTAAGGTGGATGACCACATACACTTCCCATTAACCCCCATGGAGCAGAGGAATGTAATGTACTGGTTCTACAACATAGCAAAAGTCCTCCATGTACTCAGTGCAATACATTGCACACACTTAGCTATCAAGACACCAGTACATCCAAAAGTTGACCAATACATAAAGAGAAAATGATGGCCATCCATCAACTGCCAAGTTGCTTGTGCAGCAGATGGCAGTATATCAAATATCATAGCAACACACCCTGAAAGTGTCCATGATGCTGCCATTTGGAGAGAAAGTGGACTTAGGACTGCATTCCAACAAGATAAAATACCTGATGGAATGCAAGTGGGTAAGTACAGGAACTCAGCCAGGATGTAATCTAAGGCTCCCCCTCTCAACAATATTCAGTCTGACCAAAAGTGGCTTATTCCCCAGAGCAGGTGACTGTGGTTATCCACTTAAGCTGTGGCTAATGACACCATACTGTGAACCATCCAAATCTGCACAGCACGCCTATAATAGAGCACGTGCAGCAACCAGAATCACCATAGAACATGTGTTTAGTGTATTGAAAGCTGGGTTCAGATGTCTGGACACATCTGGGGGTGCACTGCAATATAAACTGGAAAAGACAGCACAGATGATTAATGGCATGTGCTATACTACATAACATGCTAACCCAAGCACATGGCAGTCTTCCAGCCAAAGGTGTGGGTGAACTACCCCAATAACCACAAATGTCTGACGAGAGCATTCCAGACTTATCAGAGGAGGAGGAGCAGGGGGATGGAGGAGAATTAAGTCACAGGTTTAGGCAATGTAGTGTGAGACTACAAGTGCAGGCCCAGGCTACACATCAGTATCTGACCCAGACATTTGAGTCATCCTGAGCCACATGCACATGAGTACACAGAATAAACATTGATGTTCAGGTGTTGCTAGGCCACTGCAACACAGATTGCATCTAGTGGCAAGTACCCATTAGATGTATATACTGAGCATCACACATAACATAAGCATAACATATTTCAACATGAACATAGGCAAATGTGTCAGGAAAAAACATCGGCCCAGGGCACAACTGGCATAGGTATGCATGCACACTCATTTTGTTGTATCATTGTATGATAAGCAGTAAGTGGCACACATCAGTGCTACACTTACTTATCTTTGGAATACTATAACATGAAAAAAGAGAAATCATTCATGACATAATGCAAACATTTCTAGTTCAGAAAACACATATCACAGTACAGTGTTATTGAAATAATATCAGCCAACTCTGTGTACTACACTGTTGGACACATTCTAAAGCAGTCTTGGTCAATCTTGCTGATGTCTCACATCATGATCTGCCCTGCCATGACCACATACAGACACATCCTGCCCTGGTTGTTCTACAACAGTCATGGTTGGGGGGGGTACAACACCATGCTGAAATGAAGAAGCATAACTGCACATTGATGGCCTCGTGACTGGTGGGGCCTCAGTAGATGGCCAGCAGTTGACATCTGTGCAGGTAGGACCACAGACAGGGATCCTTGATGGTCAATGGCGATTCTGCAGACAGATGGCCTGCCTCTCACAGGTTGCAATCTGCTGTGTATAGTCAAGGAATAAAGCATCCTGCTTGTAGTATGACTCTGCTACAGTACCATAGAGGCCAAGGTTTCCACTGACCATGCCACAGCTAGCAGACTCTCATTCTGAGTGGCCAGTGCAGTCATAATTTCACCATGTATGCACTCGTGAACTTCATGCATGACACATAGCTGGTGTGGCACACTATCTGTGGCATGGACAAATGCAAGGACTTCAGAAAGATGTTGTTGCTGTGACCATTCATTTGCCTGCAGCAGGCGGCAGACACCCTCAGACCAGGCCATGCACAACATTTGCTCATCTATGTCTACCATGATGCCCTGTGTCTGGTTGTTGTGTGGATCTGCCAGCAGCAGTTCCCCAACTATGGTGTGTTGATCAACAGCCTCACCCTGTTCAACATCCACTGTGGCAGCATCCTCTGAATGGCTAAACAGGTGAAGCTCCACAACTGAGGTTACATCTGCTGCAACATCACTGTCAACCTCATGGATGGAATCTCCAAACAACTCAAGGTCCTCTGTGCCAGAGGCCCTACTACCATGCTGAGAAACATCATGAACAACATCATGATCACTGGATGGGCTGCTGGGTGATAGCTGATGCACTACAAGACACAAAGACACAGATCAGGACAACGTGCCTACATCACATGATGGATTATTGGATATCATCAAAGAAATATGGCATAAATATATATCACTGCAAAACTGCAAATACTAATGACTTCTTGCATTCTGCTGTATACATGTTTCATAGAATGTGCATACCATAACTATGTAATCTATTTATAAGTTTAACATACATGACATATCTGGCAAACACTCATGGGATGATTTTGCTGTTCCATTGGGGTGAACTTCAACTAGTGTCGGGAAAACCAATACTTTATGGATCACCTTATTTACACATTTAACCAGGTGAGCACAATTAAAGCATACAGAATGTATAACCATTGGTATGTACAGTTGAGGACTGCGTAGTGGTCATGAGTTGTATTGTGTATCTTGCCATGGGAAAGTAAAGGGAAACACAGCACAGCCCAAGGAAGTCATTGTTCTACACTATTCAGCATTCATCAGACCTATCGTTGAGGGCAATGCCCCCGTTGGTATGTACCTAACCAGGCATATCCAACAACTGGAATGTCCACAGAGGTTCCTCAGTAAACAAATACAGGGTGTAAGTAATATGTCCTATGCAGATCACCTCAAGGCCCTATCCCTGTATTCTGTCTCCTACAGGCTTTTGAGGGGATATCTATGCCTGGCATACAGGGCATTGTCAGACCAAACTCTGATGGACCTCTTGCATATCCACAAAACAAACAGCACCAGAATTACCAGTTCTAAAGACTTAAACCTTGCCTGTGATATAAATAGTACCGGCTGGAGAGATAGGTATGTATCCCAGAGACTACCCCATCTATGGAACAGGCTCCCCATCCATGTAAAGCAGAATTCCTTTCTAACCCAATTCAATTGCAACTTGGACAATTGGATGAGAAACCAGAAATTCATCCCTGGTTTGGCACCTATGTCTCTAAAAGACAGAGGTAACCTGTAAGTGGTTCATCTCCCAGGCCCATGCTTACACTTATCAAGGGTATCAGAACTTGCCAGAGATTTGGGATGGATGGCTAGGCTTAAAAAGGCCCGTGTGGTCATTAGCCTAGTAAACACCTATGAACTTATGTAGTTCACAAAACAATTACTGACAATGTCACATATGCAACACAGTAATATGGGCTACAAATGCTTGCATGATGGACATTGCAACCATACACCAGAAAGGCCTGTATTGACAAATATTTACAAGAATGTTTGGCATCATATGTGCTACTCATTGTTACTGTAATATAACTGGTCTTTCAGCACTTGATAATGCATGGCTTTCCCCTCCACTGGACGTACCTGTAGTGTTCAAGGTTATGGAAATAACAATGTAACAGTAAACAGCAGTGCCATTAGGTGTGGGCACTAACAAGGTAGTGTGCACAAGCAACAGCAAAGAGACACTCATCTGCTGTTCTCTGCTTTAGCCCCGAAGTAGATGCACCTGTGAACATTAATACTATAACCATTACAAATTCTGTTAGCACTGCTCTGTCTGTAACCCAGAAGTACCAATGCATGTAATTATATTCACATTCATCATCCTCACTCTGTGTGGAAGTGTAGTCATGGCACAGCTCTGCTGCTGTAAAACATAAATATCAATATGTGAATATGCATGCTGAAACACTATGCAGTAAGAGTCACAATACACATCCCTGTTCTTCTTCTTTCAGCTTTTCCCGGTTAAGGGTCGCCACAGCAGAACTCCGGTCTGCTAATGATTGGCAGTAGATGTTTTACGGGTGCCAAGGTGCCAACTCAACACCCAACCTTCAGCGAAGGCACGCCCATTCTATGCATGTCTTTCGAACACCACTTGACCATGGAGAGGACATGCAGACTCCACATAGAAGGCGCTCCAACTGAGAATTGAACGAGAGAACCGCTTGCTGTGAGGCAACAACACTACCACTGCACCACCGCAGCTTAATTACATACATGTGCATCCTGGAATTCCAGCTTCAATCCCACCATCAGGGATTTCATTGCTCCCTTCTTGCTGTATGCAGTGAGGCCAAATATCTGCAATGTCATCGGGGGGTCAGTGGTGGTCCACCATTGGTGACATCCCTTGATCTCTCATAACATGCCACTCTGTTGGCTGCACAAAGAATCATGTTTGAGAAGTGTCGCCTACAGGTCTTATGGGATCAGTTGTGCTCTCCATCTACATTAATCATGTTGGTGAGGTCCATCCAGATTTAATTTCCCCAAACAGTATCACCTGAATGACCTAGGAATCTCCCTTCATGTTGACAGAGAGCATCAATTATGATTTCATTTTCCTGGGTGGAAAGTAGTCACCCCTCGGATGGCTGGCCATCTGAAAAATATTGATACGTACCTGATAATATTTATGGTTGAGCACATTTTTGCATTTGATTCTGATAAACAGCATATGTTAACATAAACACTATGCATGTCTGTGAATGCAAAGATCTGCATAACACTGTCTGTGATAAATACTAACATGTATTTATTTATTCATTTACATTTGTTTACTGGGTAAATGTCTGACTGGGCAAAAATAGCCCATTTTCAGAGGAGACCATTGGAGAAAAGCTCATGTACATACACATAGTTATGCAGGCAGAATGAAACAAGAAAAAATGCTTACATATTTATACAATTAGTTACAACTATAGGTTTTAAACAAGATACATTATTACACAGTAAAAAACAGTTACAAAAGCATCATTGATTACACATATTTTTTTTGTTTGTTTAGAAGGATCAAATGATAAGGTGGTATCCCCGACAAGGGGGATATGACAGCATGTTGAGTAGAATAAGGGGGATAGAGTAGGAAAAAATGAGTTAGTCTGGAGGAGAACAGGAGCATGTCCAGTGAGTTAAGAAATATTGTTTTAGGGCCTGCTCAAAATTATGTGTGTTATTGATTGATGGCTAGTGTATGTTGAGGAAGGGAGCTCCAGTATTTAGAGATTTTGCAACCTATTAAGGAATCACCATATGAGTTATAAGATTCGTTAACTTTGAGTAGTACCTTATCTGTAGACCTGAGATTTAAGGTCTGTATATGGTTGGACAAGGTTCCTTAGAGCTATATATGACATGCAAAAAGTAACAATAATGCATTCAAACAAAATATCTGCATAATCACCATAACTTGTAACATCTGTACAGTTCGTTACTGGATTTAGAACCCCTGACAGTACATATATGCTGAAGGGAGGCCTAAAGACAACAGCATCCTGACGCAGAGTCTGCTTGGGTTTCACATTAAAATACTAAATCAATTAACAATAACTTACAGAAAGCTTCAGAATACCTCATGATGCCTAGCCAGCACAGATCCATATTATACTGAGCCAATAGTGATAACACCTTTGCTAAGAAGCATCATTGAAGAAATATCTGTAACAGCAACAATACATGTTATAACACTTTTTAGAAAACATGATTTAAGAAGTATCCATAATATCCACATCACATACTAGTTATGGATACTGTCATATTCCATGGGTTTCTGTAGTTATACCACAGAGTACAAGGAATTACCAGGGAAGAACTGTGGATGATCTGTAAATTCTCAGACATATACTGTTATTGTTTGTAATGGAAGTCTGTATTTATAACTGTATATCACACTGAACTACAATATTTAGAAGAATGACACCTGTATGCATAAAGTTCCACACAATATGACTCCAGGAACAACAACCTCTGTTAAACTTAACATTTTGAGTAAATATGACTTTAAACATTTACCTCTTGAAATATTATCTTTAACAGAATTACTTATTACCACTACAGAACTTCTGCTGGTTGCCAATGTACCTCTCACTCAGAATCACAGAATCAAAGTGCACCTTGTGTGCATTCAGCTTTAAGTACCGTTTGTGCCATACATAATTCATGAGATCCATTAATATTCAAGTCTTTGGAATCTCATTCATGCACATCCATGTAAATTATCATTATGTGCTGAAACGTCCAGGTGTACTGCATAAACACTCAATAGGTATCAATAAATGATATCATCCATGGCACATGCCCATTATCTTCCAATAATCTTAGAATGTGACATCAGTGCCACTTTCAAATATTGATTTCTAATACATTTACTGATTAGAACATTGCTAACTGTGAACTGAGTGGTACTTCAGTGAGTATCTCTGTGTTTTTGTACTTTTCAGATTTCTTCTACTTGAAGATCCTGATGGCTACTTTGAGGAGGTTGAGTCATGTCCGTGTACACAACTGGACTGATGAGGAGATGACCCAGAAGTTGGTGGTATAAGCTTTCCATTACTCCATTACTGTTAATTTTCCTGAACACATTGCTGTCATGGTCGTAATTTTCAAACAGTTTGGCTACATGAGCAGCACGTATTCATAATTTGCAATCCTAACCCAAGATCATTATTAGTAGACCATCCCGCATCAAGATGATGTCATGACATTAACTCTTTTTCAATGCCTGAAAACCATGTTTTACCCTTTAAGATGTGTTAGATAAGCAGGTAGGTCTCAAGGTTAGAGTTTGGATATAGATTCAAGTTGCAGGTTTAAATCTCAGGTACTTTCTCCTATTCTGAAAGAAGTTAACACTTGAACGTAAAAATATCAATTAAGTATTATGTTAATCTAATGTATCTAGTGTGTTGAGGAATGTATATCATTTTTATTTGAGGAATAAATTTTAAAAGATATTTCTTTTATTTCAGATGACGAGGACCATAGTCGGAATACGTTGTGTATCAAGTGGATACACAGGCTTGAAGAGCAGCTGAGGGAGAGAGTTATGTTGATTATTTTACATATATTATGAACTGAAACATGTATTGCACTGTTTTCAGGCCTGTAATTTTCAAATTAACATGTTTATTGATTAGATTGCAGGAATACCCATCATGCATCAGTAAGGTAAGTGAAATTATCAAACAGTAGCTGTCATTACAGCTGTGTATAAATTCTGACAGTGTTGATATATTATGTATTTCTGATACAATTTTTCAGCACACAATTTTTAACAATGCATCCAAAACCTAACAGTTTGTTGTATATATCTGTCAATTAGGTTTTAAGATGCATGTGTCATATGCAAGTGTAAGTGGTGTGACTATTGCTTATGATGCAAGGTTTGGTATATGTGTATGTCTGGCTGTGTTTTGTATTGATTGATCTGTTGTGCATAACCTGTCTACTTCCAGAATAAATTGGAGCCTGTGGTGTCAGTGTTAGTATTGCTGTTTTCTGACTGTGTGGCATGGCTTTCAGTTTGACATTATTATTGTATCTGTCTCAGACACCATGGGTGTATTTGTAAAAACACATTTATAGCCTACATCAACTGATTCTTCAGCAGTACCCATTTGACAGCAGCAGTTTATAATCACTACACCCTGCAAGTCAAAGTTGGTATCTGCCTCTAACCCCTTGGTTGTGTGTTTTTTTTTTTAAATGCTGTTAATAGCCTAGGTTGACTGACACTTGGGCAGCTACCAATTTGATAGCAGCAGTTCATTATCATCAAGCATATTCACAAAGTTTTGTTTTTTCGACTACTGATTCCTGATTGTTTGGGAAGATAATGCATACAGCTGTACACATACAATACTGTTATTAACAGATATATTATATTCTGATATGTCTATGGTTGAGTTGATTGAGCATATCATATTGTTTTTAGTGCTGTACTCATTATATTAATATGTGTTCAGCCAAATATCATGCTGCCTGTCTCAGATGTTTGTCATATGTTTGCCTATTGTCCACAATATTGTCTGATGCCTTTCTCCTCATTTTTACAATGGCATGTTGTGGCTGCTCATATAAATCTTTGAATGCAGAGAGTATAATATGTTTATTTGAACCTTCACACATTTTTGCAAAGCTAATGATGTGTGTATGTGTGTGTGTGTGTGTGTGTGTGTGTGTGTGTGTGTGTGTGTGTGTGTGTGTGTGTGTGTGTGTGTGTGTGTGTGTGTGTGTGTGTGTGTGTGTGTGTGTGTGTCTAAGCATATAGAATTGTTTATGAAAGAATACTGCTGTCTTTTTTATGAGTATGACATATAAGGCCATAGGTAACTCTATCCATAAAGGATGTGGCTCACTCCCTATGTAAATTGTCATCATAATGACATTGTGATGTTCTGATATTCATGAGACTTTTCTGAATGACAGGCATTTTCTTTTCTTTTCTGTTGTGTTTTGAATTGATCTTTACAGACCTTAGTACTCAAGGACATTTGTCAGTCTGAAGAGTATGTCATGCATATGCAAGACCACTGCCAGATTCTTCTGAGGGTGACTGTGACAATGAAGATGATGATGCTGAGGCATCTGGACCTGCTCCTACCAAAGACATCTTGCATGCACCCCAGAGGAGACACCAACATCCACACGCATGATCCATGAGGTCATGACCAATGTGTTTTGAACACAGATGATAGACATGATGAGGGTCTTATTTGATAAGATGACACTGGCTATGTGTGATTTGGTCAGGGTGATAGCTCATGAGATCATTTGGGAATCTTATCCACAACAGCCTGGTCACTCTGGTAGGTACGTACTGTCTGTGTGCTCCACTTTTATTATGCTGCCAGCATAGCGATTGCCATTTAACTGAGGGGACTGTATATGTATTTATTTATTTATTTATTTCCAGTTTGATTACTGGGGAAGTCCACTGGGCCCAGAGAGCCCATTTTCAGTGGAGGTCCAGGAAGAAATGCTCCCTGAAACAGATTACAGTAAAGATAGCAGTCCAATAAAAATAAAAGTACAAGTACAAATACATATCAAATAATACAAAGCATGAGCAATATTGCCCATAGTGGAAAAAACATTGTGCAGATACAATTTTTTGGCAACTGTAATAGTGATTGGGTGGTATATCTTGCGACTTCCATATGTGGTTCATTTTATGTGGGTCAGACAAATTGGGCGTTGAGATTACACATGTCAGAACATCGTAGTGACATTCGAACCAAAAGAGAAACCAACGCTCTGTTCAGGCACTACACACAACATCATACTGCTAGATTTCAATTTTGTATTGTAGATAGAATTTTGGGTGACAGATCCAACAAACAGGGATGGCATTCCATTCTCAACCAAAAAGAGAAATACTGGATTATCAAGCTAGGGACACTATTTTCTCCTGGTTTAAATGTTCATTTATAACTAATTAATATATCCAATATTGAATGTATTATCATACTTATGTTTTATTACCGTATTTGCTATTTGGATCATCTATATTTTACTTGTTATTTTTTATTTTCTAGTTTGTATTTTTCATTCCAGTTTTTCTTTCAGGCAGTATTATGGGCATGCCTAAAATCCTTTGGAAGCACCTCATTGGTCTATGGACCTTACTTAAACCTGCATTTGTGCATCATTTCCTGTTTGTACTTTTTTTGTTCCACTGAGGAAAGCCATGTTAGGCTGAAACCGGTCTGGATTATTGAATTGTTCTATATGTATTAAAACACTTAAGTTTTACCTTAGTGTTGCTCTAGTTTTGTTGCTGATATATACTGAGTTTTGTGCTGGCATTTTTTCAGTTACTAAAAAGTAAAATCCACAGGAAACAAACTAATAACACCAAAAATCGAAACCACGTCCAACCTGAAAACGAACCTTTATTGCCAAGTATGTCAAAGCGCTTTTCGGCTTACAATAGTTAGCCTTCTTCAGAACAATGAAAGAACAAAATCCATATACTTTTATATACTCAAAAGGCGCCAAATTTCAACAATTAGTACTTAATTTAACAATTAAAATTTAAAAGGGTACAACTATATATATCTTGCAGTTAAGGTGAACAGCAATAATGGTTGATGGTAGACTCTAAAACAATTACAATTATACAAAAGGACCACAAAGGTATATATTTATCTAAACTAACTAGAAATTATAAAATAAATTGTTACTTAATAAACTGGTTCAAAAATGAACATGTGTTTGCACATAAAACTTATTAAAATATTTAATCTACATTATATAAAAAAAAAGAGAGAAAAAGAAAACTCGAATCAGTTGTAAAAAATTATCTCGCCAAGCTTTTTAATTTCAACAGGACTCCTATTGAAAGGGCTTCATTAAGGCCTGGAAAAGTACTTGCATTTAATTTAACTTACCACTTCAATTCTAGTTCCAATAATTTTAAAGAAAATGGGCTACCCCTAAAGTTACTTTCTAGTTTATCATTTAAATTTTTGGTCATTGATAATTTTTTACAACTGATTCGAGTTTTCTTTTTCTCTCTTTTTTTATATAATGTAGATTAAATATTTTAATAAGTTTTATGTGCAAACACATGTTCATTTTTGAACCAGTTTATTAAGTAACAATTTATTTTATAATTTCTAGTTAGTTTAGATAAATATATACCTTTGTGGTCCTTTTGTATAACTGTAATTGTTTTAGAGTCTACCATCAACCATTATTGTTGTTCACCTTAACAGCAAGATATATATAGTTGTACCCTTTTAAATTTTAATTGTTAAATTAAGTACTATTGTTGAAATTTGGCACCTTTTGAGTATATAAAAGTATATGGATTTTGTTCTTTCATTGTTCTGAAGAAGACTAACTACTGTAAGCCGAAAAGCGCTTTGACATACTTGGCAATAAAGGTTCATTTTCAGGTTGGACGTGGTTTCGATTTTTAGTGTTATTTTTTCAGTTACTGACAGTTTGTTTTGCCTTGCACTTGGATCCTACTTGCAGGGCTTTTCTCTTTTTCCAGTCTGTTTTTTTTTCACCCTGCTGTGGATCCTACTCAGTTACAGCACTCTTCATTGTCATTCTATTAGCTTTCAGGGATTATTTGGCCTCCCTTTCTGGAAGGATTTGTACACCACGACTGTTGGTTTTTGGATCCATCACATCTGTTCGACATTATACATCATACTTTGCCTAAGGATCTACCAGTTTCTCTTTCTGGACTGAGAGGGATCCAGTTTGGTTCTATTATATGAGATTATCATGTCCTCATCTATGTGTTGTTGAAGTGCCCTGGGTTCTATCGGTTTTTGTTTTTCAACTTACCTGGGTTCTACCATTTTAATTGGATTTCAAACTTTCTGAACTGGCCTTGCCTTGTTGTGATCGGCCCCATGTAACTTTATCCACATTGTGCCCTTCTGTGTTGTATTATAGGTTTCAAATAACACGGTTGTTATTATTTTTGTTTTTATATCTTATTTTGGACACTACAACTTTTAAACCAACCTTGCAGTTCCAGTTCAGATTCGCCCACTCACAAATGGACTTATGTGATCTTCAGGCAGCAAGGTATTTTATATTTGCACCTTTTTTTGGCTATAACCATCATTCTGGTCATATTTGGGATCACTACAGACCAGATCAGTTGAAATTTGTTGTAACAACAGTATTATTTAGCGCTAAGGCTTCCTGGTTGGTGTTGTGTGTTCGGGTTTTCAATTTGGGGGAACCGTGGTGTTAAGCCTTTTTATTGAGACTCATATTGCACCTCTTTAACCAGGTACTGTATTTATATACTGTTTTTTCATTGAGAACTTATAATTGGATTTGGATTTGGACATATACATATCGGGGTATTCTTGAACAGTTTACTAAAAATGGAACTACATTTGTTATCTTGACTGGTGTATTATATTTGTTCTCATTTTGCTTTTTGGCAACATGAGTTATTCTTCAAGCAGTTGTCAAGTTGGAATATAACGTATTTCAAGCAATGGACAAAGTTTTTGAATTTTTGTAATTTATCATAGTACTCATTTGTACATTGTTTGTATGGTATTTAGGTTTGTTTTCTCTAACCACTACTGATACTATTGTTTTTTTGCTATATTAACATTTTTTGATAAGGGTTAATAGCTTTGTAGCTTTTATTTGGCTTATTTTTGCACTACCTATTTTTAGGTATGTTTGGTAACCTATTGTATACTTCATAAACATTTAGAAATACGGCTTGGGACTAGATCTCAAATTCATTCTTTCTGTTTGCATTACACTACACTGTTAGGACAACATAATTTTTGTTATACTGTACAGGCATAACTGAGTTAGGCCCATATGGTCCATATGTCTGGCCTAGTAAGATTTAATCTATTGACCTCAGGATATGCTTTTATTCTTTAATACTCTTTAATATTAATAATCAGGTAGGCTCATATCAATTTATTTGATTTAGGTTACAATAGATGCTTTACAGGTATTCACATCATAGAGAATTGAAGTTACCTAATGGTCACATATATATATATATATATATATATATATATATATATGTATATATTTTGATCATCATATGTCTTTCCCTGAATATTGACTGATACAAGTTTTCTGGTCACAGTTCGTGTGTGTCAACTGTCCCTTCTTACATTTTCAGAGGGCTTTGTTTATTGGTTGCCAACACTACTTTTGTTACTGAATAATTACATTAATACAAACGGAACTCTATTGAGTTCATGCTTTTGGTTTAGGTTCAAGCAGGTTTCCTTGCTTCTCCCGCCCCCCTCCCCCTTTTTTCTTCCTATATATGGTTCTTGTGTGGCTTATTCAAAGAATATCCCAACTGACGAATTTGGGTGCTTGATATTATTCCTCAGGTTCACACATTAGCTATACATATACAGACTAAAAACATTTTATTTTGGCCTTAAAAATATACTAGTTTCAAATACAGATATAACAACTGCAGTTACGTATGTACTCATATATGTGTTGGTGTGTTTAAACACTGACACTAGCATATGTATGGGGCAGGATTGTGGTGGTGAACAAGTGTATAGGTACATGTACATCATCTCACCTATAATTTTTGGTGGCACTGGCATTGCCCCCCTGATAATTGGAATAATTTTGGTTATACATTTTTGCTTAACTTTAGGCTTACTACCATTTGACAGTTTATTGGCATATTATTGTATATTAACTTTTATTCTATCTGGAGATCTGAATAGATTTCATATAGATCAGCTTATTGGCATGGATCTTGAACAAATACTTCAGGGCCTTTGTGCCGACAAAAATGATATTGGGGTTTTTGGTATACCCGAAGGAGATGGTCTTCCTCAACCTATGGATCCAGTTGACGGCTGCAATGATGCTTTTTATAAACTCAGCAAAGGCATGAAGAATTTGAGATCTAACATTTGGCATTTGAGGCTTTTCAAAGCCTATATGAACAAGCAAATTATGCCTAGGGGCTTAAGAATCAAAATTCAACCTTTGGTGAGCAAGATAGATGACATCCTTAGCAAAGAATGGCATTTGGCACAACAACAGGCATCTATGAATTTCGTTCAAATTTTAAGTTCATATTATGAACAGACTATTGAAATTAATATTAAAGAAGTTGGTGATCTGTGTGGACAAGCTAAAACATATGATGGTCACCCACAATTTTCTATACGCCTTAATAAACTGTCAAAGGAACTGCTTTTGTTTGAAAAACAGACTAAAGAAAAAAACATTAAAAAATACAACAGAGATAGTACTGACTATCAGAGGGGCCGACCCTTTGAGGCCACCAAAAATGTTAGGTTCATGGAAACCGGCCAGAGGTCTGGCAGATATACCAACCAAAAAAAAGACCTAGATCCATACTCAAGGGGTCTCTCACATATAGTAGCACCTCAGGAGATGATTCTTTGACAACTGATATGGAGGGTATTTGTACTGGTGAGTCTCTGACTCCCAAAAAGACTACCTAAGATACACAAGTGCATGAACAAACCACCTGGTAGACCCATTGTGTCTGGTATGGGGTCATTGATGGAACCACTGTCTGAGTTTTTGACTTCATACTTGAAACCACTACTAAATTTGATTTGAGCAAGGATACAAGACACCACCCAGTTCTTATCCATTATAGATGATAACCAATTAGAACCTGAGGGGTTACTTTGTACATTAGATGTCAAGGATTTATACACCAATATACCACATTGGGCTGGACTTGAGGCCCTCAAGTTTTGGTTAGATAGAGCCAAATTGTATCCAGTTGGTTTCAATATGCTTTTGATTTGTATGGCAGAACATGTTTTGAATAAAAATGTTTTCTACTTTCAAGGTGAATGCTATTGGCAGTTGTGTACCGCTATGGGAGGCTCTTTTGCTCCTATATATGCAGACTTATTTATGGGCTACATTGAGGAGCAACTCATTTATGATCAAACACATAACATCTATCTTGAGGAGCTGGATATTTGGCAACATTATCTTGATAATTGTTGGTTAGTTTGGCGTCCCAATGAAGAATATTTGGCTGAATTTGTGTCATACCTCAACCATAACAAATGGGGTATTGAATTTACTTCAACTTATCACCAAAATCAAATCAACTTTTTGGATGTAACAGTAATGAGGAACCCAGATGGTACTTTATGAAGCAAAACATTTTGTAAATACCCGCAATACAATACTTTATTACATGCAACTAGTATGCACCCTAGCCACATCATCCGGTACATACCTAAATCCTAGTTCCTCAGGATATGCAGGATTTGTTCCACAGAAAATTACTTTGAAGAATCAAGACACGATCTAACTAACAGATACAGAACCAGGGGATACAAGGAGCCTGATATTCAGTTGGCACGTCACTTTGCAACCAATTCCACCAGAACTTCTCTTTTCAAATATTGTAATAGAAATAGGGATGCACAGGATGGAGGATTACGGTTTATTACTACCTATGGGCGTAACATCAATTTGATTAGAAATACCATGATGAAACATTGGAACATCCTCACTGCCAATGCGGATATTGCCTCCTTAGTCGGTAACACTTGTCAATATGGTTATCGTAGAGGGAGAACACTAAGTTCATTTTTTTCACATTATAAGAGGATGGGTTCAGGTGGCATAATACATCAACAACTTACGATGACTGGTGACAAACTTTGGGGCACTTATCAATGCGGCCATTATTCATAATGTCCATTTATATTCACATCTAAACAATTTTCCAGTAAAAACACTGACAGGATTTTTAACATAAAATTTTTTGGCAACTGTAATAGTGATTGGGTGGTATATCTTGCGACTTGCACATGTGGTTCATTTTATGTGGGTCAGGCAAATTGGGCATTGAGATTACACATATCAGAATATCGTAGTGACATTCGAACCAAAAGAGAAACCAATGCTCTGTTCAGGCACTACACACAACATCATACTGCTATATTTCAATTTTGTATTATAGATAGAATTTTGGGTGACAGATCCAACAAACAGGGATGGCATTCCATTCTCAACCAAAAAGAGAAATACTGGATTATCAAGCTAGGGGCACTATTTTCTCCTGGTTTAAATGATCATTTATAACTAATTAATATATCCAATATTGAATGTATTATCATACTTATGTTTTATTACCATATTTGCTATTTGGATCATCTATATTTTACTTGTTATTTTTTATTTTCTCGTTTGTATTTTTCATTCCAGTTTTTCTTTCAGGCAGTATTATGGGCATGCCTAAAATCCTTTGGAAGCACCTCATTGGTCTATGGACCTTACTTAAACCTGCATTTGTGCATCATTTCCTGTTTGTACTTTTTTGTTCCACTGAGGAAAGCCATGTTAGACTGAAACCGGTCTGGATTATTGAATTGTTTGATATGTATTAAAACACTTAAGTTTTACCTTAGTGTTGCTGTAGTTTTGTTGCTGATATATACTGAGTTTTGTGCTGGCATTTTTTCAGTTACTGATAGTTTGTTTTGCCTTGCACTTGGATCCTAGTTGCAGGGCTTTTCTATTTTTCCAGTCTGTTTTTTTTTCACCCTGCTGTGGATCCTACTCAGTTACAGCACTCTTCATTGTCATTCTATCAGCTTTCAGGGATTATTTGGCCTACCTTTCTGGAAGGATTTGTACACCACGACTGTTGGTTTTTGGATCCATCACATCTGTTGGACATTATACATCATATTTTGCCTAAGGATCTACCAGTTTCTCTTTCTAAACTGAGAGGGATGCAGTTATGTTCTATTATATGAGATTATCATGTCTGCATCTATGTGTTGTTGAAGTGCCCTGGGTTCTACCGGTTTTTGATTTTCAACTTACCTGGGTTCTACCATTTTAATTGGATTTCAAACTTTCTGAACTGGCCTTGCCTTGTTGTGATCAGCCCCATGCAACTTTATCCACATTGTGCCCTTCTGTGTTGTATTATAGGCTTCAAATAACACGGTTGTTATTATTTTTGTTTTTATATCTTATTTTGGACACTACAGCTTTTAAACCAACCTTGCAGTTCCAGTTCAGATTCGCCCACTCACAAACTGACTTACGTGATCTTCAGGCAACAAGGTATTTTATTTTTGCACCTTTTTTTGGCTATAGCCATCATTCTGGTCATATTTGGGAATCACTACAGACCATATCAGTTGAAATTTGTTGAAACAACATTATTATTTAGTGCTAAGGCTTCCTGGTTGGTGTTGTGTGTTCGGGTTTTCAATTTGGGGGAACCGTGGTGTTAAGCCCTTTTATTGAGACTCATATTGCACCTCTTTAACCAGGTACTGTATTTATATACTGTTTTTTCATTGAGAACTGATAATTGGATTTGGATTTGGATTTGGACATATACATATCGGGGTATTCTTGAACAGTTTACCAAAAACAGAACTACATTTGTTACCTTGACTGGTGTATTATATTTGTTCTCATTTTGCTTTTTGGCAACATGAGTTATTCTTCAAGCAGTTGTCAAGTTGGAATATAACGTATTTCAAGCAATGGACAAAGTTTTTGAATTTTTGTAATTTATCATAGTACTCATTTTTACATTGTTTGTATGGTATTTAGGTTTGTTTTCTCTAACCACTACTGATACTATTGTTTTTTTGCTATATTAACATTTTTTGATAAGGGTTAATAGCTTTGTAGCTTTTATTTGGCTTATTTTTACACTACCTATTTTTAGGTATGTTTGGTAATCTATTGTATACTTCATAAACATTTAGAAATAGGGGTTGGGACTAGATCCCAAATTCATTCTTTCTGTTTGCATTACACTACACTGTTAGGACAACATAATTTTTGTTAGACTGTACAGGCATAACTGAGTTAGGCCCATATGGTCCATATGTCTGGCCTAGTAATATTTAATCTATTGACCTCAGGATATGCTTTTATTCTTTAATACTCTTTAATATTAAAAATCAGGTAGGCTCATATCAATTTATTTGATTTAGGTTACAATAGATGCTTTACAGGTATTCACATCATAGAGAATTGAAGTTACCTAATGGTCATATATATATATATATATATATATATATATATATATATATATATATATATATATATATTTTGATCATCATATGTCTTTCCCTGAATATTGACTGATACAAGTTTTCTGGTCACAGTTCGTGTGTGTCAACTGTCCCTTCTTACATTTTCAGAGGGCTTTGTTTATTGGTTGCCAACATTACTTTTGTTACTGAATAATTACATTAATACAAACGGAACTCTATTGAGTTCATGCTTTTGGTTTAGGTTCAAGCAGGTTTCCTTGCTTCTCCCGCCACCCCTCCCCCTTTTTTCTTCCTATATATGGTTCTTGTTTGGCTTATTCAAAGAACATCCCAACTGACGTATTTGGGTGCTTGATATTATTCCTCAGGTTCACACATTAGCTATACATATACAGACTAAAAACATTTTATTTTGGCCTTAAAAATATACTAGTTTCAAATACAGATATAACATCTGCAGTTACGTATGTACTCGTATATGTGTTGGTGTGTTTAGACACTGACACTAGCATATGTATGGGGGCAGGATTGTGGTGGTGAACAAGTTTAGAGGTACATGTACATCATCTCACCTATAATTTTTGGTGGCACTGGGATTGCCCCCCTGATAATTGGAATAATTTTGGTTATACATTTTTGCTTAATTTTAGGCTTACTACTATTTGACTGTTTATTGGCATATTATTGTATATTAGCTTTAATTCTATCTGGAGATCTGAATAGATTTCATATAGATCAGCTTATTGGCATGGATTTTGAACAAATACTTCAGGGCCTTTGTGCCGACAAAAATGATATTGGGGTTTTTGGTATACCCGAAGGAGATGGTCTTCCTCAACCTATGGATCCAGTTGACGGCTGCAATGATGGTTTTTATAAACTCAGCAAAGGCATGAAGAATTTGAGATCTAACATTTGGCATTTGAGGCTTTTCAAAGCCTATATGAACAAGCAAATTATGCCTAGGGGCTTAAGAATCAAAATTCAACCTTTGGTGAGCAAGATAGATGACATCCTTAGCAAAGAATGGCATTTGGCACAACAACAGGCATCTATGAATTTCGTTCAAATTTTAAGTTCGTATTATGAACAGACTATTGAAATTAATATTAAAAAAGTTGGTGATCTGTGTGGACAAGCTAAAACATATGATGGTCACCCACAATTTTCTATATGCCTTAATAAACTGTCAAAGGAACTGCTTTTGTTTGAAAAACAGACTAAAGAAAAAAAGATTAAAAAATACAACAGAGATAGTACTGACTATCAGAAGGGCTGACCCTTTGAGGCCACCAAAAATGTTAGGTTCATGGAAACCGGCCAGAGGTCTGGCAGATATACCAACCAAAAAAAAGACCTAGATCCATACTCAAGGAGTCTCACACATATAGTAGCACCTCAGGAGATGATTCTTTGACAACTGATATGGAGGGTATTTGTACTGGTGAGTCTCCGACTCCAAAAAAGACTACCTAAGATACACAAGTGCCTGAACAAACCACCTGGTAGACCCATTGTGTCTGGTATGGGGTCATTGATGGAACCACTGTCTGAGTTTTTGACTTCATACTTGAAACCACTACTAAATTTGATTCGAGCAAGGATATAAGACACCACCCAATTCTTATCCATTATAGATGATAACCAATTAGAACCTGAGGGGCTACTTTGTACATTAGATGTCAAGGATTTATACACCAATATACCACATTGGGCTGGACTTGAGGCCCTCAAGTTTTGGTTAGATAGAGCCATATTATATCCAGTTGGTTTCAATATGCTTTTGATTTGTATGGCAGAACATGTTTTGAATAAAAATGTTTTCTACTTTCAAGGTGAATGCTATTGGCAGTTGAAGGGTACCGCTATGGGAGCCTCTTTTGCTCCTATATATGTGGACTTATTCATGGGCTACATTGAGGAACAACTCATTTATGATCAAACACATAACATCTATCTCGAGGAGCTGGATATTTGGCAACATTATCTTGATAATTGTTGGTTAGTTTGGCGTCCCAATGAAGAATATTTGGCTTAATTTGTGTCTTACCTCAACCATAACAAATGGGGTATTGAATTTACTTCAACTTATCACCAAAATCAAATCAACTTTTTGGATGTAACAGTCATGAGGAACCCAGATGGTACTTTATGAAGCAAAACATTTTGTAAATACCCGCAATACAATACTTTATTACATGCAACTAGTATGTACCCTAGCCACATCATCCAGAACATACCCAAATCCTAGTTCCTCAGGATATGCAGGATTTGTTCCGCAGAAAATTACTTTGAAGAATCAAAACACGATCTAACTAACAGATACAGAACCAGGGGATACAAGGAGCCTGACATTCAGTTGGCACATCACTTTGCAACCAATTCCATCAGAACTTCCCTTCTCAAAGATTGTAATAGAAATAGGGATGCACAGGATGGAGGATTACGGTTTATTACTACCTATGGGCGTAACATCAATTTGATTAGAAATACCATGATGAAACATTGGAACATCCTCACTGCCAATGAGGATATTGCCTCCTTAGTTGGTAACTTTTGTCAATATGGTTACCATAGAGGGAGAACACTAAGTTCATTTTTTTTCACATTATAAGAGGATGGGTTTAGGTGGCATTATGCATCAACAACTTACAATGACTGGTGACAAACTTTGGGGCACTTATCAATGCGGCCATTGTTCATAATGTCCATTTATATTCACATCTAAACAATTTTCCAGTAAAAACACTGACAGGATTTTTAACATAAAATTTTTTTGGCAACTATAATAGTGATTGGGTGGTATATATTGCGACTTGCACATGTGGTTCATTTTATGTGGGTCAGACATCACGGGCATTGAGATTACGCATGTCAGAACATCGCAGTGACATTCGAACCAAAAGAGAAACCAATGCTCTGTTCAGGCACTACACACAACATCATACTGCTAGATTTCAATTTTGTGTTGTAGATAGAATTTTGGGTGACAGATCCAACAAACAGGGATGGCATTCCATTCTCAACCAAAAAGAGAAATACTGGATTATCAAGCTAGGGTACTATTTTCTCCTGGTTTAAATGATCATTTATAACTAATTAATATATCCAATACTGAATGTATTATCATACTTATGTTTTATTACCATATTTGCTATTTGGATCATCTATTTTTTACTTGTTATTTTTTTATTTTCTAGTTTGCATTTTTCATTCCAGTTTTTCTTTCAGGCAGTATTATGGGCATGCCTAAAATCCTTTGGAAGCACCTCATTGGTCTATGGACCTTATTTAAACCTGCATTTGTACATCATTTCCTGTTTGTACTTTTTTGTTCCACTGAGGAAAGCCATGTTAGGCTGAAACTGGTCTGGATTATTGAATTGTTCGATATGTATTAAAACACTTAAGTTTTACCTTAGTGTTGCTGTAGTTTTGTTGCTGATATATACTGAGTTTTGTGCTGGCATTTTTTCAGTTGCAGATACATTTTAACAAATTCACATAGAGTCAAAAGTAAAAAAGCTATTTACAATATTTACAGAGTGTGAGAGATCATGTGAGAATTACCTATAGAAGGGTATAGCCAGCTATAACGTGTTTAGGAACTCAGGAGGATACCCTCCCAGGTGCTTTTGTTAAAGAGTTCTAGGTAGGGAGAGTGCAGTTACTTTTACATTTGGAGGAGAGGTGGATGTAAAGCTGAGTTTTGAAGTTGTTTGTGTTTGACATTTTCTTTAGTGTGGAAGGGAGAGAGTTCCATTTCTTACCTAAGGAGTAGGAGAGGAGAAGTTGTCCAGCAGGATGTTTAGGATTGTGGACAGTAATGAAGTTTTGGTGTTCAGATCTGAGAGTTCTGTTTAGGGTGTATGGGTGAAGGATGTTAGTTAAAGTGGGGCATTTGGTTGGATTAAATATTAGTCTATGTGCTGTAGTGAGCTGGAGGAAGACCATGTAATTTGTGAATTCTAACCAGTTGAGGGATTGGAGGGCAACACAGTGATGAGTAGAATGTTTGGCTTTAGTGGCAAATTTAGAAATTGTGTTATAACAGCTTTCAAGTTTGGAAGTGATGGAAGAGGATAGGTTAGTTAGTATCAGGGCACCATACAGAAGGGAGGGAAGAAATAAGAGGAGGCCAGAATACGCCTGGTAGAAGTAGAGAGGAAGTGATTGTTCCTGTATAACATACATAGTTTTTGGTGGGTTTTCTTTATACTTGGCTGAATATGGATGTTGAACTTGAGGTGTTTGTCTATAGTTACACTGGTTAGTTTGGCAAAGGGAACAACTTCAATCAGAAAGTTGCTTTGGCTAAGGACTTGGAAAGGATTTTATCAAAAGAGAAAGATTTTGAGGGTGTGAATAGTAGTATTTTAGATTTGTTAGCATTAAAAGAAAGGTGATTTTGGTGCATCCAGATCTCAGTAGTTGAGAAGGCAGTCTGAGATTTAGATAGAAGTTCAGGGAGGTTAGAGGTAGAGCAGACAAGTGTAGAGTCATCTGCATATTGGATGACTTTGGCATTAGGGATAGCAGAGTGAAAGTTATTGATAAAGATATTAAACAGCATTGGACCAAGGATGGACCCTTGTGGTACTCCGGTAGGGATGGGTAAGAAAGGTGAGGTGATTATTAAGTCACCAAGATGGTGGCTTAATCCTTACTTGGTGGAGTGTTTGTTTGCTTTCCATGTGATTTGGATTATCTGCAATAAATATTTTTGGAGAGGAATCCGATTGCTGAGCATTTTCTTGGATTTTGTGGTTTTTGGACTTTTTTGATTTAAGAAAGGTGAGGTGCCTTTTTTCCATTTCACAGCCTGAGATCTATCTGAGAGATAGCTTGAGAACAAAGAAAGAGTGTTTTGGAAGAGATTTAGGTTTGAGAGGTGACTTAGAAGGTGCCTATGGGAAGCAGTATTGAATGCTTTAGAGAGATCTAGGAGCACTGTGGATACTAAGTTCCCAGAATCTTGGGCTTGATTGAAGTTTCTAAGAATGAGAGTTGAGCTGTTATGGTGCTATTTCCTGGTCGGAAGCCATGTTGGGTAGGGGTAAGAAGTTGTTTTTTAGTCAGAAAAGGCATAAGTTGGAGGTGGATGCATTTTTCTAGGATTTTGGAGATTGGAGAGAGAAAAGTTATAGGGTGGAAGTTTGAAATGTTAGTGTTTTTGCCTTCCTTGTGGAGAGGAAGAATAAAGGTGGAACACCAGAGTTTAGGGACATAGGATTCCTTTATGGATTTAGTAATTAAGATACTAATTGGGAGAGCTATATCATCAGCAGCATACTTGAGAAAGGAAGAGGGGATGTTGTCAGGTGCATTGAAGCAGGGTTTAAGTTTGTATAGAAGTCTTTTTATGTAGTTAGAGGAGACAGGTTTAAGCTCAAACATGGGAGAAATTATTTGGGGACTTAGATAAGGTGGAATGTAGGAGAGATGGGTCGTTGTTGGGAAAAGTTTTTGTTAGGTCAGATATTGTCTCTATAAAGAAAGAGTTGAATAGTGAGGCTAATTCGAGGTCAGATTTACTTGGGTCCGGACATGGGTTATTTTTGGAGCCTGGGTTGAGGAGTGAGTTTATGGAGTTCCAAAAAAGGCTATGGTTTTGGGGATGGTTTCACTGGAGCTTAGTGTAGTAGGATTTTTTGTCTTTGAAGATTTGTTTTTTTGCAAAGTTATGGAGCTGTGTATATTGGAGAAGGGTTTTGGGAAGTTTATTCTTTTCGTAAAGCTTCCAGGATTTGTTTCTTTGATGCATAATTTGCTTTGTTTCTTTGGTTAGCCAAGGGGCAGTTATAGTTTTTATTCTTTTTTTTTCCTTGGTGGAGCTAGGGAGCCTGAGGAGTGGAGAAAAAGTGTTTTGGTACCTATCTTTAAGAATAAGGGTGATGTGCAGAGCTGCAGTAACTACAGAGGGATAAAATTGATCAGTCACAGCTTGAAGTTATGGGAAAGAGTATTGGAAGCTAGGTTAAGAAGGGAGGTGATGATTAGTGATCAGCAGTATGGTTTCATGCCAGGAAAGAGCACTACAGGTGCAATATTTGCTCTGAGAGTGTTGTTGGAGAAATACAGAGAAGGTCAGAAGGAGTTGCATTGTTCTTTGTGGACTTAGAGAAAGCATATGACAGGGTGCCTAGAGAGGAGTTGTGGTATTGTATGAGGAAGTCGGGAGTGGCAGAGAAGTATGTAAAAGTGGTACAGGATATGTACAAGGGTAGTGTGACATTGGTGAGGACTGTGGTGGGAGTGACAGATACATTTAAGGTGGAGGTGGGATTATGTCAAGGATCAGCTCTGAGCCCTTTCTTATTTGCAGTGGTGATGGACAGGTTGACAGATGAGATCAGACAGGAGGCCCTGTGAACTATGATGTTTGCAGATGACATTGTGATATGTAGTGAGAGTAGGGACCAGGTTGAGGAGACCCTGGAGAGGTGGAGATATGTTTTAGAGAGGTGAGGAATGAAGGTCAGCAGGGCTAAAACAGAATATATGTGTGTAAATGTGAGGGAGGGTAGAGGAATGGTGAAGATGCAGGGAGTAGAGTTGGCAAAGGTGGATGAGTTTAAGTACTTGGGATCAACAGTTCAGAGGAATGGTGAGTGTGGAAGAGAGGTGAAGAAGAGAGAACAGGCAGGGTGGAATGGGTGGAGAAGAGTGTCAGGAGTGATTTGTGGCAGACAGGTAGCAGTAAGAGTGAAAGGGAAGGTCTACAAGAGGGTAGTGAGACCAGCTATGTTATATGGGTTGGAGACGGTGGCATTGACAAAAAGGCAGGAGTCAGAGCTGGATGTGGCAGAGTTAAAGATGTTAAGATTTGCACTGGGTATGACTAGGATGGATAGGATTAGGAATCAGTATATTAGAGGGTCAGCTCAGGTTAGACAGTTTGGAGACAAAGCAAGAGAGGTGAGATGGCATTGGTTTGGACATGTGCTGAGGAGGGATGCTGGGTATATTGGGAAAAGGATGCTAAGGATGGAGCTGCCAGGTAAGAGGAAAAGAAGAAGGCCTAAGATAAGGTTTATGGATGTGGTGAGAGAGGACATGCAGGCGGTTGGTGTGAAAGAGCATGATGCAGAGGAGAGGAAGAAATGGAAACAGAAGATCCACTGTGGCGACCCCTAATGGGAACAGCTGAAAGAAGATGATGATGGTGGAGCTAGGGCACCAAGGGGCAGTTATAGTTTTTATTCTTTTTTTTCCTTGGTGGAGCTGGGGAATGTAGAGCATCTAGGAAAGTAGAATTAAAGTGGTCTATGGCTTTATCGACTGGAAGGGTGTTTAGAATATTTGAATTCATTTATTTGGGATCGTTAGAGAAGGTTTTGGGGTCAAATTTACTAAGGTTGTCGGTCTGAATATATTGATGTTGGTGTGGATGGGAGGTGGTTGAATGGTAAATGAAAGCTCGGAGGTGGTCACTAATAGAGTCAGAGATGGTGCTAGAATTGGTAATTTTATCTGGATGGCTGACTAAGATCCAGTCAAGAGTGGATCCTGGGGGATTTGTTTTATTGGGTCTGGTGATGGAGTGGGTTACTTGAGTAAATTTAAAGAGGTTAATGGACAGGAAGGGTATGGAACTGTTGATTTTATTCCAGTTGATGTTTACATCACCTAGTATGTAAGTTTCAAAGTTAATTTCAGCTGATGCCCATTGGAGTATGTCTTCAAGGGTTGAGACGTTAATTCCAGGTGGGATATAAAGGGCGATGATACAGAGGCTTTTGTGATTATTCATTTTTAATAGACCGACTGTTAGTTCTGCACTCTTGTGCATGCATATCATGTATCTGTCATGTATATGTGTTATTATCATGTGAAAATTACTTTGGTTTCAATGCGTGCATGACACATATTAACACATTACACTGTCCACACACATTAAACTAGCTATGCATTGTGGCAGCTAATCTGTAAATGGTTCGTCTCCCTGGCCCCTGCTTGTAAATATTTCACTTCCCAAGCCCCTGCTTACATTTATCAAGGGGACCAGAACTTGTCAGAGATTTGGGATATATGCCTAGATTTAAACAGGCCCTTGTGCTCATTAGCCTAGTAAACACCTATGAATCTATAAAAAGTCTGTATGAATGAAGAGGAGGAAAGAACTGCCTTGCAAAGCTATGTTCTCCTCATGGTTTACAGATGTACCTTTTGGAGGCCAAGAAGATTATGACATAAAGGGTGATATAACAGGCATCTGAAAAAATTGCTACAGTGTTTGTATGTCTTGACTATAACTGATGCATCTGTAAAATAGCAAGGTTATATCTGGGGTTAAGCCATGTATGAGGCTTAGACACACCATTCTGACCATCAGTGGCAGAAGAGTTTATAGAAAAGAATGGGAAACTGCAGGCATTAGAACTCTTAATAGAGCTTATAGGAAAGTAGGGGGAAGCTAGTCTGGTATACAAAAGCGAGTTCTTGTTAATAGGCATGATATCATTGGAAATACTTGCAAAAAAGGGACACCATGATTAAGGCTGGATGATCAATGATTATTTGGGATATGGCTTCTTATTTTTGGGAACAGAGTAATAATACATTATAACAATCATGGTAGATACTCTAAGCAAATCAAAGCATTGTATTAGTATGACATTTTAAACTGCAAAGCAGAAATATTATCTAACAGAAGACTGTAGGCTGGGTTAAGGATTTTCATGGCACATAGATTCATAGGTTCATAGGTAGGTACTAGGCTATCTGCCCGAAGGCATTTATAAGCCTAGCCAGAATGTGTTGGCTTTCACCACCCCCTTAGATTAGTTTCCTGTGCCTCTGTCCAGCAGAGACATTGAAGTGATCCCTGGGGTAAACTTTCTGTTTCCCATCCACTCGTCAAGATTTCTCTTGAAGAGGATTAGCGAGGAGCTCTGCCTAATGTAGATTGGAATCTTGTTCCAGAGCCTGGGAAGTCTCTGGGACAGGAATCTATCCCTCCAGCATGTCCTATTTATTGTTGAGGTGAGGTTTAGATCCCTGGAATGTGTGGCTCGAGGGGATATGGTTTTCTTTAGGTGGAGAATATCCATCAATTCTGGGTTGGACATGGCCTTGTATGTCAGGCAGAGATCACCTCTGAGTAGGCGGTACGTAACCGAGTACAGCTGGAGTTTCTTCAGTTGAGCTGCATAGGGCATCTGCTTGAGGCCAGTATTCCTCTTGTAGAGGTACTTCTGTGGTTTTTCCAGTTATTGCAGGTGTCTTGTAAGATACATCCCAAATGGGGCATTGTACTCTATGATGGATCTGATGAGTGATGCATATAGAGGCCCAATGACCTCTTTTGATCTGGATGCAAACCCTTTTGTGATTAGGTGGGCCACATAGAAGGATTTTCTAACCACTTTGTCAATGGGATTATCAAAGGAGAGGTTACTATGTACTTGGATCCCCAGATCCCTTATTACGTCTTCTGTATTTAGGGGGCTACCACCTATGTGGTCATTTGTGGGTACTTTGTTTTTTCCAAAGGGGATGACTATGCACTTTTTGGCATTTAGCTTGAGGCCATGGTTTTGACACTGGGTATCTGTCTCAGTGAGACCCTTTTGGAGGATGTCTGTGTCAGCCAGAGAGTCAATTATAACCCCTAGTTTGAAGTCGTCTGCGAACTTGGTCAGCCGTAGTCCTCCTGTGCTTGCCTGTACCTCTGAAAAGTATATGCCGAACAGGAGGGGTCCTAGGACTGAGCCCTGGGGAACGCCACTTGTAACTGGTTTAGAGTCAGACCTAGCTCCCACAACTCTTACCATGTGGGTTCTGTCCATGAGCCAGTTAGCAACACATCTCGTGACATAGGGGTTTATGTTCAGGCTGGTGAGCTTGTCTATAATACCTGAGTGGGGAATGGTGCCGAAGGCCTTTGCGGGGTCTAGGTAAGGTGTGTGGACCACCTTTCCCTCATCTATGGCCTTGGTAACTGTCTCAAAGAAGTCCACCAGGTTTAGGAAGCATGATTTGCCCTTACCAAAGCCAAACTGGGTCGGGTCTAGTGTATGGAGATTTCCAATGTCACTGTTAATGCAATCCATGATGATGCACTCCATAGCTTTGCAGACCAAGCTAGTCAGGCTTATAGGGAGATAGTTTCTGGGGTCTGTTGTGGCTCCACCTTTGTGGAGTGGAATAACCATTGCTGTGCACCACTCTGTGGGCACATAGCCTGTGGAGAGGCTGAGTTTAAACACTGTGATTAGGTCAGGGGATAGTTCATCTTTGAGCTCATGTTGGACGCAGCCTGGGACACCGTCTGGTCCCATTGATGCTGTGTTTTTGGCTTTGGTGAGGGCTGTTTTAACCTGAGTGTCTGTGATTTCAGGGGCACTACATTCTTCTGGTATAGTTATGAGCCCTTTTGGGGGTGAGAGGGGGGTGAAGTTTGCACTGAACCTGTCTGCCAGAATGTTGGCTATATCGGTCGGTTCATTGTATTTTGTGCCATTCTGCACTAACTCCGAGCAGATCTGAAAATTGCCACTTAGATTCTTGACATAGCTAAATAATGCCTTGTGGTTATCTTTGGAGTCCATGGCAATTTTTCTTTCGAAGCTAGTCTTGGATGATTTTATGAGGGAACATAGTTTCTTGCTGATACTGATCAGGGATGTCTTCCCTTCTTGGGATTTTACTCTTTTCTGTAATAGTTTCCTCCTTCTATTGTATAGCTTGTTTATGGCAGGGGTCCACCAGACTGGTTTCCTTTTCTTGGAGGAGTGAGTCTTGGTTTTGTTTGGGATAGCACGATCCATGCATTCTTGTAGGTGCCCATAGAGTGCATTAGTAAAGGATTTTGCTGCTTGGACAGCGTTCTCCTTTAGCATGGGGGCTTTGAAACTTCCCACCTCGGTCTTAAGTAATGTGAAGTTTACTTTTGAAAAGTTTTTCACGGTGGTTTCTTTGACCGGGGGTGGTGGCGAAATGTGGATATCCAGAGTGATTAGTTTATGGTCAGTTCTAAGCTGCGAGGGGTTGACCTCCAGTGTGGAACACCAGTCGCCCATGTTGGTGATGACCAGGTCCAATATGTTGTCACCTCTGGTGGGGGTGTTGACCAGTTGATCCACGGTGTTTGAGGTTATAAATTCTAGGAAATTTTGGGCAAGGGAGTTTGTACTTGAGTAGGTCTCCCAGTTAATGTTTGGGTAATTGAAATCACCCAATATCAGGGTGTTTGGTAGGACCTTTATGTTTCCCAGTGTTTCCAGGAATGCGGAGTGGGGGTCCTGGCACATGGTGGGTGATCTGTAGCAAGCTATAATTTAAATAGCAGTTTTGCCCATTGTTAGTTGCAAGTGGATGATCTCTGAAGCATCGTGCTGTGCCACTAACCTGGAGGTGTGGGTATCCTTGATGAATATGGATACTCCCCCGCCTTTTGTATTTCGGTCCAGGTTTTGTGGCCGAAATGTATGGTATGAGTTGTAGCCTGGTAGTGCTGGGGTGCTCTCTGGAGCCTTAAACCAGGTTTCTGTTACTGCACATATATCGATTTTCTCCATACTGAGGAGTGCCTCAAGTGCGTGCATTTTGAGGTTTAGACTTCTGGCATTGAGTAGCATTACCCTCAGTTTTTTGTTACTTGTGCTATTTACGGTGGTGGGTTTGTCTTTTCAGCCTTGCCTAAAAAAGGCACTATGGGGGTGGCAAGAGCCTTGGCCAGTATTCAAAAGCCTAAGGGTGACAGGTGCAAGCCATCTGTAGCAAAGCAGCGTGGCTTGTCCAGCATATCATCCCAGGCTGACAGACACTGGATCCCCTTTGAATGACATCAGAAGCTTAGCCAATTGTTGAAATTGATAATTTTGTCTCTATACTGTGGTATCATTCTTGGTGAGGGCAGGATGCTACTCAGGGTCAGAGTCATACCGGCCTGGGCTACATGATCAGAGAGCTCCTCCATTTCTCTTTTCATGTAGTCCAGGGAGGTATGGCTCAGGTCATTCACACCAACATGGACAATGACAGAGTCATATTTGTACTTGTTCTGGAGTGACCTGAGTGCTTGTATTATGTAGCAGATCCTGGCACCTGACAGGCAGCTAGCAGTAACCTTCTCCTTGTTCAGCCTAGCGAGTGGGATGTCAGTGTGCCTGACTATAGAGTCACCTATTACTAGTGTGTTGGGTATGTTATTTTGCCTTAAGGGCTGTGATTGTGTGACACACTGGTTTTGTGAAGTATGTGTTTCATGGTTTGTGTTGGGGGGTGGAGGTTGCTTGGATGTCTGCTTTGGAGGTCTCCATTGCTTTTGCAGATTTTTATTTAGAGCCTCCGAGTATGTTTTTGTTTATTTATGTGTGTTTTTTGCCAGAACTGGTTTCATAGGTCTATGTGAGATTGGTGGTGTGATGCAAGTAATTCCCTTCTCCTCTTGACTGCCTGGTCCAGTCTTGGGTTGAGAGAGCTTGGCTGTATAATTGCATCTCTCGCGTGTATTAGTGTTTGGTGGAAGGAGGAGAGGGTTGTCTGTGTACATGAGGCAATTGTAACATTATCTCAAAATGCCCAGATTCACCAGTTGGACTGAAGAGTACACCTGAAACTGCCCCTTGGACATGCTTGGATAGGTACAGTGAACTGTTTTACTGATTGGTTGGTAAGGTCGAATAGAGACCCTTGTCTTTCTCACCAGTGTGGGGGGGGGGTCTAGTGCTAAGGTTTATTAGTGCTTGCTATGAGTTTTGAGTAAGTGCTGGTATGAGACGTGAATGGTTTGAGTACTTAAGTTGAAAGTTTGTCTAGTTCCAAGGGAAAAATTAAAGAGTAGACTTTGTGGAGCTGGGAATAGCTATACTCTAGCTAACCGGTGCTGCCCAGTGTGCAAAACCACGCAAATGCGGGTTTTATAGCAGGGAAATGAAAGAGATAGAAATTAGCCCAAAACGGCCAATAAACTACTAATTTCTGAGCTGAAACCACTCCTCCAGGGACAGCTATGCTGCTCAAAGCTCCATCTCTCACAGTGAACAGAGAAACTTCTATCCAAGTAAGGTATGGGCAAACACAGAAACTTGTAACACAGCCCTGAATTCAGAACTAACCTGAAAACTGGACTATACTAGCTTAGAAAATTGGGAAAACAAGTATTATTTTTATTTTTTTTTTTGTCTTGTTTTCAGAAAATAAAGCAGATACAATCAAAAATACACGTATGCACAGAAATGGCTATCACACTTGAGTGTGTAGCCTACAACAGTTAAACAGGTAATTTAAACACAAAAATGACTTTGTTAAAGTGCAGGCAGTAAAATAACTACAATATGTAGCTGAAACAAGCTTTTTAAATCACAGAAACTCTAGAAAATTGGCATTTTAGGTGGAATTAGTTAAAGGCAGCAAGAAAATGCAGAAAAATGATAATCACTCCAACGTCTCTCTTTTGTCTCTCTGCTGCTGTGGAACTCTGCAGGGCACCAGGCAAGAGCTTTCTGAGCTGTATACTAGCAAAAACAAAACTTGCAAATGTGGGTTTTATAGCAGGGAAATGAAAGAGAGAGAAATTATCCCAAAATGGCCACTAAACTACTAATTTCTGGGCTAAAACCACTCCTCCAGGGGCAGATAGACTGCTCAAAGCTCCCTCTCTCACAGTGAACAGAGAAACTTCCTTCTATCTAGCACAGCCCTGAATTCAGCGCTAACCTGAAAACTGGACTATACTAGTTTAGATAGACAGAAAAACAAGTTTTTTTGGGTTTTTTTTTTTTTTTTTTTCAGAAAATAAAGCAGATACAATCAAAAAAACACTTTAAATGCACAGAAATGGCTATTACACTTGAGTGTGTAGCCTACAACAGTTAAACAGGTTTTGGTTACATTAAGTTAATAGGGTTTAAACAAACATAACCTTTTTTATTTAGTTTGGAAAGATGAGTTCTTTTTACTGTGCGTGGATATTTGATTCCCAAGCATAGCAGATTGAAAGGACTGGGAAGGGATGCCTGCACTTTGCAAAAACCCAAATGTGCTGGATAAGTTCTGGCAGTGTCCAGTTGTGATTAAAATATGAGAAGAGGCAATGGAAGTGGAATCAAAGGTCCTGGATATCTGCCTTCCCTTGCATTAAAATATTTGGTGCCTTCATCCTCATGTAATGTTGTCAAAGTTATGGAAAGTTCAAAGTTTGTAGAGGTTTATCTAGATCTTTAATGACAGGGAATTCAAAAGATCTGGAAAATCTGGGTGAAATAATGTTGCTTAAAACTTTGTAATTATACATAAGATGATTTGTGCTGTGCCAAAATATGGACACTGACATGCTTAAGTATGGAAATTTTATGGTATGCCAAAATTGAAAACAATGTTCATAAACATCTCTGTTTTGAATCAAGTCAATGATAAAGTAGATTAACTAAATATTTGCATTGTACTGTCAAAAGATGCACCTGTGTGTATAAGTGCAATGTCATTGTTCTTAATGTATTTTATTTTATAGAAAATGTTTATCCTTTTATTGCTAAAAGCAGTATCTCAATTAGAATAGTGGAGTTTATGTGGACATAGTGTCAAATGACTGATTGGCTTCTTATTTAAGCCTGAAATTCTGAACTTCAGAGTAACCAAATAGCTCTTCCTGTTATTTGCAGTTGGAAGTATGCACAACACTAAGAAATAGGAACACAGACTAAAATTTTAATTATATATTTACGTTTTTTATTGTTGTCTACCATTGTCAAACGTGCAACAAATAGGCAAATCTCTCCAAATGCTGTTTCCCCACATGGCTGAAAATGAATATATTACTTTCAATTTTCCCTGTCTCTCTCTTTCTCTATAAACATAAATTAGAGTAGTTTTCAGATAATCAGTTTAGCAGATTATAAACAGAGCCACGTTACAAACTGGAGTTTAGTCGATTAGCTTTTTGATATATAACAGATTAGAAAAATGTATTCTGTGTGGTATCTGACATTCAACATTTTCAAATAAAATTGAAAAGGCAAATTGGCATGTAATTCATATGTAAATAATTTTGCTTGCACACATTTATATATCACTCTGTAGAACAGTGATACAAGCTTTTTATTAAAGACAAAACTTTGAAGTATGCTAATGCTTTAGATAGCATACAGTACTGAAACAAATACAATCATATGTAAATACTTAAGCACTACCTAAAATATATATAGCCAGTCAGCAAACATATACCAGCAAACTTGTATCATGAAGTCTGCAGCTCGATAGGATACAGTACAGTCTTTCACCTGCAGTCATATCTGTCCTATCCCTTTATTTCTTGGTATTCTTCATTTGCTTTCTCTATGTTTTCGAATATTACACACAAAGGAAGAATCATTAAAGCAATCTGTATACCACCAAAGATCAATATGCAAACCCTATACTACACAAGTTGGTAAAAAGACCCATTTCATTGTTGTTTCTCACTACTAATACTTTTCAGAAACCATCATTAAGTCATCAAGCAATGATCACATGGCATCTCTTAATTCTTTCCATCGCAATATCAGCTTACACTTATCCTGTACTCATTTTCCATCTATATGTAATATGGTACTAATATCGCCATACTAGAGGACATACTAGCCTGGAGTTCCAATAACATAACTACAGAAACAATAATCTGGGTGATGTTAATATCACTTGACTAGATTTCTCACACACACACACCCCCTCACCAACATCAACCTATATAAATACAGCCAGCTAATTGCTGAAATTACCAGACCCAACAAAAACAACAGCTAAGGTACAATCCTAAATTGGATCATGGTCTCGGACCCCAATAAAATTGCCTCTTCAGGAACCTACCCAAATAGCATCAGTGACCACTTGCCAGCATTTTAGTATGCAAAACTACAACTGAAATTCACAAACACCGATACAAGTATACTAGAGACTTATCAGAGTTCTCTCCTACAGCCTTTAACAACACCCTACAATGCATTAATTGGGAACCCCTAAAAACACTCCCCCCTAGACAACACAGTACACTTTAATTCCTCATTTCTTAATATTCTGAATACCCTAGCACCCCTCCAACTAAAACATGTAAAATCCATCCATGCCTCATGGCTCACTAGAGCTACCAAATGGAACATGGTCACCAGGGACAGAGCCTGGTAACTTTGGCAAAAGCACAAAAAGCCCTCCAACCTCATAACTTATGGACACCTCTGCAACAAAGTAAAGCATTAAATCATTAAGGCTAAAAAAATACTATCACACTTTACAAAATCAACACAAATATAACCCTAAACATTTCTGGAGCTCAATCAACAAACTCCTAAACCCAGGATCAGAAACTAACCCATGTCCAGACCTAGGAAAAAGATCTATAGAAATCGCCAAACTTTTCAATACTTACTTTATTGATGTTATAGCTAATCTCAGTACCAACTTCTCTACAACTCTACCTAACCACCCCAACCCACCTGCCACTAATACCTCCCCTGTCCATTCTTCCTACTTCTCTCTAGCTCCTATTCCCACAATCATAATAAAGAAAATGTTTCTGAAATTGAAACCTTGCACAAATGCACCTGACAGCCTGCCCCCAGAATTCCTAAAAAATGCAGTAAATTCCGTTGCATACCCCATCAGCATACTTCTTAATAGGTCCATCCAAGAGTCTTATGTTCCTTCTATTTGGAAAAAGCATTTATTCTGCCAATCCACAAAGATGGAAACAACATAGATGTCTCTAACTTTTGTCCCATTGCCATCCTTTCCTCCATCTTAAAAATCCTTGAGAAATGTATCCACAGCCAGCTCCTCAGATACCTACTTGACAACACCATACTATATCCAAACCCCGCATAATTTTAGACCCGAGCACAGTACCACAACAGCTCTTACCTCCTTCTGTGACACTATTAATTGGGTCTGTGACACTAAAAAACGTGCCTTCTCTCTATTTCTTGACCTGTCCAAAGCCTTTGATATTATCTCTCATCCACTCCTTCTTAGAAAACTATCCAACACAGCTATCTCTCCCTCTATTTTAAACTGGCTTTCAAACTACCTATCAGACAGGTAACAAGCTACAAAATGGCTACATGCCTTCTCTCCCTTCCTTAACATCCCCACAGGTGTTCCCCAAGGGTCCATCTTAGGTTCACTACTTTTTAGCATTTTCATCAATGACTTCCATTCCAGTCTCACTCTAGGAACAGTCATCCAATATGCAGATGACTCTGCTACCATCTGTACTGCCAACTCCCCACATAACTTCAAAAACTTACCCAGGCAGCCCTCAGCACCACCGAAACATGGATGGCTAATAACCATTAAGCATTAAATCCCCAAAAAACAAACTAGTGTCATTTACCCCAAAGAAATCCTGCACCATAAGCAAAGACACCTTCACCATCTTCTCCCATGACAACACCTCTATAGAGATTGTCACACATACTAAACTTGTAGGTGTTACAATAGATGAATACCTAACTATTGATATGCACATTCACAACATCAGAAAAGCTTACCAGAAATTGGGCATGCTATATCGACACAAAACCTTCCTCAATTACTCTTCCAAACTAGCTCTTGCCTCTTCTTTCCTGCTCTCTCTCTTCTCTACGTAGCTCCTTTTTTCACCAGTTTTCAAACCAGTCTTAAATCCAAACTACACTCATGGTATAACAAAATAGAAAAAATTGTTACCACTGGTAAACCATTATCTCACCACTCTTAGTCTACTGAACTGGCAAGAACTACCCCACCACCTCATATATATTCAACTACCTACTGCCCATAAACTGATACTTAATCCATCCAGTTGTCCAGCCCTTTCTCACCTATTTACTCCATACTACCTTAATAGGCCCCTTCGTTCAGAAAACAAAATTCTCCTACAGGTATACAAACCCAAACTCACCGCTGGACAATGGCTCCATTACTTCTCTGCTAAACTATGGAATTCTCTCCCACCCTCTCTTAGATCTACTACCAATCCTTCTATCTTTAAAAAAATCCTTGAAACTTCATCTGTCCTCCCACTGGCAAAGCCCCCGTGCTAACACTTTACAACCCATAACCTGACTTCACTCTTTTCCACCTTCCCCTCCTATTCCTCTCTCCACTTCCATTACCTTCACCTTTACCTCCACCTCCTGAACTGATCAACCTTTTTCTATGCCCTTTACAAAAGTGCTGTATTAAAATTTTAACACCTCTATAATGCCTATCTCAGTGCCAACTACTGTCAGTCTAATCTGAAACAGCTGGTATATGGATTTTTGTCAGTTTGAATACTGTACATCATTACTTGATCTATAGTAGTTTAATTTGACATAGTTGCTTCTTGTATTTTTATCACATTGAATGTATTGTATGCTCTGGTGCTCTATTAGATTGATCTGCTATATCTGTTATATTGTCTTCTATCATATTGTAAGATATCATTGTATTGTTACTGTGTTTTATCAAATTGTATAATGAGTATCTCTGTGGAGGTTTTCTCCCTGGGCCTCCACTGAAAATGGGCACTTTTTGGCCCAGTGGACCTTCCCGGTCAACAAATGCAATAAATAAATAGATAAATAAATAAATAATTACAGCACACAAAAATAAGTGTAATGAACTAATAAAAAATACAAACTGACTAATGGAACATATTTGAATAAACATGAGGTAGAAATAATTCATTGCTGTTACACATGTTCCAGTGATAACAGTAACAACAGACAATCATTTTCTGGTAACTGAAATTATTTGCAGCTTTTCAGACACGTTGAACTTCCCAGCTCAAAGGTACTGCAGTGCATTAACTGTAAGGCAAATAATGCTGGGTCCATGGCATTGTGTGATGGGACCTTTACTATGACCTGATAACTTTGGTTAAAGCATAAGTGTTGCAGGAGCACAGTGAAGGGTAGCAGTCCAGATGTAGTGCCTGCTTGCCTGTCCTGGAGGTGAGGTCAAGGAGCATGCCACTGGATGCAAGACTCTTTAAAGATCTTCCTGTCAAAAGTAGGACCTAGTAGGAGCTGTTTGCTTTAGATGGGCTGGCAGAATTGACTAAGGGCTACCTCGCTCCGAGAAGTGGGTGATAGCCCAACCCTTAGGCTTACATCACTCAAAGAAGTATGTGATGGTCCCACTCCTTAAGATTATATCACTCACAGAAATGTGTAATAGAGCTACACCTTAGGATTACATCATGCACAGAAGTGGGTGATATCCCCACACTTTAGGATTACATCACTCATATGCAGTGATGGGAATAATATATTACAATATGTTATATATTACTGTAATATATTACAGTTTGTAGTAACTAGTAATATAGCTAGTTACTTTTTCAAAATAGTAATAAAGTAATAGTAATATATTACTTTTTAGTAACTAGTAACATAAATGTGAGTTACTTTTGACTTACTTTTGCTTAAACCAGT
>NC_056727.1:332295394-332305394 GCF_019279795.1 Protopterus annectens
TATTTTTATTGTTTCAATAATGTTTTTATAATGTATTAATATTGTTTCATTTATATTTTTGCATAACACTATTCCTAAATAATTTAGCATAAGGTCTTGTTTTCCTATGATGGATTTATCTCTAACTTGTAGTTCTTTTTTCTTATTTAAAAATAGAAATTTTGATTTTGATCTATTAAAGTGTAGACCTGAAATCTTATAAAATTTCTGCATTACTTCTTCTAGCTCTCCTAATGACTCTCTGGAGTTTGAGAGGGTTAATAAAATATCATCAGCAAAAAGCATTATTTTAGATATGTACTGGTCATAGACTTCTATTCCTTTTATTCTTGGATTATTGCATATTATTTCTGCAAGTATTTCTATAGCCAAAGCAAATACAATAGGAGAAAGGGGGCATCCTTGTTTAGTACCGTTTGTTATATGGATAGATTCTGAGGTGAAAGGACCTAATTTAATGTAGGCTAAGTTATTAATATACATGTTTTTTAGTAATAAGATGAAGTGAGGAGGAAATTCAAATAATGCTAAAGTTTCCCAGTTGACAGAATCAAAGGCTTTTTCTATGTCAAATCTGATTACAAGTGTTTCTCTATCTTCTTTATTCACATAATCTATAAGAGTAAGTATCCTTTTAATATTATCATGTGTGTGCCTGTTATATAAAAATCAAGTTTGATCATTATTAATTGCTTTTGAAAGTGGGATTTTCATTCTGTTAGCTACTATTGACATGAATATTTTGTAATCATTATTCAGTAATGATATTGGTCTGTATACGGTGTAAAGGTCTGATGGTTTATTATCTTTTAGAATTAGTGTTATGAGAGAATATTTCCATGAGGGTGGTATTTTTGCTTCTTACTGGACTTCTAGCAAAGTTTTATTAAAAATGAAGATTACTGCTGAAAGGAAGAGTTTGTAAAGTTCTGTAATTATACCATATATCCCTGGAGCTTTGTTAGATTTACTTTATTTTATCTTGTCAAGAATTTCTTTGTAGGATATAGGTTTTTGTAGGTCTAGTTTTAAGTTTTTGGGAATTTTTTTTTATATTGATAAGGTTTGTATCTAAGTTTATTTGGTTGGTATCTAAATCTTCTTTTTTGAAGTGTTCCATATAATGGAACCAAAATGCTTCAAGGATGTCTCCTATATCTGATACTATTTCCCCTTTCTTTTCATGATATATACTACTAATGTTATTTGCTTTAGATTGTATTTTAATTCTAGTAGATAAGTTATGTAGATATCTGGGGGAGGTAGCTAATGAGTTTATTTTTAATTTTCCAAGGCTAGACAAGTTTTGTGTGTTAGACTTTCATTATATTTTTATGTAATTCCTCTATTTCTTTTTTGACTTCTGGAAAATTCAGATTTTTTTTTTTAGATTTTGCTGTCAAGAGTCTGGTTTGCAAGTCTAATGATACAGATTCCCACTCTCTTACTTTGTTTTTGTACCAGCTAAGGGTCTTACCAAATAAATACGCTTTTAATGAGTCCCAAACCATGACTCTACTGATTTCTGTTGTATTATTAATTTCAAGAAATAACTGTAGTTTTGACAACATCCAGGGTCTGAATTCTTTAATTTTTGTGATATATGATGGAATTCTAGTTGAGAGGATTAAAGGTTTAAACTCTATTTGGAGCTTCATTATCAGAGTCATGATCTGAGAAGGGGCATGGAACTATTGAGAAGTTGAGGATTTTTGTTTGTAAATCTTGAACTACGAATAATTTGTCTATTCTGGTTTGTGTTCCAAATCTATGGTCTTTATGGGAAAAGGATTTATCATCTTTTACTTTAAAAGTGTCAATTAAGTGAAATGAATCAATCCATGTTTAAGGATTTTGAAATAGTTGCTATGCAAAAAAGACTTCTTGGTGGTTTCAGAAGCTTCTAAGTTACAATTAAAGTCTCCTCCCAGTATAATATTTTCTTTATAATTGTTGGAAATGAAATCTAGGTGTTTTTTAACTGTTTCTGCTCCAATTCCTGGGGACCAATATAGATTAGCTAAGGTCTATATTCTGTTATTAAATTTAATTATAAAAAATGCTAGTAGACCTTCTTTGTCTTCATATTTATAAATAACTTTTGGAGTGATTATGTTTTTCTTCCAGAGAATTGATACTCCTTTTGTCTTTGTTCTATAAGATGATTGAGCTAAGACTGTATAGTCCATAGGGTTCCAAATAAAGCTATCATTAGTCTTAAAATGCATTTCCTGGAGAAATACTACTTGTGCCTTATTTCAATTTACATATTTTAGTAAGTTTGATCTTTTATTTGCATTATTTAAGCCATTAATATTTAACGATAAGAATGTTAAATCCATTTCAAGTTATTGTTGCAAGAAACATTTTGCTTCTTTTTTTATTTTGATTATAGTAGTTATACCATATTCTCTGATAACATTGGATGTTATTTTTATGTGTGTAAACTTGGGAGTGTAATTTAATGTTCTTTCTACTTTAAATATAAGTAGGGTAAAATTCTGGTCAAGCTTTAAAAAGTACTTCTATAAAACATTACTTCTAAAGTATCAAATACAAGTAAATATGAATTTCCCATTAAACATGGAATGAAAGTCATTCCTAATCCAATAGATAAAGATAGATCTATTGGATTATCACTCATACCTTTAACCAACAATATCAACTGAGCTCCATATGTTAAATTATTATATGGAGAATTTTCTTAAAAGAGATATGAAATTCTATTTTATTCTATTATTGTTCTATAGTATTTTATATATCAGGATGGAATGTTAGTAGTGTAAACAATTATTATGTTGACTTAGAAAATATCCAATATTTAGTTACCCTTAAGAGATCCCAAACATGTCAGATATGTCAGTTTGGATCAATTAAATACAACAGAGGAGCATACACTAAATAAGCCAACAACAAATAGATTATTACTAAAATAATTTGACTAAAAGGACTCTACAGGAGACAATGAGTGATTACCAATGAAATATGAATTTACTGTAGGTGTACTGTCTTCCTTTACTTCCCACTCTTCAGTTCACCAAATTCAACTTGCACTTATGAAAAGACTTGGCTTATCAGTGGTATCCTGACTCTGAGTAGAGGGGCCCTACATTCTAGTGTACAGTGCTTTTACATATTTATAGATTTACAAAGCAGAGTCTAAGAAGGAACTATGATAACCCTGACAATTCCCATCCTGCATAGGACACCTCCTGCTTCCAGAATGGGTAATCACATAAGGTCTAGAATGAATGTGAAGGTACTTATATGGTAATCAAGACTTACCTTAGGTAAGTATTAATCAAATAGTATTTAGGGCATCTTAGAGAGTTCTTGGGGCAGTTAGAATTCTCTTAAGCCTCTCCTCCCTTGACCAAAAACAGAGATTTCCCTTCCCTTTCTTTCCCTTGTTTTAAATCAGTACTAATAAAAGAAATTCAGAAAACATAGGTAAACAGAAATAACATTCAGTAGTCCGTCTTGTAAATGACTCGCAATCCATTAAACAAGTCAGTGACTAACATCACTTTAGTAAACATTATGAAGACAAATTAGAAATAATTTCCTAGCACTTTAAATTTTCTGATAAAGCAAAAAGTTAACAATATGCTATTTTAACTAAAAGTATAAAGCATTTCAATTGTTCCTTGCATGTATACATTTCTACTTATATTGTAGTGTCAATAGCTGTTTTTGAAATCTGTACAATACTTCACTTCTTCAAATCATTCCTTTTTCAATTCAGGTTTTGTTTTGTCAAAACAGCAACAATATTTCATGGGCAAAATTAATATTTAGACTGTTTCAAATAAATAACTTGTCAGTTGCCAATTGAGTTAGTTTAGAATGTATGATTAGTGCAAATATAGCATGTTGCAAAAATAATATGTATTTTTTTGTGTGCTCTAGAGACTGTCATATGCAAGTGACATATATAATGTAGCATATATAGAGCAAGATAGCTTATGGATTCAGGTTGTTAAAGTAAATTATGCTTATTAATCAGGCAGTTTCATTTAAATTCACAAGTAATTTGGGGACATTCCAGCTGAGTTTACAGGAATGTGTAGTCCAATGTGAGTAATTGAGTCTACTTTTCCTCATAAACATATGTCACAATTCATTAAACTAAGCAGAGTCTAACATCTGTCTAATAATCATAAAGACAAAGAATAATACTTTCCTAGCTCTTCAAACTTTCTGATATCGCAAAATGTTGAAAGTAAGCTGTTTTAACTGGAAGACTAAAACATTTCAATACTTCCTTGTGAATATATATGTTTACCTTTACTGTAGTGTCAAGAACTTCTTTGAAATCTATGCATTACTTCACTTCTTTCAAGTCATTCATTTTACAGTTCAGATTATATTTTGTCAAAATGTCAATAGCATTTCAAGGGCACATTTAATATTTAAACTGATATTTTAAATGAATAGCTATCAGTTACCAAGTGAGTTTGTACAGCATGTGAGGTAACTGCAAAGAAACATGTTGCAAAAGGTAATATGTATCTTTTCATATGCTCTAGAGACTGACAATTTCAAGTAACATATAAAATGTAACTTTTACAGTACAGACAACTTGTGAAATCAGCTTGTTAAAATGAGTAATACTTTTTAATCAAGCAGCTACATTTCAGTGCACATGTAGTTTGGGAACATTTCAGTTGTGTTTCCAGGAATATGTAATCCTATGAGGATAAATCATAAAATATTTACAAATTATCCTATTATGTATTTATTTGCCTTGTTTATGTTGTTTTTCATTTTAATAACTAAACATTACTTTTTCTTATTATTTGTTAACTGTGAGGCTAAATGCACTTCACAGATTCCCAGTGTCCTTAAAAACTGCAGCAATTGTTTATTGTTGCTATGGCAATGCAAATAGAATGTGAAGAAAGCTTCACTTCTCTTAACCAACAGTACATTTTCCATCCTGTGTTATGTATTTGTTAATACTAAAAGGAAATAATTCAAAGGACATATGTACATGAATGGAACATTTCAGAGTTAATTACGAACATGTCCCCAATCCCAGTAACCATAACAGTGACTATCATTAATCTAATCAATATTATAATAACAATTAATTAAGTTCACTATTCCAATTAGTCTACCTTAAAAGTAGATTATTTTACACTATTATTTATGTATAGATAGTGAGTTATTAAATATATACAGACTATATTAGTATAGTAAATAGGAGAGAATTTAAAAAGGGAGACAAGATGCAGTTAAAATAAATAATGAGAAAAGAGAGAAGAGAGAAAGAAAAGAGAAAATTAAGAGAAAATACACGCATACTATGTATGTTGGTTTACAGTATAAATATTTTATGTGCTATATAATCCTCCTTCTGTGAAAGAAAAGTACCGTTTTACATACCTGAGGTAATGTGAGAACTCTCATGTCATCTTCTTTCAAAAAATATAGATAAAGATTCCAGTAGTTAGTTACCTTTGTTTTAAAATTCCAAGCAGTAAAACTGGTCCTTTAAAGTAATGCTAAAACAATTCATATCATAGTAGATGCTTTGAGAGATTTGGCTGTAACAATATCAGTCTTTTGCTTCTTCCTTTTGACATCTGTCCTGACATTTGTTTATTTTGTTCTCTTGAGAGAAGGTGACATCCAATCCATATCTTCTGGTAAAGTAATCACATTATTAGTTTTAATAAATGAAGAGGCTTCCTCTAAGTCAATAAAAGTCCTCATCTCATTGGCATACAGTATTCTTATCTTAGCTGGATATGCAAGTTGTGCCTAGATGTTATTTTGTTTAAGATACTTTATCATTGGCCACACTTTTTTTCCTTTGTTCCATTATTCTAGATAAATAGTCATTATCAAATCTTATCAGGCTGTTTATATTTTAAAGGTGCCTTCCTCCAAGCAGATCTTAAAATCAGTTCCTTGTCCAAGTATGAAAGGAAAAATTGATAATTACTGACCTAGGATGAGAGTTTGATTTAGTGGCAGGTTTCCCAAGAGCTCTGTGTGCCCTTTCAATGCCAAAGGAAAGTCTTTCTTTTAAATTTAAAAAGTCAGGGATCCAGCTTGATTAAAAGGAAATAATATCCTCACCTTCTGTGTTTTCAGGTAATCCAAAAATCTTGATGTTATTTCTCGACTCCCTATTTTCCAAGTCATCTACTTTATTAACCAACCAATTGTTTTGTTTAAGAAGCAGTTCTTTCTGTGTTTCCTCTTCCTTAAGTCTGCTTTCTAAGTCATTTAGAGAAACCTCTATTCCTGTTATCCTTGTCTAGTGTTGTTGTAGCATTTCCTTGAGGGTGTCAGCCTGTGTTTGACTGCTTGTTTTAAGATTTTCTAGGTTCTCTTTAAAATCATCCATCTTCAAAGACAACTCCTGCAGGATAGATGCCATCTGTTGCAGTTCCTTTTTTAAGGCAGCATCCTGGTGAGAATTCTTTGAGTTGCTCGTTTTAACAAGTGAATATATTTCCAAGCTTTTTGACAGGAAATTATTTGTAAAACTTCACCAAAGTTTCTAATTATGTAAATTAGTCCTTTATCTATAAGATATTATACTTTGAAGAAAAAAATAATATTTTTCCTGTCTTATTTAACTAGCTATATGGAGCTCTAAAATACTGCTGCTTTCAGTTAGCCATTCAGGCTCCGCCCCTCGTACTGTGGACTCTTACCCTCTAAAACACTCCCTAAAACTGAAACAATTCTAGCCTGCTAGAGACCATATCCTTACCTTGCCATATAATAAACAGCATTGGTTCTCCACACTGCCATCAATCTGAATCAAACTCACCACTCATTGGTTTTACATACAATGCCCCAACCCACTGCACCAAGCAGGACTCTTTGGGTAGATCTAAGATCAACTAACTTTTGTCTTGACAATTTTTTGTTATGCTGTATTTAAAATTCTTTTCGGGTTTTGATTTTTAGTTGCTGAAAATAGAGAATATGTGATAGGTTTTTATAGGTCTTGTGCTGCTGGCTGGTTTTGTTTAATTATTATTTGTGACTTTATAGCTATAAAGACTAGTCACCTTCTTCTCCTTTCAGCTGCTTCCATTAGGCGTCACCACAGCAGATCATCAGTCCGCAGAACAAGTGGTAGTAGAGTTTTTACAGTATCAAGTTGCCAGCCTAGTGCCCAACCTTCCTCAGAACATACACGCACGCACACATACTCACACCTAGAGCCAATTTAGAATGTTCAATCCACCTACAGCATGTCTTGGGAATGTGGGAGGAAGCAGGAGCACTCAGATGAAACCCACACAAACATAGGGAGGACATACAGACTCCACATAGAAGGCACCCCAGCCGAGAATTGAACTGGAGAACCTCTTACTGTAAGGTGATAATGCTAACCACTGCACCACAGTGCTGCCCAGCTATAAAGACTAGTCTGCTGGAGTTTTTCGACTGTTAAATGCTATTCATTATTCTCCATCAGTACCTTTTATCATTACCCACTCATCAATCAACATTACAACAAATCCCCCACATTACCCTATGCCACATGTAAGCACTCCACACATATTAACATGCACCCAGTCACCCATCATCCTTTCTCCATTTGATTCACCTCTCCAGTTCACTACACCTCATAATCCAAAAACACCCCAACCTCAGACTCCACTTCCTAACAGTAGTCTACCTTAAAACCATTACCAGCATAGCAGCTCAATTATTATTAGGAGAGGACATCCACTATAACCCTGGCCCAACTACTATCTCCAATGAGCCACCCACCCCCAACCTTCCATTTAAGCATAAACCCACTGACATACTTATACTGAACCTCAAGATTCATAATATCATGAACAAAATAGAACAGTTGCATTCAGCTATTTCTATATTCAACCCAGATATCATGATCATTACAGAAACAAGGCTTAAGCCCCATATTAAAGACAACTCTATAACACCACCTGGCTATAACATACTAAGAGTAGATAGAGCACACAGAAGAGGTAGAGGTATCACCCTTCTTCATAAATCCAACTTAAAAGTCCAATTCTTACAAAAAGAAACCCCAAATTTCAACAATGCTGAAACCTATTCACCAAACTCCTTCTTAACCAGCACAAACAAATAAACTTACTATGTATCTATATACCACCTGAAGAAAGCCTTAACACCCTAGAATCAGTTTTTCACTGGGCTTCCCACTCCCTCTCCCAAGAAACTATAGTCCTAGGCAATGTCAGGAAGGATCAACTGGAACAGTATACACTCACAAACAGTCACCAACCACTTAAATCTATATAATTACACCCAACTCGTACACTCAACCACACGTACTGACAAGTCCACCAAAAGAGAATCCACCTTGGACTGGATTCTCACTATCCAGCCCAACACTGCCCACCAATGTGGAACACTACCCAACTCTCTCAATGACTACAATCTAACTTTTCTCCTTTGGCACAAACTTAATGTACCAACCCACACTCCCTGCTACAAACCCATTTCCGTAAAGACCTCCCCTCAGATAGATACACAGAAACCCTAAAATCCTGTAACTGAGCTCCCCTCAAAACACTCCCCCTGGATAAATCAGTAGAGTAATTTAACTCCACATTCCTAGAGATTCTAAACCAATTATCCCCACTCAGAACAAACAGGGTACACAGTAACCCTGCCCCCTGGCTACAAAAAAAACATAAAAACCTTAATAAAAGATAGGGATAAAGCCTGGAAAGTCTGGTGACAATACAAAACACCCATAACCAGGCAAACCTTTTCTGAACTTAGAAACAAAGGAAAAAAAGCAAGTCTAGATGTATAAACAAAATCACTATATTTCCTTACAAAGAAAACACAGTAACAACCCACAGAAATTCTGAGCTGCAGTGAACAACATCCTCCAGCCCAGAAAAGCCACTACACCACCACCAAACATCAAAGGAACAGACCTTGGCATAGCCTCAAACCTCGACAACTATTTTATCTCTTCCATACTTAAACTCATAAATGATATAACACCCACAACCCAACTACAACCCCCAAAATGCCAAAATAACTCTACCCCCTTCTCACTCAAACCAGTACCAATATCAACCATTCAAAAACTCTTAGCAAAACTCAAAGCAACCACTCTCCCAGCCAACAATCTCACAGCTGACTATCTCCAAACTGCATCTAAAGCCATTGCCTACCCAGTCTCCCTACTAATTAATAGATCTGTTACTGAATACATCATTCCATCCTTGTGGAAAACCTCATATATCATCCCCCTTCACAAGGGCGGCCCCTCTACCCATCTCTCCAACTACCATCCAATTGCGATCCTGTCACCCCTATCAAAGATTCTAGAATGATGTATCCACCACCAACTCCTCACACACCTACTATCTATTAACCTACTATCTAAAACCTAGCATGGATTTAGACCATCCCCCTGCACTACCACTGTTGTAATTAACTTCTCCAACACCATAAACTCATACAGGAACCAAGGAAAACTTGTCTCTGCCACCTTCCTAGGCTTATCCAAGGTATTCAACACCATCTCTCACAATAAACTCTTAGCCTGACTCTCCGAACTCAACCTCAATAATTCCACCCTGCACTGGTTCAACAGTTACCTACGCAAACCCTCACAGTCTGTTAAATGGGTCAGCTCCCTATCCTCCCACTCCCTGTAATATATTATGTACCCCAAGGCTCAATCATAGGCCCCCCTCCTCCTTAACATATTTACAAACAAACTCCGCTTAGCAACCACAAAAGCTGATATTGTCCAGTACACTGGTGATACCACCCTAATCTGCACCCAGCATCCATCTTCTACAAAGTAAAGCCCAAGAATCCTTCACTGAGATAGAGAACTGGCTAAACAATCACCAGCTGATGCTAAACCCAAAAAAACACAACTAATGCTATTCCACCCAACTAGGCCCAATGACCCCACCTTCTCCATTCTCTCAGGCAACAATACCCCCATCACCACAGTTCCAGAGGCCAAACTACTAGGCATAACAATTGACCAACAACTTAAATA
>NC_056727.1:332310394-332325394 GCF_019279795.1 Protopterus annectens
ACTATGTTCATAATGCACATAAAGATGTAGAATAAAATGTACCCTTTCAAAATACTTAACTGTGAACTTAAAGACCATCTTATAATAGTCATCACAAACAGCCTTTCTAAATCTGGTATTTCCAAAAGTCTGTTTGCACTAAAACCTTTGTAAATACTATTGCCTTTCCAACACACATACACATTGGTGTTGTCCGACCAAATAAAAACATGTACTAACAGAGAGATCTGCTCTGTATAATAACACTAATTAGCTCTACTTCTAAACATGTTTTGATAAAGAATAATTTTGTAGAAAGGTCCAACCATTAAAATGTTGAAAACATTGTAGTTTCTTGTTATATTCAAGCATTCTGCATTCCAAAACAGACTTAGAGTTATGGAAGGTTACATGTCAGAGATGCTCCTTTCTGATTTATAGGAACTGTTGCCTGATTAACTGAAAAACATGATGCATCTTTCTAGGCATCATCTTATAAAAAGGCCACATAACGTTCTTACTGAGTATGACAATAATACCTGCTTATTTCAGAAGTATATATAAATCATATGAATTAGCAATCCCCCACTAATAATTTTGCAGCTCTAGAAAATATGTGTACCAGGACATCCAAGCTAAAGACAGAGATAAATCTATGCACAAAAGCTATGCTTACAGGCTTTGACCACTGTCTGAATAGCCCTTGGCAGTTCATGGCATTGTGAGTGTTAAAACTAGGGATCAAAGCTGAAGCTCAGACAACTGTCAAGCAGTGTGTTGAATAAATAATCTGATGTTTCTCTGCCAAATAAGCCAACAGTCTGATCAAAGCAGCTTTTATCCAGGGAGCTAACACTTCCCAGTAACAGAAGATACAGTGTTTACAAATGCTAGACATGATCCATGGAAAACTCTCATCTTTCCAAGCCTGTAGTGTAATCCCCTTAAGACATTTGCTATTCACAAAATGTTTTCATTTGCAAATATTTGGTGTCACAAAGATCTAATTTAATTTTAATGTATTTATCTGATAACCAAGTAAGTGCATTTGTCCATTGTAGCTATGACACAGGGTGAAGGAAATGCATATAATCAAACACACACACACACACACACACACACACACACACACACACACACACACACACACACACACACACACACACACACACACATCTATATTCATTTATATCTATCTATTTATATCTATTTATCTGTCTGTCTGTGTATTTATCTGTTTATCTGTGTATCTGTGTGTATGTGTGTGTGTTTATATACATATAGCCTTTCATTTAATACAGATCTTTTCAATTGTTTTGATAATTTTTATACATGGTCCAGTCCATATAAATTATGGTGAGGTATGTTATTAAATACACATTAGAAGACTGATCATCATTTAACAGAACAAGTTCTTTGCCACACACTATAGGTATGCTTCAGAAAACTCGAGTTATAGTCAGAATAATAGCCTGCTTAAATGTTGTGACTCAGCACAAAGAAGGGAAAAGTCATTGGGTGCAGTTTTGGGCAGCAAGACAGCTTATGCAGAGTCCTGGCATACACTGCCATCTGAACAACAAATTAACTCATGCAATACAGCATTAGCAAAACTGAGCTTCTTGCAAAGTGAACTGCAAGGAGTGGTTATGCAGAAACAGACCATTCTTCAGTATTCAGAATTACACTTTTTTTACAAATGCTATTCTGCCTCCACTCAGACTTTACAGTTTACTTTATTTATCATTGCTTGTTCTCACCATTAGCTGTAGTGTTATACTGCATCAAAATTTGCATTGTTATATGTCTGTTGTCTTTAAATCATTGCTTTTCTCAAATGTCTCTTTTCCATCCTTTTATTTTTACTGCTGAATTGCAATGGTGGTGCAGATAATATAGGTGCTTTTTATCTGTATTTGAAAGGCAGATCATCTACTTTAAGTCTGTTTGGAGCTCTTCTTTCTGGACCTCCTTTAAACGTTCATGTTGCTCTAAAGAACTTTCTAGTCACTAGTAAAAAATAATAACTGCATGTGTATTATTATCCACCATAGTGCTGCAATACTAATAAATTCAATACAGCTATCCTTCCACCTAGATACAAATTAGGTAGCACTGGAAACAGTGACCACCATAAGGGGGATCAAGCAAGTCCTGTTTTTACCTAAAAGGCCTAGAACAAAAATGCCTGCCATAGCTTATACACATATGCATTTATATTTAACAGAGTTTGTGGCTGTTATGCCTTATAATCTAAACTATATAGCCTTCAGGGACCCATATATCCCCCTCCACCCCACACCAATTGCCATCTATAAGCTGTTGTTGGGAGTTGAGAAGAAAGAAATTCATAATATTCACCCTTTAGGGTTAGTGGATGCTTTATTGGTTTCCATTCTCCTGTCCTGCTCTTGGGCTGAAGATGTTACTAGACTCTTGCTCTGTTGCTCAGAAGACAAATTTCAGTTCCAATTCCTTGCTCCCTGTGCTAACTGGAATGCACATAACAGTAAATTTCCTTAATCATTTTATTGTCTAGAAAGTATAATGCACTTCTTCTCCACCTTGTGTTGTTCAGCATGCAGCGGCTGCTGTTTCACCCTCCAACAGCCTACAAAAACTGCTCTTACTCTGACACTATAACGAATGTCCTCAGTGTGGGACTAACAGTATGATCTCGGCCACCCACACATTTTTTTCTTGGCCAGACACTCTCCCAGCCAAACTTTTGTATGAGACCATACAAGTGATCCACATTCTACTTATCTGTTTACCTCATTGTCACATACCTTGTTGTATACATTGCACATGTAATACATTACCTAAGTCCTGTAAACCTGTTACTGAATCATTACTGCCACATAAACATAGCAAGCTGAGGGACACGAGTATACATAATGTGTAATGAACAAATGAAATGCATACACAAAATGGTGTGCTTATATCACAAATATGTGTAATTACATATAATGACGTAAATGCATCTCTGTAATGTAAGTGCAAATGATTTGCTGATATTTGCTCATGATTTACACTTGTATATTCTACAGAAACAGATATAGCAGAGTGCAGTTGTAAAACAAAATGGACTAGAAACATAAAAAACAAACAAAGATGCAGTATTGCGCACTAGCTGTTCTTCAACTGCATGCACTAAGTGCACAGGTAATGTGTATGCATCCTTGTATCATCTGTTTAGGCCCACTGCATGCATTAAGTGTACAGGTAATGTGTAATCATCCTTGTATCCTCTGTTTAGGGCCACTGCCTGTTATAAAGGAACCTATCATAAATGTGACAGAGATATATACCAATGTCAAGTACTCTTAGCTGCAGGAATAAGATGTATCTGGTTACTGTTGATGTCTGCTCCAAAAACATGTTCAACTAAGCATCTTAATTAGTAATAGTAAATGTGAGACATACATATATATTTGTAAAACCTCACTACAAACAAGACCTTGCAGAGTCACAGAAAGGGGATTGCACGGTTTAGGACAGTTCAAGTTACAGATACAGTGAAACCTGCAGATAGACACACACACACACACACACACACACACACACACACACACACACACACACACACACACACACACTCAATATATCTATACTCACACATTTCCCTTTTATATGCTTGCCATGCCAAAATGTCAAACATCTGCATTATCTGCATTTAAAATCGAAACCACAGTATTGCGAAAAATTCTAGTAAATGCATTATGATGTATATGCATTCTCATATTAAATTGTGTTTATTCAGTGATTTGCAATAAAAATGGAAATTTAATTAAGGAAAAGAGAAGAAATATGAAGGAACAGTCTGGACTTTCTGTGAAATGTTTGCCAGTTGCTAGGTTTGGGTCATGATACAGTGGGGAGTTGGAATTTGCCCTTTCTTAGCTATGGTATGATCACAGAGTTGGTATATGTAACTAGCAGAAAAGCGCCCCTTCCACATAAAATGGCGGGGGGGGGGGGTTATCATTTGTGACTTGATATCATGTAAGTCAAAGTTTTATGATTTTTTTTTTCTGTAGGTGAGTCATATATATCTATATATATATATCTATATATATATTTATATATATATCTATATATATATATATATATATATATATATATATATATATATATATGTATATATATATGTATATATATATATACATATATATATACATATATATATATATATATATATATATATATATATACTCATATGTGTCAAACATAAATGAAATTCCCAATCCAGTGTCCTACCATTCCACCTTCTGGATCATTTCTCAGAGTAAACAACTTAATACTGTCTGTATTATTAACATTTTTTTTCTTTTTTTTCTTTTTGAGGATAATTGCCAGCATATCTTTTATCTACTCACTATTACCAGTTGTTTTTAACTGCAGTCTGTTCAACCAATTGCTATACTTACATTGACTCAGTCTTTATTTTAAATGCATTTAATTCTATGATACTTTTTGAATGAAACATACTATAAGTGTGATTGTTCAAGCATTCAGTAACTGAAAAGTTAACTAATTTGTCATCAGGGCCTCATCTTATTTGTATAAATTAAGCTACACACCTCAGTTCTGTGCATTAGTTTATTTTCTTAAATTTCTATTAAAGTGTGAGCAGTGCTTCTCAAGGGAAGGGAATACCTTATTTTATCATTTATAAATATTTATAAATGTAATTTTATATATTTTCTGATGAAGTTCTGAATGCTTGAATAAACGGGAACAAAAGCGCTAAAACCTTTAGTGCCGTGGTTGTTTTAGTTAGCTGATTCTTGGTCTCGAGCAGTGCCTCCAAGTTTTTTTTGGTTTATTAATCATTTTCTTGGCGTTTGGTCTGCTTTGTTTGTTAGTTATCATTTTATATATCATTGTTTTCTATGGGACAGCAGGCAGAGTTTCTGAGGTGCAATAAAATCATGGTATTGACATTGTAAGGATTGTACTTAACTACAAACAGATGATATTAATAGCTATACTTGTTTCTTAGCAGGCTATACAACAGTATGATCATGAGGTTAAAATAACACAAGATATCTGTCTTGCTGTGTATTAACAAGGTGGGATTTCTCTAATAACTGGAGTCTGCCAGGATTCACCATGTTTGCTTTAACTGAATTTTTATTCTAATCGGTTATGTTTTAATCAAGCCATTACGAGTTTGCAAGTAGAACTGCAGGCTATTCAAAGTGGCACCATAGCTCAATCTGATAGTAATGGCTGCAGTAATTCAAATTAGGTGCCATTTAAACACCAGCATCCTTTATAAATTTCCAGTGTGCACCATCACTTCTTTATAGTTCATCTCACTCTGCACTGGTGAGGTTCATGCCATCAGCTGAGTGATTACTTGATCTAAATTAGTGTTTTAGTACAAAGTGATGATAGTAATGTTGATAAGCATGGTAGAGGTACTTGTGCCCTGTTTGATCTTAGTGGGAGAATGCTTTTAGTTATTGAGCTAATAACTGTAGGTGGTTAATATGCATTGCAAAAACAGTGATTGTTGTACTCTAATGTAGTTATTACCTGCAATACTTACCTAGCTTATTACATAAAACTGTATGCAATTAATTGCACAGCCTTTTTCAAAAACACTATTTTTATCCAATTATTTTAATAGGCAGTGCACTATTTAGGAGTTCAGTTGAATGTTGTGTTATTGCCCTTGAAGCACAAGAAAGGGAGTCCCTGCTCAAGTACCATGTGGAAACAAAGTGATTTTAATGCACTGTTTTGAATTTGCTATTAGGTAAGCCATAAAATGTGAGTTGAATCCAGTTATGAGGCGCTAAGTGTCCCTAGGCAACAGGGCAGTTTATCAATGAGTGGTAGATCCTCTAGGAGGAAATGAGGCTTATACCTCATAGGAAGAAAATATGTTGAACTTCCCCCATTACTTCTAATGAGATAAACACTGACTTAAGAAAAGTTTTGAGAGATTTCCCTCTTAGCCAGCAAAGGGGTGTGGGGATACAAATAAATTCATAGCTAAACAAATCTTTGTCTGGATTAATTTCCTATTATCTGCTGCAGGGAAGCCCCAAAACACTAGGCAGCATATTATTTTTCAGACGATAATGCATTAAAGGGAAATGCATGTCATATTGCCTGCCACAATACTAAATAACACAGTCATCTTTGAAGGCTTTAATATCAACACTACTTCCAAACTCTACCACCCGCTAAACTAAATTTTTGTAAACTAGAATTTGAAACAGTTATTAAACTTACCTACAAGACTCAACCCACTAACAGGAGCAATTACATACTCAACTGCATTATTACCAGCATAAAAGACAGTAGCAAGCAAGTAAAAATTCTTCTTAACAACGTAATTGATTATTGCCCAGTTCTGTCCAGCTGGCTCTTTAAAGTTGAGAAAAAAAACTCCATGTACCATTATTTATATACAAAATTACTGAATCAAAACAACAATTATTAAACGCTCACCTGATTAACATAGACTAAACTTGTATCTACAATGACACAGACCCCAAACACAGCCTTAACTAATTTCATGGAAAAACTCAGTCACATCCAGGACTCTGTTTTTACTTTAGTGAAAAGAAGACTAAATGACCAAGGATGCCCTAGGGTATCTAGGTAACTTAAGCAACTGCTTAAATTCAGGGTGTGATGTTTCTTCTCTGGACCAGTAATCAAGAAGCCTGAATCCTCACCACTGTCACTGGAGAGGGATGTTCACTTGGAACAAAAATAAGATACATACAGTATTTCCAGATGCCGCTCTCTGCATCAAGCACAACTTCCCTTAAGAGCACACAGGAAATGTATTCAATCTGGGGGCTGTTTTTCTCCCTCTTTTTCTCTTCAGATCTCCAGTTAGACTCCCCAGTAGCACAGTTATAGACTTGAGTCCTCAACTGAGTGCCTAAGCCAAGTCCTCTACCACTTTCACTGTGAAACCAGTGCTTCATGTCCCTACTCCAAGCAGCTGACATACATACTCTGAGATTTAATTTACATAAACACACACACACACACACACACACACACACACACACACACACACTTGGGAAATACTGGCATAGATTTATTAGCTATGCCCCCTTCTGCCCAAACTATAAGAAAGATACTGCCATCAGACACTCCAAAACTAGCTACTCTAAGGATCTTACAAAGGGTACCCAATTATACTGAGTGACATTAATATTAATACAAATGATAGTATTTGGCCATTGCAGTAAGGCTTTCAGGAGTGGCCACACGCTGTCACCAAATAAATATAGTGCTCTCAATGGTTAAAATATTCTCTAAAAGACCATCCACAATGAAAAGTTTAAATATATTTAATAATAAATAATGAAAGAACATGAAAATACTAAATGTCTATTTAAAATAAACACCAGAGTTTCAATCACAGGAAATATTAAAATAACACAGATGAATAGATTCACACAGATACCGAAAAAAACAGTACTTAACTAATCTCACTATATTTTCCTGACTGATCTAAAGAATTACTATTCCCTGGTTCACTTACTAGAGCAAGGCAAGATAAAGTAGGTGAGGGGTCCTTCTTTGTCAGATTCCAAAAACAGAGTGCTATGAGACTTCAGTCTCACCTAGTATTAAAATATCATTTTTAGTGACGGATTACAGAATGACATCACATGTATCCGGTCATCTGACTTCTGGTTCCCATGCCTCCTCCTTGGCTAGAAGCTGTCAGGATTTAGCACATATGTGTCAATAATATACACACAGAGTCTTGCTGTGATCTGCTGCAGCTCCTGGAAGTCATAAAACAGTTTCAAATCTCCACCCTTCCAGAATAGCAATTAGTTCACCCCAAAGACAATGCAGGAAGCTTCCTAGTACATATTTTTTCTCTGGCTGTATTGAGAACTGTAAGATACAATCTTTATGGCCTAAGCCAGGTAATTTAACTTCAAACTATTTTCAAAGTTTAAGGATAGCCTTTTCTCTTCCAGTATCCTCTGTTAAAATATACACATTTAAACAGTTACAATAATACATGTATATTTCTTTTTCTGTCTAGTAGGGCACACTGTTGGTACATTTTTAACACAAGCAGCTTTACAAATGCATTTTCAACACAAACATCTGTACAAATTAACTAGATATACAAATGACATATAATTCTTTGCAAAATTCCAGCTAGCTGTGCTGGCATATGGTACACATCCACTGCCTTACTTCTCCTGGCATAGGTGGCAATACCTGACATTGTCACACAGGAACAAAACTTAGAAAGAGTGGAAGTAATCTACAAACAATCAACTTCATGAAAACTAAAAGGAACTCAGAAAAAAAGGTCTAGAACTGATACAAGCTCAGTAAATTGCCATAATTTTAATGAATAGATAAATTGTGCTTTCATATAGCCCAAAGCACTTTTGGAAAGAATTAAAACGCGTAACTAGGAAAATCACTAAATCTGAACCTGCTGCAAACTATTCCAGTGACTGTCCAATGTTTGCTAATGAGTACAGAGCCTTCATTAGAGAAACTGTAAATGAACTGCTTTCATTATGAGTGAATGAAAGTGAATGCACAGAGGATAGCTTCCCAAACTGCATTCGCTGAATAGAAATACCAGAAAACACTTATATATGCCAACTCCACAGTCACACCAACTTGAAAAAGAGGGAAATTCCCCTAAAAAGAGTATAATTTCTGGCACAACTCACCAACAGTGATTTCTTATGAAGGAACTCCCTCATCAATAGGTTGATCACTGGGCAATTGAAGCTCATGCATTCAATCTTTGGTGACTACCCAAATGAACAATCCAAACAATTCTACCACTTTCAAACCTCTCTTCCATTAAGGAATACAACACAGGGTTCACAAGCACAATCATCTCAGTTGTATACACTGCCAGTTTATAGCCCTACTATTTTAGACAACCAATGGAAAAATAAGTAAAATAAAGCCCTTCTCAACTTAAATGATAGAGCCAATAGTAAGTTCCCTGAACAACACCCTGCTTTCCTTAAAATGTCACCACCCTTCATTGCTAAGCCACTCACACATAGTTCAATCTCTCCTAAGCATCCAAAGCTTTCCCCACATTCTTCATCATATCTCTCCCCAAGAAAGCTAATCAAAAATAATGCAAATATTACTAACCGATAGCAAACTTGTATAGAAATATTTGAAAAACTCAAGTAAACAACATTTTAATCATATAAATATATATGGCCTGCTTTGGGACTATCAGCATGGGTCCATCTATTCATTTGGTACCATGACTGCATTGAATTCTACTACAGATACTATTTTCAATAACATGAATGTATCCAAACTAAGAGGAGGCCTAGTCATAGACATGACAAGAACTTTCAAAACAGTACATCACAATCTTCTACTTTAAAAAAAAAAATCAGTAAATTCAGCTTTGGTCCATTCACTATTAAATGGTGCGACACCTACCTGCAAAACAGAACATTTCAGGTTCTTTCAGGAAACTTTCCCTCTAGTCAAGGTACCATCAGCACTGGCATTCCTAGGTTCCATACTAGGTTCCCTTCTTTTCTCCCTGTTTATTAATGATCTTAACTTTGACCTACCCCATCTTAATATAGTCATGTATGCTGATGAGGTCCTACTATTTGAATCCAATAAATACATAAGCACTCTTCAACAAATAAACTACAGAGAAGTTTCACATATTTGTGGCACAGGAGACACAGTAACAAACTCTTAATCAGTAAAATCCAGTGATATAACATTTAGCACCCATTGAAGACTTCATAAAGCCATGCCTCTTACAATTTATAATACAGCAGATAATATTCGACAACCAGTAACAGAACAAAAATATCTGTGGATAACTTTGGACCCAACTCACTAACAAGAAACACAAACAATATTATTAATAAAACTCTTTTACAAGTAAAACTCTGTAGTAAGATTTCTCACCGATTGTTCCCCATAGCTTATCAAGCTATAGTGAGAAATATTCTGATCTTTAAATTAGAATACAGCCTCCCCCTTTTAGCTCTATATTCCATTCCAAATACACAAAAAAATATGAACAAACATTAGCAAAATCTGTAGATTTATGCTGGTAGCCAATACACAAATTAATCACTGCCAAGTCCTAGAGAAATTCCATTAGCAACCTGTCACTCAAAGAGTAACCCTGCTCATTGATTTACATATCTTTAAAGGGTTAAAGATGAGACACTGCCCCTCCGAAAACAAAATTTCAAATTAAGTAACAGAATTATAACTTGAGGGATAGACAGGAAGACACCCTAACACTTATAATACCCATTTCAAAACTACTGCTGTTGAAAATGCCTTCAAAAATATGTGCTTATCAATTTGGAACCAACTTCCAACAGAAGTGAGACAACAACACACACTACAGACATTCCAAACCAAACTAAAAGAATACATTTACAGACTGCGCATGCTGTCAAGAAAATGGTTAATTACAGGTTGCGTGCCCAAGTAAATTTATTACTTATAGCTTATTAATTTTGCATAAGCTTGTGAAACTGCTAAGTTGTGAACATAAGCTTGCTAAACTTCTGAATTGTGAAACTTCTGATTTTAACCTTCATACAGTTAAAATACTTGTTCTGTGCTTTAAATATGTATGTCACTGTGTATTGTTTGGAACTGACTGTATACTTCTGTCTGTACAGTTGTAATACTTTTTATTGTCATTTTGGGATAAGGTTGTTTCAGAAAAGAGTCTGCTGACCAGTCGACGTACCAGTTATCAGACTGAAATAAATAAATCATAAAATGGTCCTCATTGTGTCCTAGACACAATGATTACATTCAGAAGTTCTACTTCTATAATTACCCTTATCAAATATATACATTCATCATGCCTTCCTGCATATAACTGCCACATCACACTGCACACCATTCTAAATGACACAGAGAGAGTATGGCTCAACAAGTACAGAATATTCTGCAGAAACACCACCGCATTATAGACATATTAATCAACGAAAGGCACTATGCACCTGATAAGTGCATGCAAACATTTGTGATGTACAGAGAAAAATATCACTGCGCCATTGTAGTATAGGCATTCAAAATCCATTCCAAGTGCTTGTGGATATGAACCGGTAAGAAGCACAGCCATACCCACAGCCTATACATACAGCAAGACACAGCTATATAACCAAATGCAGTAATATAATGTAAATGCAGACATTATAATATATGTCCATATATATCCAGTAAAGCATGTACAGCATCTTTCAGATATAAAATAAATATGTGACAGCTCTTAGCAGGGAACATGACTGTGAATGACCAAGACACTAGATAGCTCTGTAAGTGCATCACTGTAGGTTTGCATGCCTATAGTATTCATAAACTACCATAAAGCAGTACCTACTGAATGAAAACTAGGACCAGTACTTACACACAAGGTGGTTAGCATCATCACAACACTACATGAACCCTGAGCATGCAAAGTCACACCATCTGGTGAGACCCAATACCCTACCACCATGTTTATTGTGCACACAGCAGTGATAACTATAAGGAATGTCAAATCAACAATAACATGAAAGACAAGGCCATTCATGCAATGCAGTTATTGTGAAAGGTAATCTTAGTGCACTCTTGGAGCGATATATATGTCATATGCAGTGTTGTTGTTGTTTGTCTTTCGGCTTTCCCGGTTAGGGGTCACAACAGCGGAACTCCGGTCAGCTAATGAATGGCAGTAGATTTTCAGTGTACCATGTGAAAAAAACAAACTACATTGCTGCAAATTCTGTGTGCAAAAAAATAAAAATGTGATAAACACCTGAGTAAGCAAACTTCCAACGTGCACTAGAATTCAGTACAGAACACATAGTTTCTGCAACCAAAATTATTATCTCAAGGAGGATGGAGAAAGCCAGCAGTCAGTATGGGAGTTCTGCCATTCAACTAACGGTAACTCTTTGAATTCTGTCTCCTGAGTCCTAATTCCCTAAATATACAAGTCCTGGAATGATGTTACAGTATTCTGCTGCATTGTGAGATTATTGCTGTGGCAGATATATTTTTATTTTTTCTGGGATTCTTTTTTGTCTGCATTTGGGAGACAATGGACTTTTTAAGATAAGTGAATGTAGGGGCTAAGCTAATCCAGAAAGGGGAAGGGGGGTTTGTAGAGGAGCTTGCTCCATGAAAAAATTTGCTTTTTCTTACTGTTACCATCAGTTTTCATATGCATGTTTGTTGATTAGATTAGCTAATCCAGTTTCCTATCAGGGGATTTTGCATTAACTTCTCCTAGTGGACCCAGTTAAACCATTACATGATTATTATTTGCCCGCAGTTTGCAAAGTAGTTTCATTATGGAGGAGATAAATGGCAAATAGTGAGATACAAGGCTCTACCTGCTTTAGAATTTGAAAGCAGTATTCTGGACAAATGAGCATTTGGGCTGTGCAGTGACTGCTCATTATGAAATGAGTAAAAATACTAATGTCAATAGCTTCACCTAGTCATATCTTTTAAGCAGCACAGATTTCCCCACCAAAGCTTTTTCCAAATCAACAATCTTGGTCAAATCACATATCAACCTGTTATCATGCAGAGCAGATTATACATCACAAACATTGTTTTTGCTCTTACTGACTGCCGATGAAAATCTTCAGCTCACTCCTAAATTAAAACATAACCCAAAATAACTAAGACAGAGCAAATTATTATTGTCTTGTGATTATACTTTTCTTTCACATAAAATGTCATTAGCAAACATACCCAGTGTCCCAGCCTTCAGTAAATTTGCTTATTTCATGGTGATGCAAAAGCCTCTCATCTAGGATTACTTTCTAATTCAGGAAGAACTATGTTGTTCTTTAGGCATTACACTACTGTATATACATGCACACATACATACATACACACACACACATATATATATATATATATATATATATATATATATATATATATATATATATACATATTACACACTCGCTTGGGTACGTGCACACACACACACACACACACACACACACACACACACACACTAGTATATTTTGAACTGTAACTCACCAGGGCTCCAGCACTGCTGGTGCAGTTTTCCTTCTGGGGTCTGGGGAAGCCACCACCAGTGAATTGGTGTAGGGAAGCAGACAGGGCTGCATAAGTAGAAGAAACGCACTTATGTAGGTGAAGGAATACCCTCCACTGTGAGCTCATTGCACTTCTCCTCCCCTGTGCTTTCCCAAGAAGAACAGGGAGTATAGGGTAGCAGCATAAAACACTTGAAACACCCCTGATGTCTGTATGAATGATGGCACTTCACAGATGACTATTGATCCTGTGATATGAAATGAATGGGATAACTGACCAGTAGACAGCTGGTGATCAAACAGAAGGAACAAGAATGAACATCATCAGCAAAAAATATATCTGTCGGTCTTTATATATGTGTGTGTGTATATATATATATATATATATTTATATTTATATCTGTTAAACATGCCAAAACCACCTTTAAACAGCTTTGTGTGTGGAAACTGAATATAATGCTTTATGCAGTTTTGCAGTTATGTTGTTTCTAATCCTTCAGTAAACAATATTTTCATGTCTGCATATGTCTTTGTGTGTGTGTGTGTGTGTGTGTGTGTGTGTGTGTGTGTGTGTGTGTGTGTGTGTGTGTGTGTATGGTATGTGACAGCTGGGGAATGCTGTGCCATAGGTTCAAGGGAATCTACCTAATTAGCAAATTATATAAACAAAATTAGATAAAATAAAAAAAATGCTTGATATTCCCTCGTACATTTCCATATGCTGGAAGATACAAAGAAGCTTCAAAAGCAGTAATAGAAAGTGAACCTGAAAGGCAACTAGAACAATTCTTTTGTTAATAAGAATTCAGTATGACAATAGAGTTTATCATGTTATGGGAAATAAATGGAATATGACGTTTACTACATTTTTTCAGCTACAATATGTTGGTATCTTACATGAAAAATCTTGCACATGTGTGAATGTGTGTGTGCATGCATATATGTGTTTGTGTGAAACATACAGAAAAATTCTAAACAGACAACTTTGTTTTAGTCTTTTCTGCTCAGTAATGCCTAATTTTTGTGTGTGGGTGCTGGCTCTCATGTGTGAGAAGTATAGAATCAGTAAAAGAAGACAGACTGTTTTTGTTGGTCTTTTTTCCCAATAATTCCTTATTGTGTCTATTGCTTATATTGCTTTTTCATTTTTATTTATTTTGTTGGGGGACACATTTTATAAACAGCATAAGACCCTCTGGGTTATAGTTTACTGTCTGATAAGTATGCACTTGGTACTAAATGCACTCAGGCCAATTCCCTTGTGCATTATTACTCCCCAGGGATATGCTTTTAGTAAACAGTAAACCACACTACTTAATTTCTTACTCCTTTCTTTTTATGTTAACACTGACATAATCATCAACAGTTCTATTATGCATTAATATCACTTCTGACCATTTCTAACAACAGTCAGACACCCAAAGATTGCAGAAGTATTATGCAGCCCAAAGGCAAGTTGGTACTATTCTGTGAAAGTGTGGTTATGTGTCCTAGTGCTGCACCCCTTATATATCTCACATACACAGCAGGATGCATGGACATTGGTTTTATCCAAGTAAACACCATTGATCCTATCACATAAACCTTTCAAACACAAGTGCGGAATATTATAATCACATGAAGCAGTTGCTCATTTTGAAATTAGAAGTTGTATGACATCAGTCCCATAACTACAAATAGCGTTAGGTGCACATCATGGTGATCTATCTAAGAGATTAGCTGCAGTTCACTATACAAGCAGTGTTATGACATACTACTGCTGTGTGCTTATCCATGGCTTCAGCAAGAGCAACAAAATGTAATGTTACTAATACAGTGCACCCATACAAGTCACATCTTAAAGCAAAGAACATATCAACAATAACAAGAACTAACATGCTACAAGACATACACCTCATTTATATTGGAAGATACCCTATTCCTTTAGTACAAATTAATCTCTCAGTTTCTATTTTATTATTTCCCACTT